>NC_085845.1:69190523-69544273 GCF_035594765.1 Anolis carolinensis | reverse complement strand
CCATTTCCTGACCCATTTATTTATAACTTCTGGAACAACCTGTGAACGAAAACATCATTAAGGGGAATTCATTTGTAAAGACCTACTTCCTGTGTTATTAGCCACCTAATGAGAACTGTCCTTGGGCCAGGTGTCACTCCCTCTGACCATCTCCAAAGACATATGAACACCAAAGATTCTGAAGGTCAACCAAATTTCTTTAGCTAAATCTCTCCCCCAACCACCACTGGAAGGCCATCCTAAGGGCGCTTCCTCTCAAACTTCATAGTTTTTCAAGAGTGAACACCCTCACTCCAGCCCTAAGGGTAGCCCCTTATTGTAGACCCCAGTCCCACAAAACTTATTGGAATTCTTATGGGAGCCAAGCCTTCACCTCCTAAAAGGGGGGGGGAGTGCCTACTGGGATTATCTCACTTCCTCAATGCTAAGTGAACCTAAGTGTGGGGTAGGCACCCCCCCCCCAGCCCATATGCAACCAATTTTATACTCACACCAACCATAGGATGGGTGGCTGGATCACACAAAAAAATTATGGAGGATTATGACAGGCGCAGAGCAGCCTTAAATATCTTTCAAATCTGCTCTTGTCATGTGATTGGGGCCAGTAAAGCAAGCTGTCCTGAATCAATTCTGCCCTCCATCCCAGGGGCCTTCAAATGCCCACCTTAGTCTTCACCTGCCAGCTGCAGATGGGGCACCAGTTCAATCATATTAAGGACAGGAAGTTCCTGGATATCATGCAGATATCCAGTAGTGATTTCTAGGCCAATTTGAGTTTTTTTGGCCTGCATAGTGCACCTAATAACATAGCAGGAGAAGCTAGCAGACTACATAGGAAGTACACATCATAAATCCCTTTATGATTTCAGCATTGATCCTATTTCTGGGAGGCATGATGCTAGCTTAAAACTAAGCACATCACAACTATCTTTCAAATGGTCTAGATCTTCTGAGGTTCCCAGAGCATCACAGGAGAGAGACATGAGCATTGTGGCGGTCATATGGCACTGAATAACATAAGAGTGGGTGCATATGAGAATGATATCAAGCTGATTAGTCATTTTTTTTACATTTTTCTTGTTGAAATAATGGAAACAGACTTGAGATCTTGAGTGTTTTGTGCCCATTATGGCTAGGCTTATCTGTAGAAAGTGGCTATAGACAAGAATTTCAAAAGGTTCCTTCAGAATAAAGTACAAAATATTTTGAAGTAGGATCTAGTTGTGTGTTACAGAATGTGACAAGAAGATATTTTAAACTATTTTTCTTAGAAAAACTTTTCTGTTATTGCTAGAGATTTTATATTTTCCATATTGTTCTATGCATAGATCAGGCTGAAATATCTTTGTTAGCAATGACAAATGCAACTTCCCAGGGTTAAAAATAAACTTGTAAAGTCAGGGTGTTATTTTTCCATGTAATTAATATTTTAGTGAATCTTCTTTGAGATGTGCTATAGAGCATGACAAATTGTCATATTTTGGTACCATTTCAAGCCATCAGGATTTATCACTTTAGTGTTTAGGATGCAAAAGACATTACGAATATAAATGCGCATAATAAAAGCTCGCTCTGATTAATGCCATGCCAGTATTGGAAAGGTATTGGTAGGAGAAAAATGCACTTATAGTTAAAAATGGGAAATCGCTGATGCTGCCAACAAATCCCTGACACTTATTATGTAATACAGGAATAAGAATCCTGGGCAACAGAGTATCCAAACCAAGCCTTTTTTTTTTCATTTAGAGGCAAACTTATTGTGATTGGCCAGGTGCACCCCTAGGCAGAGGGAAGGCAGGTCTTAGATATGTTTGTTAAAATCACAAAGAAGAAGACAATTTCATAGAATCACAATTGAAACTATCTCCAAGGGTCATCTAGTCCAACCCAATATCCCTGATTGGCTTTCATCCAATAACATCTATTCTATTGTCAAACAGCTCTTATTAACAGGAATTTCAACAGGAAGAAATATAAGATATTGCACTTTGGCTGAAGAACACTTGGCTTGACAACAGTACATGTGGAAGGGATCTAGTTTTCTTAGTCGATCACAAGCTGAACATGAGTAAACAGTGTGATATGGCAGCTAGTGTGATTTTAGGCTACATCAGCAAAAGCTTAGCATCTAGATCAGTGGTTCCCAACCTTTTTTTGACCAGGGCCCACTTGACCAGGACCAGCTTTGACTGAAGACCACTTTGACCAGGGACCACTCTCCAACATTAGTGTCAAAAGGGTTACAAATCAGTTTTTGGTCAATTTTAGATTTGGTTTGGTTATTTGGGGTGCTGATTCAGAAAATTGCATTGGATAGACCATATCAGCTCTAGTTTCTGATACAGAACATATGCCATCCAATAGTCACCATCTGCTTGCCCACAGAAAACCTTATTTAATAATCTAAAGCTGATGTGGTCTATCCAATGCAATGGTCAGCTCTGCAGAAAGGAGCAGAAATAAAATAAATAAAATAAAATAAATAAAGAGGAAGGAGGTTCACGGAACTGATTTTAGTTCTCACAGGCCACAGGTTGGGAACTACTGGTCTAGATTAAGGGAAGTGATAGTGCCACTCTATTTTGCTTTGGTTGAACCTCACATGGAGTACTGTGCCCAGTTCTAGGCACCAGAATTCAAGAATGATTTGACAAACTGGAAAATGTCCAGAGGAGGATGGCCAAAATGGGAAAAGATCTGGAAATCATGCCTTATGGGATGTGGCTTAGGGTCTCTTTGGCCTGGAGAAGAGAAAGTTAAGAGGTGACATGTTGGCCGTGTTTAAATATATGAAAGGATGTCATGTAGAAGATGGTGCAAGTTTGTTTTCTGAATGCAACTACATGTTTTAAAAGAAAGATCTCACCTAAAGATTAAGAAGAACTTCCTACCGTAGCAGCAGTTGTTGTTTGTTAATGGGATACACTGTCTTGTAGTATGGTATAGTCTTCTTCTTTGGAATGTTTTAAACAGATGCTGGATGGCCATCCATTGAGAGTCCTTTGGTTGTATGTTCCTGCATGGCAGGGGCTTTGATTCAATTATTGTTGTGGTCTCTTCCAATTCTAAGATTCTGGGAAGTTCTTCTTAATGTTTAAATGGAATCAGCCACACAATGCAGAGCCAACATTTTCAAATTTCTCTTGTCCAGGCTAAACATACTGCCTTCCTTTAACTGTTGTGAATATGGCTTGCTATCCAGGCTCTTCCACATCTTGTTCACCCACTTGTGAACACATCCCAGTGTGAATGTCCTTTTTAGACTGTGGTACCCAAAAGACACAATGCCCCAAGTGAGGTCTGATAGAGCATAGTAGAGTGGTACATTACTTTCTTTGATCTGGAAAGTATGGTACAACAGGAACAAGTTAGAATTTAGTTTTTTGGCCATTGTACCATGGTGGTGAATCATGCTTAGCTTGTGGTCTGCTGTCACACCTAGATTCTTTTTGCTATCAAGTCAGTTGTCAATAGTCTTTTGGTTAATTGTTTAAATGTCATTATGTTTAGAAATGTGGGCATCCTTCTATTTTGAAATAGAATAGGAAGCTTCCTCCACTAAATATTTTCTCCTTACTCTCTCTGAAAATAGTGTTAAGGTAAAGGTAAAGGTTTCCCCTGACATTAAGTCGAGTCATGTCTGATTCTGGGGGTTGGTGCTCATCTCAATTTCTAAGCTGAAGAGCTGGCGTTGTCCGTAGACACCTCCAAGGTCATGTGGCTGGCATGACTGCATGGAGCGCCCTTACCTTCCCGCCGGAGTGGTACCTATTGATCTACTCACATTGGCATGTTTTTGTCACGACCCAGGCTGCAGAGCACCAATAACCATACACAGAGGCCAGAATCTATCTAATATCTTTATTAAGGAAATATATAAAGTTAATAAAAACAAGTATAGGAAATAGTCCAGAAATAGACCTTTCAGGAAAGGTCAAAATTAGTCCAAAAAACAATGTCCAATATGAAATATTAAGGTCCAAAGTTGTAATCCAATAACCGAAACACTCACTTGCCAAGCAAGTGAGGGGAGATGACAAGGTCCTTTAGTCCATGAACTTGAGCAAGGCTAGGAAATAACTTGATTCTTGGCACACAAAGCTTGATTCAAGGCAACAAGGAAACGAGGAGCAAGAACAAGATCCGTGGTAATTACTTGGTGAGGTCCGGGAAACAAGGCAAGATCCGGGGAGAAAACAAGGCTGAAAACGAGGCTTGGAACAGGAACAAAGGCTTGAGAGCAGGAGTAGCTGTCCACACACGCTGCTCCGGTAGCTGACGAATTGACTCCGCAAGATTCCATTGGGAGCAAGGAACCTAAATAGGCCTCGTTTTCCCACCAGAGAACACTTCTCTGGGGAATCAGAAACGAAAGTCAATCTCTGTGTCCAGATGTATGACTCCCTAAAATTTCTCATGGGAGCAGGCTTAATCATCTGAATGCTTTGCTGCAATTCTCAAACTCCTGCGATTAGCCTGTTGCACTCCTTTTTGCTGGAGATAATAATTACGGCGCGAAAAAGGGGGAGAACTCGACTCAGGGCTTGTTTGGCAGATTTCTGGAAGACAAGCCTCCTGCAGGTGCAAAGGCTCAATTTCTGGCTGAAATGGTTCCTTTTATGGCTGAAATGGTGGAAAACCCAAGTTTTCCTCTTCATCAGTCACAACAGTACTAGGAATGGGACTACATGGCCCATGAGTCATCACACTATCCCCCTCCTCAAGCCCCCTCTCAAACTGGGACTCTCTCCCCGAGGCGCGAGGCCGCGGCTTGGCGGGATAGGTCTGATGGAAGCGGCGGGTTAAATCGGGGGCATGGACCGTGGAAGCGTCTTCCCAAGAACGTTCCTCGGGGCCAAAACCCACCCAGTCAATGAGATATTGTAGGCGGCGGCGGTGAAAGCGAGAATCCAAAATGTCCTGAACCTCGAACTCCTCCTCTCCGTCCACCAAAACAGGGGCGGGGGCCGGCCGGTCTGCATCAGGGCGCACACCATCCACCGGAAGGAGCAGGGAGCGATGGAACACTGGATGAATGCGCATAGAGCGCGGCAGTTGGAGTTTGAAAGTCACGGGGTTAAGTTGCGCCACCACTGGGTAGGGCCCAATGAAACGGGCATCTAATTTCCGGCATGGGCGATGGGAGGGCAAAAAGCGAGTGGACAGAAGAACCCGGTCTCCTACCTTGATTTCGGGGCCCGGCTGGCGATGTTTGTCAGCGTGGCGTTTATAGTCCTCCTTGGCTTGGTCCAGTTGCTGGAGCAAAAGTTGTTGCACCGCTGTGAGTTCCTGCAGCCAGTCCTCTGCTGCGGGAACTTCTGAGGTTTCAATGACAGGAGGAAAGAAACGTGGATGGAAGCCGTAGTTTGCAAAGAACGGGGTTTCTTTAGTTGAAGCCTGGACCCCATTGTTGTAGGCAAACTCCGACAGCGGTAACAGGGAAGCCCAATTGTCCTGTTGGTAGTTCACATAACAGCGAAGGTATTGTTCCAAAGTGGCATTGGTGCGCTCAGTTTGCCCATCCGTTTGGGGATGGTGAGCCGAAGATAAACGAGAGTCTATGCCCAATGGTTTTTGTAGTGCTTTCCAGAAACGAGAGGTGAATTGGGACCCACGGTCTGTGACCAAACTCTTGGGCAATCCATGCAATCTGAAAACATGTTGAAGGAATAGATCTGCAGTCTCTTTGGCCGTGGGAAGGCCATCACAGGGAATGAAATGGGCTAACTTGGTAAAAAGGTCCACCACCACTAGGATCGTGGTGAATCCACAGGAAGGTGGTAGATCAGTGATAAAATCCGCAGGGATTATTTCCCATGGGTGGGATGGGGTAGGGAGGGGATGCAGAAGCCCTGAGGGTCTTTCCCTTCTTGTCTTGGAGCGCTGGCATACTGGGCAGGTGTTGACATATTTTTCCACATCCTTGCGGATCTTGGGCCACCAGAAGTCTCTTAGGATCAAATGCATGGTTTTGAATAGTCCGAAATGCCCTGCTGGCTTGCAGTCATGACACAGACGAAGTGCTTTTTCCCTGCCCGGTCCTGGGGGGATGTAAACATGATTTCTATAGCAAAGTAGCCCATCCTTGAGCGAAAAGGGAAAACGTAGTCCTTGGCGAAGTTGGTCCTGTGCCCAAGCATCTGCTTGCTGACTAGCCCTGATTTCCTGAGCACCAAGGGGCCCTGGAGTAGAGAGAGTTGATTCAATGGGAGTGGATTTGGTGTTTCCCACTGTGAGCGTGGCGAAGTTCTCGGGTTGTAACAGCTGGGACTCAAAGGTCTCCTTGCGCCCTGCAGCGTATTCCGGTTTCCGTGACAGAGCATCTGCTTGCTTGGTCTGGGCTGGGGTTACATAATGAATTTGGAAGTTAAAACGTTCAAAGAATAAAGCCCAGCGTTGTTGCCTCTGATTTAGCTTGCGGGCAGTTCTTAGATGCTCTAGATTCCGATGATCAGTATGGACTTCAATGGGAAATTTGGCCCCTTCTAACCAGTGTCTCCAAGTTTCAAAGGCTGCCTTTATGGCCAAAAGTTCCTTTTCCCAAATAGTGTAATTTCTCTCTGGCGCGGTCAATTGACGGGAATAAAAGGCACAAGGATGGAGATGATCTCCCACTGGTTGTAGGAGTACAGCCCCAATCGCCACATCGGAGGCGTCCGCCTGCACGACAAAAGGGGTTTCAGGATCTGGGTGCTGAAGGATTGGCTGGGACGTGAATAATTTCTTTAGTTGCTGGAACCCTTTCTCTGCTTGATCTGTCCAGCGGAAAGGCTGTTTCCCACGGATGCAGCTGGTGATTGGGTCAGACCAGCGGGCAAAGTCTGGAATGAACTTGCGGTAGTAGTTCGCGAACCCCAAGAATCGTTGTACCTCTTTCTTGTTGGTTGGCGCCCGCCATTCCAATACTGCTACAACCTTTGCCGGGTCCATGGTGAGCCCTAGTGGCGAGACACGATATCCCAGGAAATCTACCTCTTGTAGATCAAAAGCGCATTTTTCCAACTTGGCATAAAGTCCGTGGTCCCGCAATCGTTGTAACACCATTCTGACGTGATTCTCATGTTCTGATTGTGATCTAGAAAACACCAAAAAATCGTCCAGGTAGATAATCAAGAACCGATCTAGATAATCCTGAAAGATATCGTTGACAAAATGCTGGAACGTTGCGGGAGCTCCACATAAACCGAAATTCATAACCAGGGTTTCGAATAAACCGAATTTTGTCTGGAAGGCAGTCTTCCACTCGTCCCCTTCCCTGATGCGAACTAGATTATAAGCTCCTCGAAGATCCAGTTTGGTGTAAACTTTAGCCCCTCGAAGCCGGTCTAAGAGGTCTGAGATCAAAGGCAGGGGATACCGGTTTCGTTTAGTGATATTGTTCAATGCTCTATAGTCCACCACCAAGCGTAGGTCCCCAGACTTCTTTTTCACAAACATCACTGGGGAAGCGGCTGGGGATTGAGAGGGTCTGATAAACCCCTTGCGTAGGTTTGTCTCTAAGAACTCCCTGAGAGCTTCTTGCTCTGGTTCAGTCAGGGAGTAGAGGTGTCCTCGCGGAATCGGGGCCCCCTCCACCAAGTCAATGGCACAGTCATAAGGTCTATGTGGGGGTAGTCTCTCGGCTTCTTTTTCATTGAATACATCCCAATATTCTGAGTACTTCTTGGGCAAGGTGATGATGGGTTCAGCGTCCGTGGCATGGCAGACCTTGGCTACAAGGCAATGGTTTTGGCAATATTTTGAAGCAAACTGCAGTTCTCTGTTGGACCAGGAGATGCTTGGGTCGTGGAGTGTCAGCCATGGAATTCCCAAAATCACAGGGAAGTGGGGAACCTCGGTAACAAAGAAGGAAATCTCTTCCATGTGTTCCCTTATCCACATTCTGGTGGGTTCCGACCACTGGCTTACTGGACCTGTCTTGAGGGGGCGGCCATCGATGGCTTGCACCACACGGGCGTTCTTGAAGTCGTGATATTGTAATCCCAGAGAGTCGGCATACTCTCTATCAATGAAGTTGTTTGTGGCTCCTGAGTCTATCATGGCATGGACCATGACGGGTCCTTTTTTTGCTGACCACAAGGTGACCACTAGAAGAAATAGGACCCCGGTTGGCGGCTCTTGAGTGGGTTTTTTGACCGGGTTGGCGAGCCTCTCTACGCCCGGTCGCTGGCTTCCCCCGCCGGCTGTGCACCAGCCACCTCAGACATCTTCGTCTCCGTGGAGGACGCCGCCGCCAGACGAGCGGCGGGCTTCCCTTTGGCTGGACACTCTCTGGCAAAGTGGCCCCCGTTTCCGCAGTACCAACAGAGATTTAGGCGTTGGCGGCGGGCCTTCTCGGCGGCATCTAATCTGGGACGCACATTGCCCAACTGCATCGGCACCTCCTCGCTTCCTCTGGGGTATGGGGCTGGTGGCGGGGGTCTCCACACTGGACGCGGCTGGACGCCGGCGGGAGCGGGAGGTCTCGCTCCGGTCCTACCACTCTGGCCTCGGATCCATTGTCTTCTGTTGGCAATCATGACTTCAGCTCGTAAACATTGATCAATGAGTGCTTCAAGAGAGTGTGGAGGATCCACCTTGGAGATCTCCTCCAGCATCTCGATGTTGAGACCCTCCCGAAATTGTCCTCTGAGGGCTATATCGTTCCATCCGGTGTTATGGGACAGCACTCGGAACTCGGCTATGTACTGGGACATGGGTCTGTCCCCTTGGGAGAGGCGCCGGAGTTTGTGGCCGGCTGCCTCCAAATTGTCCTCAATCCCCCAAGTCGCCTTAATGTGATCCAAGAATTGTAGCGCTGATCTTAGATGTGGGGAGTCTTGGTCGAACAGTGCCGTCGCCCAGTTGGCCGCTGGCCCATCCAGGAGACTGTAGATCCACGCCACCTTGATGTCTTCTTGGGGAAACTCGGCATTACGGGCCTCTAGATAAGCCTGGCATTGGCGACGGAAAACATGAACGTTAGAAGCTTCTCCAGTAAACTTGGTTGGCAACGCCAGGGCCGGGAGACGGATTCCGCGTTCCTTCAATCCCCTTATTTCTCCCTCCTGCGCATTGAGCTTATCACGGATGCGGTCCACTTCATCCTTATCGATGGTGTAACTGAGTGGTTGGGCCCCCGGCCCGGCTCCGGTAGACATTCTGGCCTAGGTTAATTGGTGCTTAGGGTGGCGGAGTCAAACTGTCACGACCCAGGCTGCAGAGCACCAATAACCATACACAGAGGCCAGAATCTATCTAATATCTTTATTAAGGAAATATATAAAGTTAATAAAAACAAGTATAGGAAATAGTCCAGAAATAGACCTTTCAGGAAAGGTCAAAATTTGTCCAAAAAACAATGTCCAATATGAAATATTAAGGTCCAAAGTTGTAATCCAATAACCGAAACACTCACTTGCCAAGCAAGTGAGGGGAGATGACAAGGTCCTTTAGTCCATGAACTTGAGCAAGGCTAGGAAATAACTTGATTCTTGGCACACAAAGCTTGATTCAAGGCAACAAGGAAACGAGGAGCAAGAACAAGATCCGTGGTAATTACTTGGCGAGGTCCGGGAAACAAGGCAAGATCCGGGGAGAAAACAAGGCTGAAAACGAGGCTTGGAACAGGAACAAAGGCTTGAGAGCAGGAGTAGCTGTCCACACACGCTGCTCCGGTAGCTGACGAATTGACTCCGCAAGATTCCATTGGGAGCAAGGAACCTAAATAGGCCTCGTTTTCCCACCAGAGAACACTTCTCTGGGGAATCAGAAACGAAAGTCAATCTCTGTGTCCAGATGTATGACTCCCTAAAATTTCTCATGGGAGCAGGCTTAATCATCTGAATGCTTTGCTGCAATTCTCAAACTCCTGCGATTAGCCTGTTGCACTCCTTTTTGCTGGAGATAATAATTACGGCGCGAAAAAGGGGGAGAACTCGACTCAGGGCTTGTTTGGCAGATTTCTGGAAGACAAGCCTCCTGCAGGTGCAAAGGCTCAATTTCTGGCTGAAATGGTTCCTTTTCTGGCTGAAATGGTGGAAAACCCAAGTTTTCCTCTTCATCAGTCACAACAGTACTAGGAATGGGACTACATGGCCCATGAGTCATCACAGTTTTCGAACTGCTAGGTTGACAGAAGCTAGAGCAACAGCGGGCGCTCACTCCGCTCCCAGGATTTGAACCTGGGACCTTTCAGTCTGCAAGTTCAGCAGCTCAGTACTTTAACACACTTCACCACCGGGGCTTAATTCCAAATCTAGACACCAATCTCTAGAAATCATTATCTTGCATAAGCACGGTGCTATATTTTGGTAAGAAGGAAAGGGTGCATGTTAATTTCAGATGGTCAATGCTCATGAGAATAACATGTCTTAACTATGTAAAACAATGAGAAATAATCTGATGAACTATCACATCTAAATGCTCTTCATGCTTGTTTTAAGGCACAAGTACAGAAGTATATATACAATATTAGATTATTTGTGGTCCTTTCCTTCAAAGGGCATTAAAACAATTTCTCTCTCTTGGTGCCAGAAAGTTACTCTGTATGTGCTTAAAGAGAGTCAAAGCAAAATGCCAGATTTTTTTTTTTTTAAAAAAACCTCAATCTTAAATGTTCACTGCATTTAGTAAATAATAGGCCTGCATGATCGATGAAAAAATGTTTCAATACTCATTATGAAATTAGGTAGTGGGGGAAAAATAGCCTCGAAAATGTTTCCAAAATTGAACGAGATCTGTATTGTAACTATAACAAGTTAACTTATTTTTTTGTTATTTTTTGTTAAGTAATTAATTGTGGCAATGGGGAAAATTCAGGGATGCCTTTCTCTCTCATTGTTGGAGCAATTGGCATGAAACTTCCTACAAGTATAGAACACATTTACCACTGTTAGCCCATTCAAGTTTCAGCATGTCCCACGCACTCACAGATTTTTGGAGAATTTTCAAAGTTTTTACAAAAAATGTTTTAAAAAAAAACCCTACAAGAGCTATCTCCTTGAATTTTCTAAACAGTGACGCAAGGTAACAGGGGATAATTATTCCCAATTTTCAGCAATATTCATATATCTACTGATTTTTAGGAATTTTTGGCAAAAATGTTTTATTTATTTTTATAAAGCCACAACAGCGATATCATTGAATGTCTCTCATATTGACCAACAGAACGTCAATTTAGGGATTTCTTCCCAGCCTAGCATTGATTTACTTACTTGTATGGAAATATCAGTTAGTCCTCCTTTTTGCAGATTCAACAATATATTGAAACTCTAGCTGCTGCTAGGAGGGACAAATCTCCCCCCTTTCCTAATTGGGGCTTTATGATGCTGAGCAGAAATCTGGGAAATGTAGTTTAGGGCAGGGCCTTTTGAATTCTCTGCCATGGGGCTCCTTTCCATCCCAAACTACATTTCCCAGAATTCTGTGCTCTCTGTCTCTTTCCAAGCTCACTCAGTTTTGTCTCGCCCTGCTGTTTTCCTTTCCTCATGGTGAGAGGCTATTAATTTAAAGAGGAATGGCAGCAATTTTGGCTTCCCCTCACTCGTGCTGAAAATGAAACTGAAACTGACTTTGAAGGCTTTCGAGTGTTACAGAATTTTAAAAAAAGTATTGGGTGAGTTTCGATTCTTAAGTTTTGCATAGGTGCTCCCCCCTCCCCCGGTTACTTAATATCTGTTCGTATATACAAAACTTATAAATTACATATAAGATACTAAATAAAAATGAAATTTTGCACACCCCTCATAAATAATCTATTTCCATTGTTGTAGATATTGTGGGTTTTTAGCACTGATAGCTTTGGTGGAATTGGCTTCCAACACATTTTCTTGACTCTTCTGTGTTTTCAACGTGTCTATTTGTTTTGAACAACTGAAATGCTTTCTAATTTTTTATTTATTGCTTGAGGATAAACTGCATTAGGACAGGAGCACTGCAGAACAATAATATCTGTGATTAAAAAAATGAGCACCTGCTTGTTGCCATAGAAACCCCCTAATTAATTGTCTTTCCCTCCAACTTTTGAAATGTTTAGCTGCTGCAGTTTCCTTTTATTTCACTGAGAGAATTAATGATTCTTCATTGATGTCACCACTTTGGGGAGAGAGAGAGATGCTCAAACTTATTTAGTGTTGACTGGAACCTAGTAAAGTGATGGTGCTTTGTGGACTGCATCATCCCAACCAGTTTCCATGGCAACTGCAACAGTCACCCATGGGCAAATGAATGTTCACATTTTGGAATTATTTTATATCCTTCCTCCCAAATAAAATGATTCAAGTTGAAAGACTAGATGTGAGAAAAGGAGAGGTAGTATCAACTAGCTAGCCATTCTCACCACTGGAAACTGGCCACTAGGGGAAAAGTTCGAATAGGAACAATTACTCGTAGAGTAACCTCTGATCAAGCATATTCTTCCCTGTACATTTAGTTCGCACTGCCGCTCTAATGAATTTCCATAACAGACATGAAGATGCAAATTGTGTTCGCATTATGCAGATTGAAGCTTCCCCACCCTGAAAGATACCTTATACATTTGGAATTATTTCAGCTCATTACAGATAGGCAAATATCTTAATTTTACATCCAGCCAGTAGCAAGCGGTTGCTCACTTAAAAGTCAGCACAAACTCATTAATGCTGGAGAATACAATGGAACTGTACTTGCTCATCATGCTCTTTCCACAGCAGTGTGTAAACTGGCCACTCACTTCAGATAAAGACATGCATATGGCCTCAGAGTGAAAGGCCACAGGCCAACAAAGATACTTCTCTTTTGACTCTAGATATGGTGTGTTTTCTTTATCTGTCTTAGTTTGGCAGATGGTTGAGCATATGTCTGTTCTATCACATTTTTCCCATTCACTTGCAATTCTGCTTCATTTTGGTTGTTTTTGCATAAAGTCTATTCATACTCTGCACACACAAGCACACTTATTAAATCAAAGTTTCTCTGTGTTCTTGTTTTAAAATACTGCATTGTCAAAGACAGTGAATCCAGGGCATTCAAGACTATATAAACTCTGTGTGGTTGAGGTGCACACAGTGGATATCCAAAATGATAGCATCGGAGTAATTGGCCTATTGCAGAATTATTCAGTTAAGGAATAGGAGGGGTGAGGATTGGCTTGGCTGCCATCAGGTAGCATTTCTCCTTCCCTTTCCTTGATAGGTGCTTTGGTGTCTGCCGATGGGGGTGCAAAAATGACAGCCTATCAATTCAAACTGCTGGGTTTGAACTGATTGGCTGCAGGGGAATTACCTGAGTGAATGTAAGTGTTTTTACTTAGGTCACCCTCAGGGTTATAAATAGGAGGGCCCTTCCTTCTTGGGGAAGTTGCCTTCTGAGCAGCATCCTATCCATCCTATAATGTTCGTATTGTATGTGAATATTTTGTTGCATGAGATTCTCTTGTGTTCTGCCACAGCTTTTTGGAGAGTCGTGGTTGCCATGGGTCCTAGATCCAAAAAACAGAGGACTTTTTCCCAGTAGGCATTGGGGAACGTACATGGGAGTCCCTCTGAGGGCTTGGGCTGCTTGAGGTAGAGGTAGGTCCTGGGAAGCAGCTAAGACCAGTGCTTCCTCAGCAGCTTCCACTGGCAGGAGAGGAGGTAAAGAGGCAGAAGGTCCACATAATCTTTTCTGTCATCCCATGGACTCCAGCAGCAGCTAGATTGGTGGACTCATCAACCACCAAGTGGGTTGGTTGACACCTGGATCTGGACCCTTGTGATACAGTAACTGCTTATGCATATATAACCAAAAGTTGTGGCTTTTTGATTTTCCAATATCTTTCTTCCATAATATCTGGTGTATTTTAAACATCTGTCATAGAATCATAGAATAGTAGAGTTGGAAGAGACCTCATGGGCCATCCAGTCCAACCCCCCGCTAAGAAGCAGGAAATCGCATTCAAAGCACCCCCGACAGATGGCCATCCAGCCTCTGCTTAAAAGCCTCCAAAGAAGGAGCCTCCACCACAGCCCGGGGGAGAGAGTTCCACTGTCGAACAGCCCTCACAGTGAGGAAGTTCTTCCTGATGTTCAGGTGGAATCTCCTTTCCTGTAGTTTGAAGCCATTATTCCGTGTCCTAGTCTGCAGGGCAGCAGAAAACAAGCTTGCTCCCTCCTCCCTATGACTTCCCTTCACGTATTTGTACATGGCTATCATGTCTCCTCTCAGCCTTCTCTTTTGCAGGCTAAACATGCCCAGCTCTTTAAGCTGCTCCCCATAGGGCTTGTTCTCCAGTCCCTTAATCATTTTAGTCACCCTCCTCTGGACGCTTTCCAGCTTGTCAACATCTCCCTTCAACTGCGGTGCCCAAAATTGGACGCAGTATTCCAGGTGTGGCCTGACCAAGGCAGAATAGAGGAGGAGCATGACTTCCCTGGATCTAGACACTATACCCCTATTTATGCAGGCCAGAATTCTGTTGGCTTTTTTAGCTGCCGCATCACATTGTTGGCTCATGTTTAACTTGTTGTCCATGAGGACTCCAAGGTCTTTTTTGCACACACTGCTGTCAAGCCAGGCGTCCCCCATTCTGTATCTTTGATTTCCATTTTTTCTGCCGAAGTGAAGTATCTTGCATTTGTCCCTGTTGAACTTCATTTTGTTAGTTTTGGCCCATCTCTCTAGTCTGTCAAGATAGTTTTGAATTCTGCTCCTGTCTTCTGGAGTGTTAGCTATCCCTCCCAGTTTGGTGTCATCTGCAAACTTGATGATAGTGCCTTCTAACCCTTCGTCTAAGTCATTAAGAAACTTAGACGAAGGGTTAGAAGGCATGATCATCAAGTCAAATATAATCTTCTATATTGTCTTCGTATGTGGTGTGTTATTCTTAACTCAAGAACTATCTCCCTGTTCACACAATGAGGGAGAGCAGACTCAGACCTTTATCTGACTCAGCACTTGTCCTGAACCAATACAACACCATCCTCAACAATTAACATAATGAGGGTAGGGGGTTTTTGACTTTGGGGGAAGGTAGGGTTAAGATGTACTCGGCCAAACATTAACATCAAGAAAATATAAAGGTCTCTTGGAGGCAATGCGATCTAGAACCAGTCCCAATTAGAACAGAATCATTCAACCAGCGGAAAGTACTGAACAATTAACACCTTGGGCTTCCTGTAGTTGAAAATAACTAATTGCCTTTAGTCCTATTTGTGAATCACATGTAATCCTAGAAGAGGTTTTTCCCTTCAGTTATTATGATTTTGTGGCAAAGTTGCTAGATTTCTTGGATGGGGCCTGCCTTTCCTAGATTATGCCACACTCACTATTTTTAAACAAAATTTTAGCCAAAGGATTTCAGAATTAGAATCATTCTAATTCATATGTCTAATCGGAAATGTTGGTTACAGACCATAGATGCCTAGGCTGTGGTTGTTCCATGCAAATTGAACTGAATGCAAACTGATGGTTTTTCAGTCCGCTGTAATTAGTGGTTTGCTTGCAGACTACTGTCTGTTTTGTTCCTGAGATATAGATGTACAGTTGTTGTGACTGCTGACTTTATCCCTTGTTTATCTTTAAAAAATAGGATCACACATGTCAGCAGAGACATCTTATTCACATTAGATTTCTTTCTTAACAGTCTCAGAAAACCATAACCCCCGATCAGCAATGAGCCATAATGCCCTATCCCAGTCTTCCTCAAACTTCTAATAGTTAAAACTCATTTTCCTGAACTAAACTCCGAAGCATGATTCACTTTTATGACAGAAAAACATGAGCATGTGTGAGGATGAGAATAGTCCAAATGCACCAGCTCACGAATACAGTGAACAGTCATACACTGTAGGCAGATAATTATCTGCTTGAATTGTGTATGCATGTGCCTGCAAGTTATCTGTTGACTTATGACAACCCTGAATTTCACAGGGTTTTCTTAGGCAAGGAATTATTAGACAAAGAATGTGGTTTGCCAGTTTTTTCCTTTGAAATATCGTTTACAGCACCTAGTATTTATTGGTGGTTTCCCATCCAAGTACTAACTAGAGCTGACAAATCTGGTGTCTTTAGGGTATTTCCTTTTGTAGTGAATGAATGGTCCAATCATGCTCATGGGCCAAAACAATGTAGGCTTCTCAAACTGATTCAGGGGAAGCAAAAACAAGTCATACACGTGATATGTGCGATCCAGAAAAAAATGGTTCTGTACTCTGTTTGAAAGTAGGGGGCGCTGGTGCTTCATTTCTAAAGTCATTTACGAATTTTGAAGGCAAAATTTCAAAACTTTCCGAAACTTCTGAATCTTTGTATGTACCTCGTTAATGGTGGGTGTGCATGCGCATGAAGGAAAACATTACTGTCAATGGGGAAAATTGAGGGGCTTCTCTCTCCCTCATTTTTGGAGCTATCCTGATGAAACTTGCTACAGTGATATAACACATTTACTACTGTTAGCTCACCAAATCTAAGAACGTTTGACTTATCCTCAGATTTTTGGTGAATTTTCAAAGTTTTTTTTTTTATAAAAAAACATTTTTAATACAGTAATAGCAATAATCTGTTTCTGGTTTGAAAGTGCTGTTTCCTGTTTATTGGATTGTATTTACTTTGAAAGTTGTTGTTCTACTTCAGAAACTTTATTTTTGTGGCTGAAACTTTGTTAAATTTGTGGAGAGAGACTCAACAAACCATAATGTGCTATTTATAGAACGATGTCCCTTGCACAAAGAAAAAGTTTTGACAGTGTAATGAAGTTTTGCCATGTTTTTATGACAGAACCAATTAGGAAATTACATTTATCACCCAGGAACAGAAATCATAGTGCACCATCAACAACTCCCGGAAGATGGCCATCAGCCTCTGAATAAGGAAATCTGTTCCTAGTTTGAAAGTGTTGTTTCCTGTTTGATTGGGTTTTCTGGGGCTGAGAGTGTGGTTTATATATACTATTATTTCCTTAACTCCTCTTTGCAGATTCCATGATTGTATATATTATAATAATTAGACTGCCCCTCAATGCCACAGATCACTGCTCCAGTCCAATGTTTTCTGGGAAATGTAGTTCAGTGCAGGCATTGTTGCGTCTCCTCGCTTCCCATTAAATTACTATAAATGGGGAAAATTCAGAGGCTCCTTTCTTCCTCATTTTGAAAGCTATTGGGGTGAAACTTGCTGCAATGGTAGAACATATCTATCACTTTTTGCCGATCAGGTTTCATAATGTTTCACCCATTCAATGATTTTTTGGGAATTTTAAAGTTTTTTAAAGCAACATTTTAAAAAAAAACACTACAAGAATGATGCCTCCGCCTCTCCCTCCCTCCTCCATCAACCCTGATTGGCTGAGAGGCATGGCAACAATTTGGCTTCACCTCTCAATGGGGCTTGGTCACAACTACATCCGAGACATAAGAAATGAAGGTTCCTTTTGATTCAAATTCTTAATATTGGGAAGGCAGTGGGCAGGTGTGCTGGAAGCCACATCAAAAGTCCTTTAGATCCAAATTAGATCCGAATTTAACGAGCATATGAACAAATTGCAAAAACCTATCATACACACATTACCAGGAAAAGGCAACATCCTCCTTGGGTGAGGATTTGGGGACCAAGATGCCTTTAATTGTATTGTTGCTTTCTTTTTCAGGATACATTAATAGTTCTCTCACAGCCCAATATTTGAGTATCTTTAGATTCAAATTATGGTCTTAGTGATGGATATATCTGTTGGCTTATTTTAGCTGAGCTGAAGGGTGTTCCCATCTATGTAATAGCTGCTGAGGACCACTTCGGAGCTGTCTATGTTTTCATCAGATTCTCTCTCTCTCCCTCTCTCCAAATGTCTTAATTAATAAACACTATTATCACCCATTCTTGCTTATTACTTACAGCAACATATACACTTTTTTGTGTATGGAGTAATGAAGACCAAAACTCTATCTAACATATGCCTTTCTTTCTGGATGAACTCTGTGTAGGCATTTACCTCACCATTGATGGAGCTGATGTGTTCAAGGACATTATTGCATGACGCCACTTTTTTCAGCAGCTATTCAATCAATAGCAGCTCCATACCAGGAGGAGTACCCTCACAATCTCATATCTCTACATTGATGCAACGGTGCAGATTTGTAGACCTGTTGTCCTAGTCTTCTGCTTCCACATAACCCTTCTGCATGTCTGCTGCTCCATAATTATTTTAAAAATATTTTAAAGCAATTTTACAATTGCAGGTATGGTGAATAAAACATTTTATCAAATACAATTTGAAATCCAAAAATACTGCCTTGGAAATTACCCCCATCCCCGATGTCTCTTTAGCACCAGCATGCCAATACTGAAGGAGAATGGCTCATTGCACCAGGTAGGTGATGGAAACATGGCACAATCTACAGCTATTGATAGCAAATGATACTTTTATCACAGTAAGAAAGCAGACTAACAATGGGATGCACACAGAGACAGTTACCTTACCAACTTGCCTCCTGTGTGATAAGAGTCCCAGAAGTCACAAAAGCCATGCTCACCCCTCAACATCTCAGTATGCCTTACATGTTTTCTAGGTCTTTGAGTTGAATGTACTACTTACACACCTCCCATGTCTTAAAAATCTTCAAGAGGCAGGGAAAATTCAGGTTATCATGCTGTGAATACAAGGCAGCCAGACATATGAATGTGTCTACACCCCTAAGTATGTAAATGCAAGTGAATCCCTGCACAATGTTACAGAAAGAAGGAGAATCATAGAATCATAGAATAGTAGAGTTGGAAGAGACCTCATGGGCCATCTAGTCCAACCCCCCGCTAAGAAGCAGGAAATCGCATTCAAAGCACCCCCGACAGATGGCCATCCAGCCTCTGCTTAAAAGCCTCCAAGGAAGGAGCCTCCACCACAGCCCGGGGGAGAGAGTTCCACTGTCGAACAGCTCTCACAGTGAGGAAGTTCTTCCTGATGTTCAGGCGGAATCTCCTTTCCTGTAGTTTGAAGCCATTGTTCCGTGTCCTAGTCTGCAGGGCAGCAGAAAACAAGCTTGCTCCCTCCTCCCTATGACTTCTCCTCACATATTTGTACATGGCTATCATGTCTCCTCTCAGCCTTCTCTTTTGCAGGCTAAACATGCCCAGCTCTTTAAGCCGCTCCTCATAGGGCTTGTTCTCCAGACCGTTAATCATTTTAGTCGCCCTCCTCTGGACACTTTCCAGCTTGTCAACATCTCCCTTCAGCTGCGGTGCCCAGAATTGGACACAGTATTCCAGGTGTGGTCTGACCAAGGCAGTGTAGAGGGGGAGCATGACTTCCCTGGATCTAGATGCTATACCCCTATTTATGCTATTTATGAGAAAACTATCAGCAGCCATTGTGAACTGGGCAAAAATTGGGAAAGAGATTGAAACTGGAAATGAAAACTGTTATTGATTGGGAGTGAAAGTCCACTGTCCCAAAGATATTTTTCCTGGAGGCCCTTAAAAAACAGAAACACCCTTTCTCTTTATGCACCTGAGGTACAAACAGCTCATGGGAATCTAGATATCTCTGTAATACCCTCCCACCCACAAGTACTTTAGGAAAAGACTGCTTTAGGAAAAAATTTCCAGGACATGCTAACAGTGTAGGTACATTAATTGTATTGTTATAATACCTTTTATGTGTTTTTATATATAACTTGGTAAATGTTTTTAACTGGATTTACTATATTTCAGCAGGAAAACTGGATATAAAGAAATGAAAATACCATACTTTAGCAATCCCACAATATGCTAACAAAATATGTACTGCTTCAGATACAAATGGTACATTCAGAATGTTTTTTAAAACAGAAACATATAAGCAATTTGGAACCTGTGGATTATATGTTGCCAATCTCATACCTAAAACCTTGACAACTGAATTTTCTTGTTTTGACTTTATCTTGCTAGACGGTATTGTGCAGTGTAAAATGAAATCCTTTGCACTCTTCTGTATTGTAGCCACAAGGAACATTTTGAGGGGAAACGTCTCCTGATAGGGTGATGTAATTTTAATACAATGTGATATCCAGGCAATGATTAGAGTTTTATGTTGAGGAAAATAGCCACAGAAGAGATTTTATCAAGAAAAGTGATGGATTTTTTATCCCTCTTCTCCCCAAGGACATTTTACAAATTGAGCAACCCATTAATGGGGAGGGGAAATAACAAAGGATGAATGATTCAGAAGCTACAATGTCTCTGTGGGCTCTTCCAGGACTTTAGAACAGAAAGAGATTGATTGTGATTTGTTGGCGTAATTAGGAGAGGCAGAGACATCTTTTTTAAAGGTTGAAGAAGGAGATCTTAACTAGGAAGGGAATTGAGATAGAACAATAGACACACATACTCTGTTTTTCATTTATAAGATTCATGTCCCTAATTAATACCAATTAGACTTGAATTCAGTACATCACAGCAATTCATTTTCTTAACCAGAGGAGGCATGCCTTACAATAGGGACGGGTAGGTTTGGTTGGGGAGATGTCCAATTCTCTGCCCTTGAGAACTTCAGGTGGTTTCATAGATAGCTAAGAATGGAGGAAAAACCAAAACTGCCAGAAATCAATTCATGGTTTGTAAAGACAAAATTGAGTGCGGGGTGAGGTGGAAGTGTGTGTGTGTGTGGGGGGGGGGGGATTAGACAACCTATTTTTTAAAATCACATTTCTTGATGGCTTTTAGAAGAACCAATCCACATTTTTTTTTCCTTTGAAAAAGGTGTTCTTAGGGATTCTGGGACCCATCACACTTTTTGTCCACTTATGCCTTACAAAGATATAAGGAAGAAATGTCTACCGCTACATTATTGATGATGCCATAGGCAAAGCACCATCACACATTTTGTCCACTTGAGCCTTACAAGGATATTAGGTGCGGGAAAGTCTACTGCTACATTATTGATGATGCCATAGGAAAAGCATTTGCATTCATGTTGCTAAATTTATCTGATATTACTAGTTCTGTGTGTACTAGTTCTGATGCTGCAAAATGCTTAATAAACATGGATAAAATGTTGGTTGACCATAGTGGAGCAACTAGGCCCAGTTACTAGATGTGATTCAGAAACCTCAGCATATATATTTTTTCTCCATTGCAGTCAAAATGCTTTGACTTGTCACAGGGGCATGCCTGATTCTCAATATAAATCAAGAAAGCCTACAGAAGTTCTTGAATTGACAATTTGAAGAATACAAGGTTTTCAGTCTATGTGATCTGGATAAAAGTAAGAACTTTTATAGTGACCAGACTAGTTATTAAGTCTGTTTCCACAGATGGATAGAAAGTTCAGGTGGCACTTCTTGAACTTCAAAACCTTTCTAGCTCAAGCTGTCTGACAAATAAATGTGTGGTTCTGTTGAAGTAACATCGTGAAATAAGAGACCAGACAACAAAATATGGAACAAAGGGCCATTTACAGACCTATTTAAATTACACTCCTGGGCAATAAAACCAACTTGAGGAAACAAAAAGAAATGGATCATGACAGAGGAACAGGTATCACCCCATGATCACCTCCTTACCTACGTCTGAGTGAACACCTGACCCTAGGGGCAGTCTACTTAATAGATTGCTGGCCCGGACAGTCATTGTTGGAGAAAGGGCCATTCTAGGGCACTCCCTCCTGAGCTCCAAAACTCTACATGAGAAAGCGAGAACTCCCTCGTCCAGCCTCAAGAGGAAAATCCCAAGCAGCTCCCCAAGCCCCAGAACCTAGAGAGGCCATTGAAGATGTCCCTCTTCTCCCGAAACTGAATGTGCAATGTTTTTTCCCCAGTTCCTGCCAATGGAAATTAATTAACAGCACCACCCAAATAAACTCCTTCCTCCAATGTACACAATATTGGGTAGGCAACCCTTCCTTTATGGGAGGAAAAAATTCCTACCCGCCCCCTAGGGTGACAAACATTCACACATATTGTGTCAAGGGTGGGTGGGCAGGTCACCAAATGTGTGTCTGAGGCAGAGGAGGGGGGGCTGGCTGCTTTACCTCCTGCCTAGGCTCTTCCCATATGCCGAGATTGATGGCAAACACAATTTTTGTGAGACCTACTGGTCTCCACATGGGGGCTTCAATTGCTTGCCCCCAATCAAATATTTGTGATTACTAACAAGACTTTACAAAAAAGGAAACATCAAAACAATTCTTATCCATGAATTTTATTACGTGGAAAGAAACACAGGAAATACTTCTCTATCACTGATATTATGAAGGCTTGCATAAGTTAATGAATATAGGTACATTTTAAATTATCTCTCGAGTAAGGATGAATCCAAAGTGATTAAAGGAAGAAAATATTTTTATTTTATTTTTTATCTCACCTTTTCCCAAAGGTTTATAAAAACTCTGCCCTATACTCAAGAGATCAAACATCTGAATGTGTGCACTTCACTTAAGTTCCCTTCTCCAATACTTCCACCTCATTCTTTTCTTCAGGAGTGACAGGAAAGCACCCTCACCTACATCACTCCCATTTTTTTGGCAACCATGAACAAATGCAACTGATACGAGGTTGCAGTCATGAGTTTTGCTGAGTTGGAAGGTTGTGGGTTATTCTAAAAGGATGCCCCTGAAGGATCTCTGAGTTAGTTAAGACATGATGTGAAAAATACTCAAGTTCAATGATATTTGTTTCTCTTCAGATATCAGACTGAACAATTGTTCTGTCACCCACCCTTGTCCATTCCTGATCTTCAGTGTCTTTGGAAGGTATCTTATTATTGTGTCTTCTTGTTGTTTATATATGCCAGTTGCCTCCTTGTTTAGTGATTATTTTGTTGTATCCACTTTAAACATTTTATCAGGTATATTAATGGTTTACTGGGGACTCCTTACCATGATGTACTACCAGCCTTAGGTTCAGTTTCTATGAAGGCATTTGGCTGATGCCCATCCTGAGTTGGTAAGCATGGGCCATCTTGCTCACAAGATGTCTGTTGTCACTGCAACCTCCTTCTTATATCATCCTACAGTACAGAAAAAGTACATCTAACAACTCTACCTATTTCACTGCATTGATAATGACTTTATTTTTATCAGGATACAATGATTTCTAAACAGATGTTTATGTAATGACTTTGGCTATAGCTTTTTATCAATATATTATTGATGATGCAATATGAAAAGCATTTGCATTCATGTTGCTAAATATATCTCATATTACTAGTCAAGGTGGATACTAGTTCAGAAGCTGCAAAATGCTTAATAAACATGGATAAAATGTTGGTTGGCCATAGTGGAGGAAGTAGGTCAAGTTACCCGATGTGATTCCGAAACTTGAGCATAGAGGTTTTTTTCTCCACTGCAACAAAAATGCTTTCACTTCTTGCATAAGCATGCCTGATTATCAATATAAATTAAGAAACCTATCCTCTGAACTTTGATTCTAACAAAAAATATTGCTTCCTGAATTCAACATGGCTGAGTATGGTAATGAGAATATAAGATAAAGTGAAATGCTTTTTTCTTTGTTGTATCCTTCAATCCCTGAAGGTTGGAAAACAATTCAGATGTAGTAGAATGATCCAAGGCAGCCATAACCAGCCAGATTAAGGCTAAGGTGAGCCAAAGGTCATAAACATAAATCCTTGTGAATTGGAAGTTGAAATGACCGATTTAAGAGCCCTGGAATTAGGTGAGGCAAGGTCAGACTGATAAACTGATCTTGATCTCTCATCATTTGATCACTTGATTCAAAAGTGAATGAGACCCTTTCAATGGAAGGACATTGAGTCCAAAACAATTTTAAGCTTTTAGCTATGCATTCAGACATCTTTGTAATCAATATTAAGTATGATCAGGGCATTGAATAATATTTTGTCCGGTTATTCTTTCAGTAATGCAATTGATAAACAGCATTTTTTTTTTTGCATGGAACCCAGAGCAGATTACAATAATTTAAAAGTAGCAATTATCTGTAGGTTTTAAGTTAGTCTCGATGTTATAATTGGAAGAAAGGATTCTAGACAACTCTTCAAATTTATGGCCATGAAAAGATATCTCTTTGGCCAGGAGAAGATCTAGGGCCCTATGATTCCTCATCAACATCAAACTATGGCCTGGTGGCAAAAATTACAGCACTATGATCTATCATATGAACTGTCATAACACAATCTGTGGACACCTGGAATTCTATTTTTTAAGGCACTCAAGCTTCTTGGTTGAAAATTTGAAATACCCCTTTGCCAAATTCCAGTGGATCATATCATGGTAATTCTATAGGATTACACCATGGCATCACAGAACTATAATTGCACAGCATAGAAAGGATTTTATTATAAGTTTATGGCTGAATAATGTTCAAGCGATTCAAGTAAACAAGTCATCACCTTTTTGGAATCCAATTGCAATTTTACTGTTCTTACTGTTTGTAATAGAGAAATAGAGGTTTTCTTTCATCTGTGATGAGGCAGGGGAGTGCAAGTGAATGTAGGCTGATGTGTTTGCGGAAGGAACTACTTAATTAATTTGTAATTTGTACTTTCAGATAGCAAAAGCTCTCCTGGGATTCTCTCTAAATACATGTCACTTAGTGGACTGTGAGATTTAAGGCCAAAATGTTGCTACTACATAGAATTCTTTTTAAAATGTTGTATGCATGTTAGTGGAGTAGGGCTGGCCTAAAGGATTTGGCCAGAAGACATTTTGGAATACGAAGTGGAAATTTTGCTATTTTTAAAGTATGATGTAAGGTTGTATGCAGGTAAAAATAGTGACATTTCACGGCCACTCACAGCTGTTATTGGTAATGGACTGGTGTAATTTTAACTAATAAGGAAGCAATAAGTACTTTCAGCATTTTTCTTTTTGTAGCAAGGTTTTCAGAATTTCACAATTTTTGAAGACTATTTGTGATTTGAGACACATTCTGCATAATAATTTGAGCAGAAAACAGTGTTATATGCATAGGGAACACAATTTTACGTACAGAAATAAGTATGAGAAGAATCTCATCAACCTGGGATTCTCCTTGGAGGCCACTGCACTATGGAATTAATTTAGTTTGACACCACTTTAACTGCCATGACTCAATGCTGTGAAATCATAAGAGTTGTAGTTTTGCAAATTCCTTAGCCTCCCCCCCCCCCCACAAAGAGTGCTAGTGATTCACCAGACTACAAATCCCAGGTTTCCATAGCATTGAGCCATGGCAGTTAACATGGTGTCAAGCTGCATTAATTCTGCAGTATAGACGAATAAACACCTGATTTACACACAATGGTTGGCGAAGATAAGAGTCCTGGAAATAGTGATCATATGATGTATATATAACATGACAATATCCATATACAGGTTGTATATTTCATATCTGATCTGCTTTGGCCCAGAAGGGTTAGGATTTTATTTTAGTTTAGTTTAGTTTAAAATGCTTATATTTGCAATAATGTACATAGCGAGTTATCTTGGAGATAGGACACAAGCATATTCATTTATGCTTCAGATACACCTTAAAGGTAATTTTATATAATAATTTAATAAAGCTATGCATGAAACAAAGTTTGTATACATTGAATCTTTTGATAAGGCCAATTGGCTGATCAATAAAAAATCATTTCATATATACTGAATCTTTAGAAAGTAAAGGTATCACTATCTCAGCCCTCATTATTTGAACAATTTTGAATTTTTGAGCATTTCAGATAAGGAATGCTCAACCTATACATTATTTTTCATTTTAGAAAAAATATATAACTTTGTATATTGTTCCTTACAAAGTTTTTCATCTCCCCTGTCCTGTACTATTTCATCAGGATATGTTGGGGTGGGAGGAGAATTAACTGTTGACACAATTCTTCAAGCAGTGAAGTTTCAATCAAGAAAGCAGGTCCAAGGTGCAATTTTGTGGCATGCCTGACTTTCCTGATTCTGTGAGATAAATGGGGTAGCTTGCTATACAAATTCAATCACATTGGGGTTCTGGAGTGAGTTTCTATATATATGGCAGGGAAATTATTTTTTAACTTCACCAGTTATTTATATCTTCAAAAGAGTACAAAACCAGAAGCATAGTCTTTAGGAGTGTGAAAAATTGGTGCACCATGTCTGAAATGTCTTTTCTATTCATCACCTCTCCCATCATTCACAATACTGCTTCATTGCATCCAAGAGGTCAGGACAAATCATTCAGGGGAAAAAAATACCATCAGACACTCAGAGCACAAGTTTAATTTCCAGAACACAATGCCTACCACAGACTACAGCACAGCACTGATAATAGAGTCAGATATCTATAGCAATGCTGAAAAGGATGAGTCCAGCAGAAAACATGATAGCAACCCAGAGCTGGAGTACAAGAAAGAAAGTTTAATCGACACTAAAGGAAGACAATTTGATGGCTTGAGATATAGGAGCTTCATGGGTTCCTTCAAAAAATCGATCACTTTTGGGATGCTTATTTTAAAAATGCCTCGTCTGTTTGAGGCTCCTTTTGCTTCTCCCTCTTCCTTTCTGCTTGTGTTTTGCTCTTCCCAGAATTTCTCTACAAACAACCTTTCTTCCCATGATCAATGCACAGACGATTTTCTTCATTTCCGCATACACACTCAGAAGTAAATATCTGAGTCAAAGCCCCTTCTCTTCTCAGTAGTGTCATATGCCCAAAAGCATTTAACTCCTTAAACTTTTAAGCACTGCATACTCTGCTTGGAGTTCCCATTTTAAAAACAAACATCTTTTTTTAAGCCTAGTTATTTTCTCTTTTCTTTTCAACAGCCTGGAAGATCAGTCTGAACTGGAACCATAGCATTTTTCAGTATTTCAGTGGGATGTCAATTGGGGTGTGAATGGGCTTTAGGCTGAATTTTCAACAAGTTTACAAAGTGCTGATCATCATACGTGGGAAATAAGATGCAACACATATGGGCTAAGTTGATTTCATTTCACTACTGATATGGAAGCCAACAGATATTACTAGATAGTTTTATTTTCCCTGTGCATATTTCTGCTTCCATTGCGCCTGTTTATTCCAGAAACAGCTATTTCTAACATGATATAGCTCTCCGGACAAGTCACAGTATGAATTTGACATGAAAATAAGGATTTAATTCTGATCCCACATACTATGGTTCAGATAAATAAGTGGTTCTCAACCTGTGGGTCTCCAGATGTTTTGGCCTTCAACTCCTATAAATTCTAAGAGCTGGTAAACTGGGATTTCTGGGAGTTGTAGGCCAAAACACCTGGGGACCCACAAGTTGAGAACCACTGAGATAGTGGTGATGATTCCCAAATATTTAAAGGAAAGGAAGACATGAAACTCTAGCATCATATACAAAGATAGGTTGTTTGGTTCTTTGTCTCATTACTGCTTGGGCAGCTTTGGCACAGGGACACCATGTCCACTCCCTGAGGTTGACACGCATAATGGCATTTGAGAATATTATTTAGGCAAATGCACAATAAAGAGAAGGCAAAGCAAACATTCCAACTATCTCAATTTAGCAGGAACTGTTCCAGTTGATCCTCTGTCATCCTACACTTTCAGTTAATTTAAAATATCCCACTTTCTGTCTCTTCCTATTACTTTACCCCTTTGTCCATAATGCTTCTGTTCCTGCTGCAAAGTACAAAAAAAGTTTGCACTTGGTTAACTTAGGAGGCAAGAAAAGGGATGTTACCCTAGTAGATTCAGGGGAAAGAAAACTGCTCCTTGCTTGTCTATTTTTCCCAATTTTTTAAGATGGGCAAAACCATACCTATTGAGAGCTGATGAGGATCTTCATACACTTATTTCTGTGCAGCAAATGGTTTCCTATGTAGATACAGATAATGCTGTTTTCTGCATACAAAAGGTGTAATTATTATGCAGAATGAATCTCAAATAGCAAATAGTCTTTTAAAACTGCAGTTTTGAAAACCTTCTTGTTGTGGAAAGTAAATTAAAAAATACTTATTGTTTCCTTCAACAATGACAATAGTCATTGTTGAAGGAATTACATCTGTCATTTGCAGTCCTACCAACAATAGAGCTATTTACGTGAAAGAGAAGACCTAACTATTTATTATATGCATTCAATATCATTTCATTCTGTCAGGATACCAAAATTTCCATTTTATATTCCACAGTTTCATCTGGCCAAATACCTTGGGCCAGTCCAACTCTACTGACATATATACAACAATTTCAAAACAAAAATTCTATGTGGCAGCATTTTGGCTTTATAACATCTCAGAGTCCACTAAGTGATATATATTTAGACAGAATCCCAGAAGAACCTTCACTATCTGAATGTACAAATGAATTAAGCAGTTAATTACTCAAACACATTGGCCTGGATTCACTCTCTCACACCACACACCACACACACACACACTCCTATGAACAGGAAGAACAGCAAATTTGTTTATCATTTGAATGTCATCTAATCATGGATCTATAATAGGGTCCTTTATATGCTGGTGATTAAATTTTAGCTTTGTGATTCAATTGAATAATCCAATAGAATTGCTATGGTATAATTGTATGGAACTTGGCAATAGGGTGTTTACAATTTTCAGTCAAGGAGTTTGAATGCATCACCAAACTAAAATTCTAGATTTCCAGATTATTGCTCTGGCAGTTGATGAGGAATCATAGTGCTCTCTATCCATTTGTTCTAGTTCCATCATAATTATTCTCCTTCATGCCATGTTACATATTTTTATAGATAATGAAACATTTTTCTAAATTATTGAAAAGAAAGAGGATCGCTGACCTTCAATCAAATAGTACAAATTTTCTGTTAATATAGTTAATTGTGTTTAATGACTGAGTATGCTTTCCATTCTACATGGCATGATTCTTGCTTTTCCAACACAAATATGATTTGAATAATATGATGATATTTCCATAATTGTGCTTGCAATTGTAGCAGAGAAAATGAATTCTAATAGGAAGTACTTAATTTTCTGTTGTGAGCATTCAGAGCAACTATGGCTGTTTGGATAACTGACCTTATTTCCACACAAGCCTGTACTAGTAATAACTAGTACTTAGCCACCCGAGTCCCCATGGGGAGATGGGGTGGGATATAAATAAAGCTTGATTGGTTAATTGATAACAGGATTATTTCATACAGGTATTATTGAAATATTCAAACTTCATTTGAAATCCAACAAAATCTCATGGAAACTATATTGAGTTTTAACTGTTGCGTCTTGATAGTTTACGAATTAATATGTGCTATATTTTTATGCAGAGCTTGAAAAGGACGCTTTTGCTTGGACTTGATGGCTTGGGAAATTTGGGGAGCTGTAGATAAAAAAGTACAAATTTCAAGATGTTATTGAATTGAAGATTATAGTGTCAAAGGACAAGCAAAATGATCCATATGCATTCCTGTGGGGTTTGATTTATGATTAAGAATGGTGAGGATATTATTTCATTAAATTTTGAACAAAATGTGATATTTAAACATTTTAAAGGTGAAAGAAAACAACATCAAGAGATTTGATCATCCATTGCAGAGAGTTGTGAGTTCTTAGCTCTTAGAAATCTATGATTGAATCCCTGTGCATGCAGCCACATTGGTGGTAATGAATTACAACAATAGATTTTCTTTTTCCTGGAATGCTCCTCATTTCGGACAAATCCCAGATGTAGGTGGCAAGTATACCATGATTATACTCGTGGTACAGAATAAATAACTAAACTAGCTATACACATTACATTTGCCCAATTGAGAATTTCATTTGTTTTGTTTGTGAGTGGAACCCAATCAAAAATATGAAAATGTATTCTTAAATTTGATGAAAATAGTTTAAGCCATTTTTTAAACTGGCTTATTGCTTGTGATTTAAAGCCCTTAAAAGCTTGTGGGTCCTCACTCTTTTCTGTATCTGGCTGCTTATGAACATAGGTGATTTAGAAGGGCTTTTCTCTATGTTCCACCAGTGAGATCGATATACTTTGTGAAGATATGGGAGACAGCCTTTACATCTGTGGCCAGTGCTGGCTAATAGTGCAGAGTAAAAACATCTCTATATACTAAAACATTTGAAAACTCACTAATTCTTTCCAAAATATTTATTTTTTCCAAGGTCATGTGGCTGGCATGACTGCATGGAGCACCATACCTTCCCACCAGAGCAGTACCTATTGATCTACTCACATTTGCATGTTTTCAAACTGCTAGGTTGGCAGAAGCTGGGACTACTAGTGGAAGCCCACCCCACTCCCTAGATTCGAACCACTGACCTTTCGGTCAGGAAGTTCAGCAGCTCAGCAGTTTAATCCGCTGCACCACCTGAGGCTCAGTGGTATGGCAAGCATTTAAATAAAGAATTTTCAACTCTGCCACTGTGCAGCAGAGATTGCATTCTCACAGAAATATATATTGCCGTCCATTGACAGCATGCATTACAGATGTCTTGGTTTTCACAATACCAACCAAACCATGCCAGCCAGGACCTGGGTAGGAAGCACACTTCATTTTAACACCATGATCTGTGAACTTCAAAAAGTTACAACAAACACTTTGTGTTATGACCATTTCCCCAGGGGTATGCAGGCATTCCCCGAGCTCAACAAAGGCTTGGCAGCTTCATTCCAGAAGAATAAAGGTATACCCTATTTTCTTTCTTTCTATTTTGGGGGGAGACAGGTTTTACTCGTTCTTTTATTGATCTGTTTTCTCTATCTGCTAAATTAAATTAAATCAAACCAGTTTAAGCCAACCCCAGCTGCTTAGCATGCATGTATCAGCACTTCTTTCTTGATATAATGAAAACAGAATGTGCAAGCAAATTGACACAGTTGCCACATCCCTATCAGAACATGTATTTAGTAGTTCCCTTTGAAAGATAAATGCTTTGGAATCAGTGATATACTTGAAAGAAGGAAAGGTGCATATATCTATTCTATGCATTCAGATATACAAACAAGGAAAGAATCCATGAGAAATCTACAGCTAGAAAGGTTAAAGCCAGACACAATTAAATAGCTTTTTAAGATTTGGCTTCATTGGGATGAAGAACTTTATCAGTCTTGCTTCCTGCTGCATTCATACATATTAAAATTCAGATACATTCCATCTTGAATATGAAAAAATTTGAACACTTTGGTAAACAGTGAAAAGGGACTGAAACAAACTACCCATCCATATATGATGGACAAATTTAATAGTACAGTAGAATCTCACTTATCCAAAACTCACTTATCCAACGTTCTGGATTATCCAACACATTTTTGTAGTCAATGTTTTCAATACATCATGATATTTTGGTGCTAAATTCATAAATACAGTAATTACTACATAACATTAATGTGTAATGAATTACTTTTTCTGTTAAATTTGTTGTATAACATGATGTTGTGGTGCTTAATTTGTAAAATCATAACCTATTTTGATGTTTAATAGGCTTTCCCTTAATGCCTCCTTATTATCCAACATATTCACTTATCCAACATTCTGCCAGCCCGTTTATGTTGGATAAGTGAGACTCTACTGTATTATGTTTTCCTCTAATAGAAAGACAAGTGTTGAAGATAGGTGCCTCTTTGAAGAAACAGGTGGTAACTTTTACATGACCAATGTACAAGTATTTTAGAGTCTAGATAGACAAATCTGTCAGCCTTTCTGAAAATCCCAGTTTTTAAATCCCAAGAATGAAGTCAGTTGCAAATTTTAGTAAATTCTTATAAAAATAAATTCTCACCCACCCCTAGTTCTGAACTCATATTAGCTTCATAGGACCTGGTATGAAAGTCAGAGCAGGCAATGATGCTATATATCATTGCAACCTTTAGCTTCCTCTGGCTAACCTTTATTTTTCCTTCTAGGGCAGTAATGTCACCATCTGTGATCAAATATGCTCATTAATGATTGAAGAGACAGGCTGTGTGATTCAAAACTATGACTTGATAACTATGGCCCCTTACACACAACTGAATAAAATCCCACATTATCTGCTTTGAACTGGAATATATGGCAGTGTGGACTCAGATAACCCAGTTCAAAGCCGATACTGTGGAATTTTTTTGCCTTGATATTCTGGGTTATATGGCTATGTGGAGGGGTCCTCTGTCTTCATACTAGGTTTAAAAGGACTGAGAAGTAGTTATTTCAATATCTACTGTAAACATATAACCTACAACATGATTATGATAATTTAGGCTTCAAAAGCAACCAGTACTTCCTAATCTGAGAATAAGTTCTTTCAAACTGAACAATTTCATATGCTCCATGATGGTTCTTCAGATGTTTGAAGACTACAGTTATGCCATTTCTAATCCTTTTTACTCTAGATGACATGTTCACAGATCTTCCCACCTTGTAGAAATGGTATCCATAAAACAGCATCTTTCTGGCATGTTTAATTTTATCAAGGTTCATCTTAAAATATATATAACTTTATATATAAAAGGTAAATGTAAAGGTTTTCCCCTGATGTTTAGTCCAGTTGTGACCGATTCTGGGGGTTGGTACTCATCTCAATTTCTAAGCCGAAGAGTCCATAGACACATCCAAGATCATGTGGCCGGCATGACTGCACGGAGTACCGTTACCTTCCCACCGGAGCGGTACCTATTGATCTACTCACATTGGCATGTTTTCGAACTGCTAGGTTGGCAGGAGCTGGAGCTAACAACGGCCGCTCACGCCACTCCTGGAGTTTGAACCTGGGACCTTTCGGTCTCCAGCTCAGTGCTTTAACGCACTTCACCACCGGGGCTCAGGTCAAAGAACCCGACCAAATTCTAAGACCTATCTCTAAGAGGTTTTTCTCTGAAATCCAAAAAGGAGGGGGAAAAGCCTTTAGAGGCTAGCTCACAGGCTGAACCATCTCATCCAAACCTATAGGGGAGTCCCAAGCTCCGCCCCCAAAACAAGAGCCAATGGAACATTCCACCCAAGAACAGCAAAGCAGAAAATAAGCAGGGAATAGGAAACCAAGCAAGACATCACACTTGCTGACCAGTGGACAACAGAAGATAGACTTCAAACATATATCTTTTTTACAGGCTCTGTGCCTTATGCATCATAATCAAATGCAGGAAATGAAATAAAAAATGGGCTTAGTACTATCCATGAAACTCTCAGAAATGACTTTTAAAATTCTATAGAATAGAAACTTAGCTCCCCTCTACACTGCCATATAAAATCCAGATTATCTGCTTTGAACTGGATTATATGGCAGTATAGACTCAAAAAATCCAATTGAAAGCAGATGATGTGGATTATCTCCTTTGATAATCTGTATTATATGCAGTGTAGAAGGGGCCTTAGCCAGAGGGAGAACAGCTGTTGGGGGAACTGATGAATTTCTCCATATCATCTCACATATAACACCACATGTTAGTTCTTCATACAGCGACCCATGCATATAAGCAATTAATTCATGCTATTTTTCTCCTTCAGGAAAAAGGGGATTGAAATATGGATCGTGCCTTTGTGTATTCTAAGGGCAAACTACAAGTTAGTTGGTTGATTTGGTTTGTAGGAGAATTTGTAAATGCCGTTTTCTAGATTCTTTTGCAAGGAATGCCATGAAATGAACATCTGTTTACCTTGAGAGAGTTTGACATTCTTCTTCTAACTAAAGCTGGTGTACAATATAAATGATTAATGTTCCCCAAACAGAAGACTACATTGTAAGTTGCTGGTAGTTTATCTGCCACACTGCAAGCCCCCATGATATGAAGAAACATTTGCAAGTATGAACATTGGTATTTGTCTTCTTTGACTTCCTCCCCCCCCCCCCGGGGAACCCTCTTTAGCATTGAGGAGGACATGCCAGGTGGTTAAAAAGACATGGCACCATGAGCAGCAACAGATTAAACTTTACAAGTAAAAGGTCATTTCAAATAAACTTTTATTTCCCTTGTGGTTGCATGCTAGAAATAAATCTTAGTCAAACAGTTGCACTTGCATTAGCCTTGAGCTAAAGAGGATGAGGGGTGGTGAGAGGAAAACTAGTTTAAAACACAACATGGTCTTTTGTGCTTATTTATCGTTTTCTTCTCTGTGTTAGAACTCTGCTATAGTAGGACATATACCAGTTTTCAATAGCATTAAGTCCTAGAAAGGCATTCATTTAACAATTGTGTCTCCCTCCCTGCTCCATACATTATTAATGCTTCTATTCAATTACATAGGTATTCCCAAGTGAGCAAGTTGTAAACTTGCACTTTCCCACTATAAATGGAGAAATTGCACTCATAAGTAAAATTGCTTATATGGGATTATAATGCATTTTAAGTCAGTGTGTTCCTTTCAGCTAAATAAATAAACAAATAACAGTAAAATGTTAAGAAAAACAAAATCTTGAAAACATCCCTGGCCTTTGGAAAATGGTTATAGGAGAGGATTTGGAGACCCTCTCTTGAATGTGGATCAGTTGTTTTACTTATAGTCTAGCTTCACCCAAAGAATCAAGGTCAGTGATTTCAAAGTACATCCTTCAATGTTGTTGGACCACAGTGAGCAGAATCGTTGATGAATGATCATGTTAGCTGGATCTTCTGGCAGTTAAGCTCAACAAGAGCTAGAGAGCCAAATTTGGGGGTTACTAATATATGTACTTGTTCTTCTGTTCTTCATGATCATTGTGAGCAATAGACATGAGTGGATTTGTTTTGTTATCTCAAGTGTTGTTTCTGTTACAAACTTCTCTAACTCTTCCTACTAAACTTTTGAAGAATTCAGACTTTCAGTATTGTATATGCTCATGTATAAGTCCGGAAATTTTAATAAAAATATGATCCCCCCAAAACTGTGTCTATTTATCCACAGGTCAACGTAAGTAGTAAAGGTAAAGGTTTTCCGCTGACATTAAGTCTAGTTGTGTCTGACTCTGGGGGTTGGTGCTCATCTCCATTTCTAAGCCGAAGAGCTGACATTGTTCATAGACAGTTTCAAGGTCATGTGGCTGGCATGACTACATGGAGCGCCGTTACCTTTGCGCCGGAACGGTACCTATTGATCTACTCACATTTGCATGTTTTTGAACGGCTAGATTGGCAGACGCTGGGGTGAACAGTGGGAGCTCACTCTGCTCCCTGGATTCAAACCACCGACCTTTCAGTCGGCAAGTTCAGCAGCTCAGTGGTAAAACCTCTGTACCACTGTATAGTTAAGTACTATATCTTAACTCTTTTTTTTTTAAGGAACCATCCCCTTTTCTTCATAGAGTGGTGAAAAGTGACAACTTATTCTATCCCAGAATAATCTTTAAAAAGTAGTGAGTCTCCATTCTCCACTCTGGTACCACTTCTGGTCTTTTTGAATGCCCGGGTGGGAAAATGGTGGCAACAAGAATGACTGCCCCATTGAGGTGGCACCAGTGATGTCTCTTCTCAATAAATTAATCATCATCTTATCCACAGATTATATCAAAATCCAAAATTTTAGCCCAAAACATGTCCTTGATTTATATATGAGGTTGACTTATAAATGAGTACATATGGTAAGTTGTTATCAGAAGGAACTGAATTGTCACCCCCTATTCTGCATGTAAGGATGCTGTTATTAAAGAAACATTTTTATTGAGGAAAGAACAATATGGCAACCCTAATTTAGCAAACATGAAGTTGGCTGAATACACAGACAAAATTACTTTTAAGAGCTAAGCAATCAAAGCCCTGTGTCTGCATGCATGAGTTTGTCAGTTCCACTTTCCTATTCATTTGGAAGTATTTAATCTCAAAGTCTTCATTCTGAATTTATGCAGAAATTGGTGACATTTTGGAAGTTCTTCTAAAAAAGGAACCAAATGGAATTCTCAACATGACTGTGATGTACACCTGGATGCGCACATAATTTTATCTTAAAAACAAATTAGCATGGGAAACACTTTGATATAATCCCACAGAGAGTTCAATTATAAATGATTTGTCAAGGCAGTCAAAAGACAAATAGATGACTTTTTTTATTGCAGCCAGAGAAAATATAATAAAATCTATCATCTCCATTTTATCAAGGTGTTATAAGAGGTCATAAAAACTTAAATGAAGGTTAATGTGCAGAAGTCATTGGCTATCCCTTTCACAACTTATATATGATATTAGTAACTCTCCAGTGGGTTATTTTCTCAAGGAAAATATACAAGGTTACTAAATTGTATAGCAATCCATTCAGTAGTAATAACAATAAAACAGTGATCACCTCTGCTGCATGCTTATTGGGTCTATTGCACTGAATAAGACCTTGACATTTAGAGAATCAAGATGCCAGATGGATCAAATGATAAGTATGAGCCAAGCAGTTTATAGCAAGATTATATATAATGTCCCCCAAAGCACTTCTTTCTTCTCTCATGAGCAAATGATGACAGTATATGGATCTTCATTATTCCATCTTTCTCAGTTACATTTATTTTTTATTTACTTTTATATTTCCTCAGAATGACAATAATCATTTAAGTAGTTAAGGGGAAAGATAAGTAACTGGTCCAAGAGACACACAATTAAGGGGTGATATGAACCTAGGCCACCTCTATTCTAGCTCAATATTCATGTCAGTGGGATCAGGGCCGGTTCATAATGGAGGCCCATGAAGCCGCCGCTTCAGGCGCAGCCCTTGCTCGACCATTGGGTCGCTCACCACAGAACAAGGAAGTCCTTGCTATTCTCTCGCAAAATCTGTCACGACCCAGGCTGCAGAGCACCAATAACCATACACAGAGGCCAGAATCTATCTAATATCTTTATTAAGGAAATATATAAAGTTAATAAAAGCAAGTGTATGAAATAGTTCAGAAGTAGACCTTTCAGGAAAGGTCAAAATTAGTCCAAAGAAACAATGTCCAATATAAAATATTAAGGTCCAAAGTTGTAATCCAATAACCGAAACACTCACTTTGCCAGGCAAAGTGAGGGGAGATGACAAGGTCCTTTAGTCCATGAACTTGAGCAAGGCTAGGAAATAACTTGAAACAAGGCTTAATACAAGGCAACAAGGAACGAGGAGCGAGAACAAGATCCGTGGAATTACTTGGCAAAATCCGGAAAACAAGGCAAGGTCCGTGGAGGTAAACAAGGCTGGAAACGGGAATGAAGGCTTGGAAACGGAGCGAAGGCTTGGAATCAGGAACAAGGCTTGAAACAGGAACGAGGCTTGGAAACGGAGCGCGCTGTCCACACACAACTTACTCCAGTAGCTGACGAATTGACTCCGCAAAATCCCTTTGTGGGTAAAACACCTAAATAGGGTCTAGTTTTCCCACCAAAGAGCAGTTCTCTGGGGAACCAGAAACGAAAGCTAATCTCTGAGTCCAGATGCATGACTCCTTAAGGTTTCCCATGGAAAGCAGGCTTAATCAGCTGAATTCTTAGCAGCTATCCTAGCACTCCTACGAGAGGCCGCTTGAACTCCTCTCTGTTGTTTACAAAACTCGTGGCGAGAAAACACAGGAGATTTAGACTCAGGGCTTGTTTGACAGATTTCTGGAAGACAAATCTCTTGCAGGTGCAAGGTTCCCAAATCTGGCTGGGAAGGTTCCAATTCTGACTGAGACGGTGAAAAACCCAAGTTCTCCTCTTCATCTGGGACTACAGTGCCATGAACGGGACTACATGGCCCATGACTCATCACAAAATCTCATGAGAATAGCAAGGACTTCCTTGTTCCGTGGCAAGCAACCCAATGGTTGCCGCTGCTGCCACCACCACTGGTAAGTTTAGGGGGGGGGGCATAATTTCGGGGGAGGGGCATGGCCCCAGGTTTGTGTACATACTGAAAAAACCTAGGGCCGCTCCTGAGTGGGATGGAAAACCTATTTTGTATTCGATTTTGGAGCTTAAACAAACTATCCAAGGTGTTGCACTTATTTTCATACAACCATAGCATTGGAACAGACCACAAGAGCCATCCAGTCCAACCCCGTCACTCAAGAGCACACAATCAATGCACCCCTTAAATATCTACTTTTATATTTGGACTGAAACCAGTAGTAGATTCATTACCATATTGACAAAGAAGTCATCATCATCAGCTGCTGTCTTCATTGTTGGTTAGTAACTAATTAGGTTCTCACCTGAGACTTTTTCCATGAAGACGGTATAAAATAAATAGGAACCTTATATTAACAAAAATATTTCACTTCACTTCACAATGTTTTCCACCACAATTCTTGCATAATTTATAATCTATAGACTGAATGGTATATTAAGGCATTTAGAAAGCAAAAAGTGAGGGAGTGATCAAAGATCCAGTTCTTAACCACTTGCTTATGGCAACATAAAACTTTCCATCATTTTAACTAAAGATTAGAAGTTACTGTCTGGTCTTTTCAATAAAGAAAGAGCAAGGCTGACATAGAGCTTGGAAAACTTGCTTTTTGCCCATACTAAGACAGTTTGAAGGTCATAACTTTCCTCATCCTGCAAACAAGTTTTCCCAGCATTGGTCAAAGAACTCCAAGATAATGCCTCCAGTAATTAGATTAAATTATACATAGCTTATATATATAGCATATACTTATTCAAACCAGTGTTAAAATTTACCAAAGTAAATCTTCATTTAAGTACTGTAATTCCAAATGTTGGAGGCCACAACAACTTCAAAACTGATTTATTTAAGTGACTCATTAATAGATTATTGGCTGCTTCAAAGTTGTCTCCAAAAGACATGTCCCTGTAAATCAAGGCAACTTTTTCTTCTGGACATCAAGAGTTTATTATATCTTTTGTACACAGGATGCTCTGAAACAAGTTGGAAAGTTTCCATATGTTTACTGAAATGTTTCCTCTTAATTGAATTAGCTGGAGCCAAATTTATACCTTCGAAGATGTTCCAATGATCTGAAACCAACTACGGTTCTCTAGTATTTTCCCCATCACAATGCAAATTAAAGAAGCAGGACTTAATGTCACTATAGTCATCAAACTGCTCAGTGTTCGCACATGCCCTTCATGGTCAATTGATTTTGCAGAGATTTAATGGTGTCCTGTGAGATTGATTATATTGGAGAAAATGCATTTGTGTCCTGCAGTATCTACTTCTATTACAGGTGCAACATTTTCTTCGGCTTCCCTTGTTTGCTTAGTAGGAAAGAAAAATCTCAGAGTATCATGGCCATACACTGAAAAATTGTGTGATCCTTCACTTTCTCTAAAGAGTAATATTTTGAATGGCAATCATATATTTTCAGTTTTTAATCAACTTGTTTTCAGGAATGAGAAATAACTAATTATATGTATCATGGCTGATAGCATTTAACTTGCCTCAGAGAAGTTTTTTTTTCCACCTCAGGAGAATATGCGTATCCATGATAATTAGTTTGTGCCTGGAAAAATGTTATTTTCCTCATTTTAACAAAATTTATAATCCCTAACAAAATTGGCATTTTTTAAAGTCACTGAAGTTTCCTTAATCATTGCCAATGTAACTTTCAAAGGTTTTTAAAATGACAAATAATGGGTTGAATCCAAACTAAGTTATGTTTTGTTTTTGCTGTAAGCCCTCAAGTATTTGTGACTTACGGCAACCCTAAAGCAAAGCTATCACAGGGTTTTCTTTACAATATGATTTCAGATGGGGTTTGCCTTTGCTTTCCTCTGAGGCTGAGACAATATGACTTCCCCAAGTCTATTCAGTGGCCAAGGGGAAATTTGAACTCTGATTTTCAGAAGCGTAGTCCAATGTTAAAACCACTATACCACTTTTACTGTCCACAGACATCAATGAGAATCAAATGCTTAGCATTAAGTACCATGGATCTGCTTCAAGCATAATTGTGTCTGGCTAAAAGCTAATATATTGTGCATCAAGACAACACTGTTTTTAAGTGCTATAACCCCTTGACCAATATTCTTATCAGTATAATGCTTCATCAACACACCTTGTATCACAGCCATCTTGCAAAATCTTGCAAGCTAGTCTAGTATTATGAACAATGGGGTTCTTTAGGGATGGAGATAGATATCTTTTTGCATTTCAGATGTTTTGACTACAGATTCAGTAGTCCCTTACCTTTGATGATGGTGGCCAAAGTAGATGGTATTTTTAGGTCAAAATTTCTGGAGATCAAATATTCATTTTCAGGTTTCATTAGCAAGAAGGGAAAATCTCAAACATCTCTCTAGGTGAGACAGTAAAGCTTTTTATTTTTGCATTTTTGAAGGCAGTATTTTATTTCTGAAGCCATTTTTCATATAATTCATTTTGTCTTTTAAAATGTTGACTGAAAGCAGATTTTACATCAGTAATCACATTTGTTGCTGGATAACATGCTTCTGTTGCAGAATGCACCGAATAATGTTTCTGGTAGAGGATCTAACATCTATTTGTTTCTCAAGCCAGATATGTTGTTTTGGGTCTTTGGGTCCCAAAATAATTAGGATATTGAAGATATGTACTAAATTACTGAGGCAGCCGGTATGGTGTAGTGGTTTGACTACTGGGTTAAGACTCTGGAGACCAGGATTCAAATCTCTGCTTGCTGATGGAAACCTACTGGGTGATCTTGGATAAAACACACATTCTCATTGTTTGAGGAAGACAAATACAAAGCCCCTTGAACAAATTTTACCAAGAAAATCCCATGATAGCGTCATTCTAAGATCACCATACAATGGAAAGAACACAACAATAACTTCATTGAGGGCCCATCCAGAAAGGCCCAAAAACCGGGACCTATCTCAGTTTTCACTGGCGGCGTCATAAATTTATTTGGAACAAACCAAGATTTCCTTAGTTTGTTCCCAATTAATTTGATACCCCATTAGATATGGGTCTTCCTGAAAGGAAATGACACTTGAGGAAATGGGCGGGGAAGGAGGGATTTTCCTCCTCATCCCTCCTGTCTCCTTAGGCATCATTTCTTTATGCCAGGAGGATGCAAGGAGGGAGGTTGTGGTGGTCAGGTACACATCTTTGGGTTACAAAAGCCCAAAGGTGCAGGATGGCTCTGTGGATCCCTGGTGTGGAATGCAACCCCAGAAGTCAGTCTCCACAGACCCAATATCTCATTAGACTGGGCTCTTTCAGGAAGGCCCAGATCTAATGAGGTATTTAATTAATATGGAATAAACCAGGAAACCTTAGTTTATTCTGAATTAATTTGCTTTTACCAGAGCCATTACCCTTGGTAAAAACTGAGACAGGTTCCATGTTTTGGGCCTGTTTGGATGTGCTCCAAATCCCCAAATAATCTTGGAGGAATGAGCCAGAAGAGATTTGATATTTTTAATGTAGTTAACATTGAAAATAAAATAAAGTACTGTTTGCTTTTATATGCTAACCCTCTGAATTTGATGTAGACATAGGGGAAAAACCTGTGATAGGCAAATTCAATGGACTCCCAATTATATTTAACCTCCAAGAGGTTTTTTTTTGGGGGGGGATTATTAGGAGACAAACACAGTCTTAACATGCTTGCCTAACTTTAATCTGATATTTATCCTTAGTAACAGAAGGGGATGGTGGGGGTAGCCCTTTTTAAAATCCCCTGAAACCAGAGCTCCATACTGTATTGAATTAGAGCATGAAAGCCACAAAACATCTGAATATGCACTTCTCCCCTTAGATGTGCTTAATTACTGTGAATTACTGTGAGGAACTGTATCGGCTCAGCCCCCGTAATAGTTTATAGCAAGACTTAAAATATGTCACTTAGCACAGAAGACACAATTGGTCTCTGCCTTTGTTTTAAAGGCCTGCTAAAGAACTCAACCATGAGCTAATTGAGTGACTTCTAACTAAGGCTAATTGCCTTATTAAAGAAGAATGCCCCAAACTTGTTTTAAACTGCAGTTTGAAATAATTGCTTTCTGCTTTGTTTTCTTATTTGACCATTCTTTTCTTAGCCATCTGCAGCACATTTGTCTCCATGGCACCTCAATATACAGGATAGGAGAAGTCAAGTGGATTGATCCATAGTAGGAAAGGACAAAGTGGTTTCTGTTACCAAAGCCTGCCCTCTCTCCTTCTGGGACCTTCTACTCACAGTGTACTGCAAACTATGATTCAGTGAAAATTATGGTATATGAGAAACAAAGTTTATATTTACTGTATTTGATTCTGTGAGAGGCACTTTAGGCAATGGCAGAGAAAAGCAAAAGTAGGCTGGAGAGATAACCTTCTAGTGGTAAATAAGAGCTCCTTGAACATGAATGCAACTTTCACCCCTCCTCTCCTGAAATATAATAAGATAGAGAAGAATTTAACTTTAGCCCCATCAACAGTGACCATTCTAATACAGTTTGAAGCTAGCTAGCTTCAAACTGTGGTGATAAAACAACAAAGGCATGAGAAGGAAAGCCTTTAATGTGCATCATCATTCTGTGGTTTGTGTAATCACCATCAGTGCCTCATTCCTAGGTAATCATCTGTATGGTGAAACCACGTTCTTCATTACCAGTGTGAAACTGCATTAAATGGTCAGTATAGATGGCCCCTGGGATAGCATCTGCAGAATTAATGCAGTTTAATAATAATAATAATAATAATAATCATCATCATCATCATCATCATCATCAAAGGGACTGGGGGCAGCTTACAATGGCACTCCAGGATGGTATCACTTTAACTGCCATGGCCCAATACTGTGGAATCATAGGAGTTGGGAGTTTGCAAGGGCTTTAGCCTTCTCTGCCAAAGAAGACTCGTGCCTCACCAAACTACAAATCCCAGGATTTCATAGCATTGACCCATGGCAATTAAAATGGTATCAAACTGTTTTAAAGTCATCACACGTAAAGTGATGTCTGTTAATTTAATATGTTTGGTTTACTTTTTCACTTTTATGGATTGTTTAATTATGGATTGTTGATTCTTTTTAAATTGATTATTGGTTTATTGGTTTATTATCATTGCTTTATTTTGATTATTGTGTTATTTACACTGATGTAAGCTCCTCCAAGTAAAGTGATGTCTGTTGTTAATTTAATATGTTTGGTTTACTTTTTCACTTTTATGGATTATTTAGTTATGGATTGTTGATTCTTTTTAAATTGATTATTGGTTTATTGGTTTATTATCATTGCTTTATTTTGATTATTGTGTTATTTACACTGATGTAAGCTCCTCCAAGTCCCCTTGGGGAGATGGGGTAGGGTATAAATAAAGTTGTTGTTGTTATTATTATTATTATTATTATTATTATTATTATTATTATTATTATTAATGTTTTCTGAACAGATAAGAACACAGTTGTCTGCTATATTGCACACATATCTGAATTTTGTAATATACACCACTGCAAATAAATAAATAAATAAAACTCTCCATCAACCCCAAAAGGTGACTGAAAACTCTAATGCTTCATAGAGGTGGAGCAGGACCAAAAAAAAAAAAAGGCAAGAAACATGTGATTCCAGGACCATACTGATAATTTGTTCAAAGCTGTGTTCATAAAGATCTTTTTTTGTGTGTGCTTGTCCACCTTTTGAGATCTTAAGAGGGAAATGTTTTCTCAGTTTCACCTCCTGCACTGGATGTTTGTCAAAGAAACCTTTTTGGTTTACTTTGCAAGATGTAGACGTACTTTCCAGAAAAGTGACAGAAAAGTAATATACAACTTTTACTGTATTTTTTTCTTCCCATTTTAAAGAAGGGAATTATTTTAATTTAACATTCAAACAAGATTTTTCTTTTAAATAAATAAGGAAAAGAAGTGACGAGGCTCTCTGAGATTTTAGTGGATTTCTAGGTTGAATAAGAACTCAAATTCAGGCCTTGCCAGTCCAATTCCAGTATATTATCAACTAGGGAATAGTGGGAATGTTGTGTCTGTTGAATAAATACATCGTGTCAAATTCACCATTCCAGCTCCCAAGCCATTCCACTGGAATGGCCCTAGCCCTGTCCATATTGTGGACAATTTAGAGGAAATGTAAAATGATTCTGCTTAAAGATTCTAATGATGCCATTTTTCTTTTAAACAAGGTTATTGGCATTATGTATTTATTTATATCCATCTTTCCCCCCATATAAACTTAAAGCAAACAAATTGGGTTTAATACAGAGAGAGAGAAAGATATGAAAAAAATATATTTTACTTTTGACATGCAATTAAATGATTTGTCAAATTAAGCTGTGTAAAAAAAATTAAAAGATAAAAGATAAACCCCAATAAATGAGCACACCATGAAAAGCCCATTATGGTAAATTCTTAAAAGCCCAACAGAATAAGAATAAAGTTTTCACTTCCTGGTGGAAAAAGAACAAGGAGGGAGCCATTATGACTTCCCTAGGGAGAAAGTTCAAAAGCAGCTACCTAGAAAGCCTTCTCTCTAGTTCATATATACTCCCCAGATCAAGTGGTAGGATTGATGGAAGGGTCTCTCTCAAAGATCTTGGAGCATTTGTATGGTGTTTCTGTAGGAAACTATGGTGCTTTGGATAATGTGATCTCATGTAGTCTAGAGCTACAACAGTGGTTCCCAAACTTATTTGGCCTACCACCCCCTTTCCAGAAAAAATATTACTCAGCGCTTAGAGGGGTGGGTGTGGCTCCTGCTCAAGAGGGCGGGGCTGAGCCTCTCCCCTAGTCCAAGATGCAGGGCTGGGAGGGGGAGGTGAGCAGGGCCACAAATGGACAGCCAGGACTGAGATGGGCGGAGTTATGAGCTCTGAGGCAGAGCTGAGCTTCTATCCCTGTCCTGCGGCGCCTGCCAGGACACAGGGGGCGGAGCTAGAGGAGGGGGCAGGGCCTCTTCCCAAGTGCCTGACGGGGCTGAACCTCTATACTCTGCCCCGTGTTCTAACAAGCGCCTCAGGGGAGATAAACAGAGGCTCTCAGGAAGAGGCCCTGCCCCCAGCCCCGCCCTTTAGTCCTAGAAGGCCTCTCAGGAGAGGTATAGAGGCTCAGCCCTGTCTCAGGCTCTTGGGAAGAAGCCACGGCCACTCCTCTAGCTCCGCCCCCTGTGTCCTAACAGGCGCCTCAGGTGCTCAGCCCTGTCTCCAGCACTTGGGAAGAGGCCTCGCCCCTCCCCTGGTCCCACCCCATGTCCATCACCGCCCCCCTGGATCGCTGCAGTGCCCACCAGGGGGCAGTAGCGCCCACTTTGGGAATCACTGAGCTACATCATCATCATCCCTCCCAATCTGGTGTCATCTGCAAACTTGATGATCATGCCTTCTAACCCTTCATCTAAGTCATTAATAAAGATGTTAAAACTGGGCCGAGGACGGAACCCTGTGACACTCCACTCATCACTTTTTTTCCAGGATGAAGAGGAAGCAAGGGTGCTCACCAATGCTTGTCAACATCTCCCTTCAATTGTGGAAGAACTTCCTTACTGTGAGAGCTGTTTGGCACTGGAGCTCTCTGCTGTGGAGTGTGGATTTTACCATTTAAAATTCTAAACATAGAAATATTTAAAAAGAATTAAATATTAACATTATCAAAAGTAAACAGTTTAAACCTTAAAATGGATTAAAAACGTCTTCTTAGCTAGACCACAGTACCCCTTGAGTTGATTTTAAAATCTTCCTCCTTTAAAAGCCCCCTGAATAGATGTTAGCTTGCTGCCAGAAGGATAGCAGAGAGCGGGCCATTTTGACTTCCCTGGGCAGGGAGTTCCAGAGTCAAAGGGCAGTGTTGAATTCCATCCAAAAACAGACTGGTTAGCCAACTGAGCTGTTATGACAAGAAAGTTGTATGTTCTCCTTTGGCTTGATGATAATGTTAACACTTAAAATGACTTCTGACTTAATAAAAAACTGGAAGTGCAGTAGCCAAAGGTAAAGAAGGAAATAGGGCTGGTAAGGAAATACATCCTTCAAGGGTATTCACTTTGCACTAACATCAGTGTTGGCTACTATGAAAGTTGATGAGAAAAATGCTTATGACATTGTTTAGAGGATGTCCCAGATCTGCTATGATATCTGTAGACAGCTTGCCAATCCATTACCATCATACTTACAGTTCCCATTTCGACAAGGGCTCATGAAAAAATAATAAATATTGAGACTAGAAAGCTGCTTCCACAACATTTTATTAAATAAAAAGCTCGGGGAAGAAATATCTCTTTGAATGTGATTGCTGCTGCCAGGTCTTGTTAACATTGCCTCTCTCTCTCTCTCTCTCTCTCTCTCTCTCTCTCTCTCTCTCTCTCTCTCTCTCTCTCTCTTTCTCTCTCTCTCGCTAATGGCAAGATTGTATACATACAAAATTGGATTGCCTCCAACTCTACTCTTAAATAGAATCAGTGCACAAATATGAGACAGCTTCCAGGTAGCTGTGTGAAATATAGTTTACAAACAAACATTTTTAAATTCAAGTTTAAATTCAGATTTCTTTAATAAAGCCTTTTTCAATATATATATATATATATATATATATATATATATATATATATATATCACCAAAAGCTCTTCATAAGCCTTAAAGTAATTTCCTTTCCCACAAGCTGTTCAGTGCAGCACTCGCCTTTATTGTTTTACTGGCTTTTCTGGTCTAGCAGTTTAGTGCTGATAGGACTTGTATAATGTAAAAGAAAACCTACACTGGGGGTTAATAATTGCACAAGGGATAGGTGCCACATCTATGCTCCCAAAGAAAATAGAAGTGACATCACATCACTTCCAGTCACCATTTTGGGCCTCAGGAGGTCTTGGGATTTTAGTGTAGTAGAGAAATTGAAACATCATGATGACATAAGACTTTTCAAATAAAATTTTGAGTTCCTTTTGCTGAAAATTCACCTCCCCACATTCCCTAGGTTTTTGTAGAGGGTAACATGGAGATGTTGAGGGGAGACTGGGATTGCAAAGATGGGAATCCCAATAGTGGTCCATATCTTCCCCACCTCTGCAGTATTATAAGATGCCAAGTATAGGGTTCACCTATTGAAAAGGAAATAATACATATGTTTCACCTCTGCCATATAACTCATAGCACAACTTGCCCTGTGTTGTGAGATTGGTTACATCAAGGGTTTCCCAATTGCAGTCAATGTTGTGGAATGGAGTATGCCATAAGATTATGTCTGGCATATAGGTCATTCACATTGTCCTGCCTTTCCACTGATGCCTTGGGTGCAGACTCTGGAAAATTGGATTGGCTGTGTAAGGCTAGCTGGGAGGTATGCAGTACAGAGCCTATTCCAAGGTTACATTCAAACTGTGGAACTCCCTTCCCCAGGAGGATCATTCTGTTTCCTATCGGGGCTTTATTTCAACTGACATTTTAGTTCCAAATATTACCTTTCTGTATGTATGCATTTATTATATTTGCATCACACTTATGGTCCAATGAGTTCAAAGTGGCTCTTCTTCAACACTTTGGACTTCATTACACGCAGTCAACTCCAAGTTTCTACACATTTTGGAAATGGCTACCGATGGAGCCCATCACACAACACATGTTGGTTTCCTGGCTTTCTAGCCTTTTGCCGTTTCTAAGGTGAGGTTTTCCCCAACAATTTACAATTTGATTAGCAATCAACTTCATTTTCAATTCACGTATAGAGATGGGCAAAACCAGCAAATTTTTATGTGTGATGGAAATCCCCCTAGTCTACCTGTAAATAATATGATAATGTCACGCTGGAGGGAGAAGCTGAAATGGGCAGTATTGACGCCTTTCTTCTGCCATTACCATTTTGGGACCACAAAGGAAGAAAAGGTAATTTATTCATTTTGTTTTGTCAACTTTTTTTCTCGTAAAGAGAAGAAATTCAATTGATTTTTTCAATAAAAGAAAAATGGGGGAGGAGACAGTGGGAGGAGAAATATCTCTCCCATGTGATGAGAAGACAAACAAATAATTTGTAAAGAAATCAGAATAGTGAAAAACGTGTGATGAGGATAGGGAAACCATTTGTTTAATTTCCAAACGGGGTTTTGTGAAGCTAAAGGGCATAACTACGATTCCCAATGCTTTACTAATCATGTGGGACAAAGTCCTTGGTCACCACTGTGATAGGTTTGCATTCTGAGAGTAGTTATCATGTTTCTGAATTTTTGCTCATGTGTGTATGGGCAACACATTTTCATCTTCAATGAAGCATAGAGAACAAACAACAAAATCAATAGTTTCTACCACATCTACTGTCATTGTTCTATTATCATTGGTCTATAAGAACAGAACAACATTGATTTAATCCAGTTGTAATTGAGGCCAAGGAGATGTTCCAAGGAAGGCCAAAAACAGTACTTGCTATCTCAAGCCTCAAACATTTGTACAACTCATGGGGCAATACTGAGAAAGAAAAGAGTGCAAAAATCAATACACATATTTAAAAAAAATAGTTATCAAAGAAATATGTTTTGTCAAGTTTAAATTAGATTTTTTTTCTCAAAATGGCCAAAATTGAATTTAAAAATTTGCAAAACATGCTTTAGTCAATAAGAAAGCATGTATGTTGGTATGTTGCACAGAAATGCACAGGAAAAACACATGGAAAGCAAGCAAATTCCACTATGGAAAGAATAGCAAAGAAGGAGAAAATCTTAACACCTAAGGGCAGTCAGTGCAGTTCAAGAAGAAAAAGACATGTCTCTTGACTCACTGATATTTCCTCCAACAGTTTGCTGTCTCATTTCTGAGAAAAGCATTTTTTTCTGTACAATGGTAGAAGCAGCAAAATTTATCTAATTCTTTTCTAATATCATCTAAGATTTTGTTGCTTTCTTTGTTGCCTTTAAAGACCAAGTTTACTTACACACACACATTTACAATATCATTTTGTTCATTTTAAACTAAGGCTATGTTTCCTTCAGCTGTGGGCAAAATCAATTTCAGGTTCTTATGTAATAAAATCCATAGCTGCCAACAATTAGAATGCTGTAACATTGACCTCTCTTCTTTTATGGTTTGCCTTTCTTCTAGGTCACAGCAGCAAATGGAAACGAGAGCATTCAGCAACTTGGTTGAGTAGCAGGATTTGTGTTGAATCAGAACGAGTGGCTTGAAGACTGTGGCTACATTTCTTTCTTGATAGCCCTAGAGCTATGATCTTGTCAAGGCTTGTAAGGCTGGAAAATGAATGCAATCTACTTTGTAGTGGTAGAGAAATCTCCTAGGAACATTAGCTGATGCTAGCAGTACTGATGGCAAGTATGAACCTGAACTGATACTTTTCAAAGAGGTAACTGAACCAACACAAAGGCAGGTGCAAAAGATTACAGTATAAGAAAAAGTGCTACCTTTAAGATTACGGAAATATATATATATATACATATGTCATCTCTTGCTATCCTGCTCTTTCACACAGAATCAAAGTGAATTATAAATAAGACATCATGATGTTAAAAAAAAGATTTATACTGTTTAAAACCCACCCTATTATTCCACTAACATTCAGTGCATCTCTTAGTGTTTTTCCTTGTGAAGACCTAACTTGGGGGAAAATCTAATTGCATTTAGAGGTTTTTACTTGAGGAAAAAGTATTACACACACACACACACACACACACACACACACACACACAGAGCTCAAAAATATTCAGGGGAAAAAAATCCAAAAAGCAAACCTCAATTTTGCTACATGCCAAGAAGTACACTGAAGTGTGGGGATATTTCACTGTATCTTTCTGGCACACATTTGTGTAGATTGCCACTTTATTTAAAGGACATCACTTTAATACACCATTGTATATAATAGGACGTGAGCATCCACAGATTTTTGTATCCACAATGAGATCCTAGAACCAGTCCTTAGAAAATACTGAGGACCCACTGTATACACATATGGGTTTGTGCTCTATATCATATGACACTTGGTGGGATTTAATATTGATGGGCTATATAATATTTGGCTTAAGGGAAGGAAAGAATGCAATGAAACCAAGAGTGTTCAGAAATGAAATTTTCTGAGCAACAAAGGGTATTTCTACACACAATGATATTTTCTTGCACAGAAATATCTTATTTAGAAAATGTAATTGGGGACTTATTTCTATAGAAAATTCATGTGTAGTTGATTTGTATTGAACACAGCATTTTCCGCGGAAGACAGGTTTTCTGGACATAAGGTAATTTTTCTTCATAGAACACTCATGTGTGAATTTTTCTCACTATAAATCTCAAATGAAAATAACAGTGTTACGGTGGCAAGGGAGTTTATAAAATTAGTCATTGCTTCCTACAAGAAGAAATTTAGGGCCCTCCCATACAGGCCTCATCCCAGGAAGAACTGGAATATTTAATCCAAGTTCCTCCCAGGATTGAGGCCCCCCATCTCCACCAAGTCCCATGCTTTCCCTGGGAGGGGGTGGCTACATGCCCTCCTGGGTCAACTAGAGGTTAATAGGTAAATGGGGGGGCTGTGAGGGGAGGGGGTGCCATCCCGCTCCTTCAGGCTCTTGAAATACAAAGAACCAGGATTGCAATGGGGATTGACCCCAGGATCACAGAAGCGATCCACAGGACCCATACCTGGAAAGTTCTGCAACTTACATTAAGATTTGGATCTTTAGAGGTGTTTAATTAATCTGGGCTCTTAGCAAAGAATTCCATGTTTATTCTGGTGTCATCTTCATTTGGTACTTCTTCTGGAATAAATTCATCATCATTTTATGTGAAATAAGGTTTGGCCAGGCAGCTGCTTTTCACCTTGCCAGTTGTAGGTGAGCAGATACAGTTACAGGAAGATTGACTGAAACAGATACTTTACTCTGTCCCTATTCAAGCTTTATTTGCAATGTTTACTCCAGGCACACTGTGACACCCAAATGAAAATCTATGTTTCTCCAATAGTCTCCTTCCTCTTCCCATCACAATCATCCTAATGTTGAAATTAAAAATATGAGGGGGGAAAGGGCTGGGCAAATGTAAAAAGACTTTGTAATAAGAGGCCTGAAGGGAAAACACAATTACAACAATTTCTGGCAACCTGTGACACCTCAGGGCAGCATGAGCACTGGGAATCAGACACGAAGGCCAATAAACAATCTAATATCTTTATTAAGGAAATAAAGGAGACAACTAAAAATAAGCAGAGTATATAGTCCAGCAATAGACCTTTCAGGAAAGGCCAAATATAGTCCAGTAATGTGAAAGTAGATATCCAGTATTAGAGTTCAAAGTTTTAAATCCAATAACCGAAACACACTCAAACCTTTAGGCTGTTTGAGTGGGGATTAAGGCAAGATCTGTCAAAGAGTTCCAGGGCTCAAATCCGAGGCTAGGATGCAAGGCAAGGCAAAGTTAGTCGTGGTAAAGCCGAAACGCTGTCCAGACTTGACAGGGAGACGAGACGTAACGCCGGTCTACTCGAGAGTAGCACGCTGCAGAACTAGAGTCAATGTGAATTCCTCAACTGACATGTTGAACACCGCAAAGGACAGTCGGCGCCCAGAACTTTTATGGGACTTCGCTCTCCTTTCCAGCCAGGTGTCTGAACACTCTTTCCCAAGGGAAAGTGGACTAAGTCAACAACTTTGCCAGATGCAATCCTCGCGGGAAACTCTCAAGGGAACCGGCTTAATTAACACTTGCTTTCTCCGCTAATCTAGCACTTCTCCTCAAATTCTGCTTCTCTGCACGAGATGTTTCCCAAAACAATTTGCGGTCAAACATAGCTTTCTCTGGAGAACCGGGCTGTGAGTCAAGGCCCTTTTTAATTAACTGTGCGCTAAAACTGTCAACAGGGGACATCTGGAAGGGAACAGAATTGTGGGGAAATGGCAGAAACCCCATCTCTTCTTCGGTCTGATCCATAATGGCGACGGGGGTCACGACTCGGAGGTCTCTGAGACACTACACAACCTACTATTCTTTGTTCTTGGTCTTCCATGTAACACAATATGACTTCTGAATTATCTACTGATAGGTTCATATATACTGCACTTCTTCAAGAAACATGCTATTTGTCTTTCCCTGAACTTACACATTCCCAAAAGGGAATACACACACATACACACACACATCTGTGTGAATTTTTTTCAGAACCAGAGTTACTGAAAACATTGTGCTAGGAGGAATTGTCAAAGGCCAGCTCAAATGAAGAGAACCCCCCTAAACATTTTACTTAAGGAGTTTAGCTACAGCTCCCTGAGGGAAAATAAAGCACAACAAAAGTGGAGAGAGAGTTGCTTTTACCAGGGAGGATGAAGGAAAGTACAGTTGCAGTAATGTGAAAGGTCTGTGCCTGGAGTGTCATATGAAAATAAATTGCAGCAATAGAGGTGTAAGAGTAATCTAGCTTAAGACGCTGTGTTCAGAATGGTATTTGTAGCCTAACTGTAGTGGTGTTCTGAATGACCAATCAGTTGGGATTTAATGGCTATTTTGGGAGAGAGAAATAGCATGCACAAAAAGGAATAAAGCCTTTGAATCCATGTAGAGGTACGCTTAAAGTCACATGGTTATTCTTGTTTAACAGAATGTCAAATTGTACAAAGACAAATCTAAGGTGAAGCTCAGTCACATATTTCTGCGCATAGTTTAGGAATGGTAAATCTTATTTTCCCCCCGAAGTCCTGACAGATGCTGAGAACAATGAAACAGTTTTTCATCCTCTAGCTTCAATACACTTAGGAATTCCCCCCTTTGCAGTGACAAGAAATAGTGTAGGTTTGTCACAAAGGCTCTGCGACTTATGTAGACCAGGGTTTCTTAAACCTTTTCCACTCACAACTTCTTTCCGCCAAAGACATTTTTATGTGAGCCCAGGTATGTAAAATACATATAAAAATCAAACATTTATTGATATTAAATCAACTTTTGCTGCAAGGCTTGCTAAACAGGCTGATTTTCCCTTTGTGAATGACACAACAGTTGAAGCATTTTCTGCAGAGTCCACTCTAAACACTGCAGGTTGTTGCTAACTGATTGATGTAAATGGGTGGCATTTGGAAACCTTTTACTGTTGCCAATTTTTTTGTGACTCCACCATTGAGCTATGGGGACGCCATTTGAATTTGGGACCACAGTATTCGAAGCAGTGGCCTAGAAAACTGCCCAGTTTTCTGGAAGATATGCAACATTTCTTGAGAATTAGATAACCTTCCCTGAAAACTATACAGCTTTTAGTTTGGAATGGATAGTTATCTGGAAACTGTGTGTATTTTGCATATTAGTACTGTTAGGTTTTATTTTAGGTATAAAGCAACAACACTGTCCAACAAAAATATTGCCCAGATCACAGCAATGTTGTACAACCAAACCACATGCCATTAAAGCCCAAGTGATTTCTGCAACATTGCTGAATTTTGCACTGCATTCTCCTGTGTAACATTTTTGTTCTCAAACATTGCTTTTATCTAAATTGTCCTTTAAATCCAATGAAACTGTCCTAATTATGTTGCATATCATGCTGCTTTAGGGATGTAAACAATATTAAAATATTTGAAATATGTTTCAAAATCTTGTAGGAGTAATACGAATCTTTGCAGTAGGAAGACATTCTGTGGAAAATGAACACATGGTTGCTTTGCAATGAAAGCACAATTTTCTGTATAATAAAAATCATTTTCTCAACATCAGACAATATTTCTACACATAAATATGTAGAAAATGCTGTTTTCCATAGAGAAAATTCTGTACAAAATTCATGTATAGAATGGCATTTTCTATAGAGGGCACAGCTTATCTGCACATAATTGAATGTTTCTTTGTTGAAATATTATTTTTTGCACATGAAAAGTTGTTTTCTGTAGGAAAAATGATATTTACTATTCAAAACAACCATGCATGAATTCTGCTTAGTATATGCCTTAAATCTTGAGTAATACTTGAACATGATGTTAAGGGGTTGGGAATTACAAATTCAATCTGATCAGGAAACATGTATTTTCATTTCATCTCTAATATAGTAGTTCATTCTCTTGATTATTTTCAACCCAAAGTGACACACTTCTCTACCTATTACTCAAACAATAGACATGTCAAGATAAAGTATTTTCCAGACCAAAACATATATGCCATACAAGTGTAACCTGCTTCAATTCCCTCTTCTACAAACAAAGTAAGGAAGCCTTCTTCTGTATTTCACCTGGTAGTCTTACTCCATGTGTACTTACCTGATAGCCTTACTCCATGTGTACTTACCATACTTTTGCAATGCTAGAAGATGTCTTCTTGCACTATATGTCTCACAATGTCTCTGGTTTTTGCAGAATTCTACACTGAAAAAGATGTCCACAGCTATATATCCTATAGCAAACATGCCAGATGAAGAATATTTGGATATATGGCCCATATGTTTTTCTTTCCTTGGCACAGCTACTGTCTGTTCTGAGGAAATTCTTTCATTTACCATCTATGTGAACATGAAAATTAAGCAGAGAGGCACATGGAAGACTTAAATTTTAAAATAAATTGATCTGATTCATACCAAATGGTAAAATCCTTTGGGCTTTTAAATTAAGTTTAAACTCCTAATCATATCTACATAATGGTTCAATATGTTGAACCCTGTAAGGATTTACTGCTGAGATAACAAGCTTAGACCAGACTATCTGTCACAAATTATCCCTTATTTACAACAAAATTCAGCCTGTGAACATTAGCCCAGATAAGTATTCATATCTGTAATTCTTTATTCATTTTAATGCAGTTGCGCTTTTGAAAGCTTTAACTAAATTTCAATGGTAAAGAACTATATCATGAATCAATCTGGAGATCAAGCCATAAGAAATAAGATACAAATGTTATATAGTATATAGGTTGGAAATGGATTAAGATAAAGATATAAAAATTGTCTCATAAAGAAACAAATATGTAAAAAGAAAACAATCCTCGTGTTGGTGGTGGGAATTGTAAATGTTTTGTATGTCTACGTATGTATTTTTTGTGTTTTAAAAAATAAAAATTTATTAAAAAAAAAAAAAAGAAAGCTTTAACTAAATTTCAATGTTCTCTTGAGTCGAACACAAAAAGGCAGGGTTTCTGTATCTTTAATAGTGCTGAAGAGCCGATAACAAATATATGTTCTAATATTTCACAGATGAAATCTGGGACACATATGTGCAAGCAACATCAGAGGGCAGTCAAGAAGATGGAAAAACAGTGTTACAGTGTTCCCTCGCTACTTCACGGTTTGCTTTTCGCTCTCTCGCTATTTTGCGGGTTTTCAATAAATATTAATGTAACCATTTATTACGGTATTTTCACTGTTTTGTGGTGTGCAAAGGGTTTTGGAAGGGGAGGAAAGGGAGAAATAAAGGAAGAGGGGGGAAGGGTAGGAAATAAAAAAGGGTTATTTAGTTTCTATTCTTCTCTGCTGGTATACTGTATATTGTAACTGCAAAAATAAAGTACAGACTGCATTGTAGTAAGTGGTCTGTGGTTTACTCTCCTCCACACATAGAATAAATATAGTGTCCCTACTTCATGGATTTTCATTTATTGCAGGTGGTCCTGGAACATAACCACCCCCCATGATAAGTGAGGGAACATAGTATTTATGAGGAAGAACACACAAGCTAAAAGTGGATGATCTGGATGCTTCTGCATCCTCACCTCTCCTCCTTACTGAGTTGATTGAATGCAACTACAGGCAGTCCCTGGGTTACAAACATCCAACTTACAAACAATTCACAATTACAAACGGGGGTGAGACAACAGGAAGTGAGAGGAATCTACCTCTAGAAAGCAAAAATCACTTGAAAGAGTTACCATGGGGAAAAGGGATAGGGAGTGAGGTGAAATCTTCTGAACAGGGGCACAGATGACAAAATAAACAGGGGCATTAATCCTACCCTATGCTATCTAAAGCTAATATAGATATATGTATTGGCTGGTGTTACAGTTACAATTATACTTGTTCTGACTTAGAAACAAATTCAACTAAAAAAAACAAATCTAAAGAACCTATTTTGTTCATAACTTGGGGACTGCCTGTACTTTGCATTTCCAATTCAGTTTACAGCATTAGTTCTTAACCTTTGGGCCTCCAGGTGTTTTGGACTTCAACTCCCAGAAATCTCAGCCAGCTTACCAGCTGTTAGGAATTTGGGGAGCTGAAGTCCAAAACACCTGGAGGCCCAAAGGTTGGAAACCACTTGTTTACAGCAATTGAAACAAATTGAGGCGGGGTGAAGAGAGAAACTGGGATATTTTTAAAGAAGCTGAAAAAGTGTTACAAAGACACTGGGACTCTGCCCACCGAAGAGTAAGTACAACTTGAATGAAAAGGTACAGTTTCAGCAGAATGTGTATTCAGCAAGAATAGCTTGAATGAGGAACTTTCACCTTAACTTTAGAATCTTTAGGGTCCCTATCCACTTTAATAGAGCTATACCTGATGAAATTCCTTCTCCAGTTCAAATAACATTCTACTTTCTTTTGCATTTGGCTTCCCAAATGCCAAGAGTCATTTATGAAATTCATTGCTATACTATTGCACTATACTGTATTTGTTTATTTAAATGTTGCATTTTCTCCAAAGCTGGAGCTCAAAGCAGTTTCCAAAATAATGAGATAACCTTGAACAAGTCACACTCTCAGTTACAGAAGAAGGCAATGAAAAACCTACTCTGGACAAATCTTGCCAAGAAAATCCCATGACAGATGTCTGTTGGTGCTGCCATAGGTTGGACGTGCAAAATAGAGATGGAGTATCTCTTATCTTATCTCTTCCCTGTATGGCACCTCAACAAAAGTGCACAGCAATGGTTAGGAGCTCTTCAGAGCTTTCTGGCACTTCCACACAGGATGCAAATCTGCTCCAATGTTGGTTTTTCCCCCTTGCCCCCTGTCTCTTGGCACATCATTTCCTTATGCCAGGAAGGTGTGAGGAGCATAGATATGGCAGCCAGGTATGTTTGACTTTATTTTGAGGAGTACATTTGGGGGTTGGGGGAAGGAGGTGGGTGCCCTCTCAGTTTTTTTGGGCTCCTGGAGTTCAAAAAACTGAGATGGCTGTGGGCCTGGGAATCACATGACTTACCTTTAGATCTGGATCTTACCAGGTGTTTAATTAATTCATAACAAACCAGGAAACCCTGGTTTGTTCTTAATTAATTCAGTTTTACTGGAGGCATTGTCTGGACACTCCTGGTAAAATCAAGACAGATCCCACATTATGAGCCGCCCCGAGTCCCTTCGGGGAGATGGGGCGGGGTATAAAAATAAAGTTGTTGTTGTTGTTGTTGTTATTATTATTATTATTATTATTATTATTCTGTCTGGATGGGCCCTCATTGGCTGCCACTGAAATAGCAATAACATTATAGGTAAGGATGAACATCCATCAGTAATGAAACAGGTTCAGCCCAACTAAATGGTGTAGGATCCACTCCTGCTCCTGTGGTACAATTTAGAATGTGGAAATCTTGCACAGGGGCAGAAATTATTTGAAATGTTATATTTGTGTGTGCAAAAATGGAAAGAATAAAGGTGTACATCCCAAATTAGCATCTTTAAGAATTTGTTCCAATCGCTTGAACCATCTGGGAGGTACAGAATAACCAGTGCTGCAGAGCAAAAGGGAAATTGCCTCATTTCTTCTATTAATGGAAACCTCCAGAATATTAAAGGCTTTTCAATTTGTGTGACCCGATGCAAACTTTGGACACAACCTATTATCACACAGGGTCTTGAGTTGAATGAAGAAAGACATGGAATATCTGCTCTCTAATAATATACTTCCTCTTTTTGCTTAAAATATAAAGGGCAGCTTCTTTTTGTTGAACTTGCCTTCTACTGAGCTGATGATGAACTCATGACACTTTGGCATAGCTTGCTTTCTGAAGCAGGAGTTCAAACCTCAACATCCATTCACAAGTTCCTTGGCATGCTGATTTTACCCCCCACAACCACACAACGAAGATAGTTTAAATAAAAAATGATCTTTTCAAAAGTGCTGCTTTAAAGGCAAGCATGCTATGGAGGTTATTCCCAGTGTTACAGCATTAAGTCTAGCATGAAATGTCAAAGAAAATGCCATTTATCTTTCTCAATTCTTCTTCAGTCTGGGGGTCATGCTAGAGGGAGAAAAAAGTGACAGGTCTTCTTACATGATGACTTGGCACTGCAGATAGTAATATAATGGCACTATAAGCAGAGTTCAAAAGAATCTTATTTGTCTCATTGACTGCCTTCATAATCGGAAACGCCAATGATCAAGTATCAAATAAACTTCAGTTGGCACACACAGAGTCCTGGCATGTTAGAATGAAACACAAAGTATGTGAATTTTTTGATGGAGAGAGAGGGCTCCTCCAAATGGGGTGAATGTTGGAGTCTGTGGCATTTGTTGCTGTGATTTTTAGGGCTTTGTTTTGTTTTTGGATATCCAAACAATGTTTCAGTTGTTTCAGTCTATTTTTTGGCATTTGTAGCATCACCTATAACATTTTATATCACCTTGAACTAGATATTGTTAAAATTCTTTTTAAAAACTCTACATCTATTTACTTTTTATTAAAAAGTGCAGATCCAAGAAATATTGACAAATAATTTCTCAGAAGAATCAAACAAATGTATGTGGAATTATAACAATGGAAAAAGCCAAGGATCATGACAACTCTTCCTGCTTTAGGCCACTCTCAAATAGCCCCAGGACAGAAAAGCAAAAAGAAAAAAAAATCCATACTGTGCACACATGAAAATCTTTCTCAGGCCCTGGACAGTGTGAGTGAAATTCAAACTGGCATACTAGGACTTCTACCTATTCAAAACATATGCTCATTACAAATTTAGTATATGATGCAGAAAGCTCTCCTCTTCAGTTCTTCTGTGCTCTGTTTTTTTTTTAAACTCTCCAGTTGATTCCACACAAAATATGAAGAAATGGCCAATTTGAGTAAATTCCCAGAAAGCAAAATAAAATGAAATTCTTCCCTATTCGCACAGGACAATTTTAATAGATTCAGACAACCTAACTGGGGAGGGGAATATGGACCTTATTACATTGCCTAATGGATTTGCCACTCATTTTGGTGAATCCATGGGGTCCTGTTGGGGGCATGGGGAACCTGTCACACCACGTCTCACATCTTCTGATTTACCTGGAACCCCAACTCACAGGGAAGCATCTGTCACCCGGCTTCCCTCCATTGTTTTGAAAGCTACACAGGAATCCCCCCCCCCCGTGTTGCCATGTTGGTGGCGTACGCCACTTGCTCTTCCCCTTTGAGACAAACTCTAGTTGGAAGTACATGTGTCATGTAATGGGCTCCATGCTGAAAGCAGGGAAGAAGCCAAGTATGGTGTGCAAAGTAGTCTGTCTGATATCTCTCTGCCATATAATGAAAGCAATTCAAAGAAAAACAGGTTTAACTGTAATTCAGCACCTTAAATATGGCTGAATACACCCAACCCAGGTTATTCAAGTCCAGCTTATTTCAGATTTAATTGTTGGGTTGAAGTTTCAGGTTACTAGGGCAATCAATAAGACAAACCAGACCCTGAATTTTCCTATAATGCTATTGTGACAAGCAAAACTGGTCAATTACTCATTTGCTTATCCCTGTTCTAGTCTTATATCAGAGTCAGCAAGGGTCAGAGGACCCTTCCAACTGCATCATCCTCTAAAAAAATTTTGCTAGGACATTTTGTATTGGAAAAACATTGTATTTTTAGGCAATTTTCTGTTCTCTTTTCATCCTGACATGGGATATATAGGATCAAAACATAGACAAAGAATTTGGGAGGCATTGTATGAAAAACAAAATTTGAAAAAATATAAATTGTCCCTGGGTGCCACAGGATAAGTGTGGGACATAGATATCCCCCAGGCTATATTTTTGCCACCTCTGGCCTAGGTGTGCACATCTACCAGCTTTGATTTCACATACCTGGAAATTGTTTTGAGTTCTTTTATCACAAATATTGAAAATTTTGAATGTTTGGGTAATTCTTATGAAAAATGAAATGAAATCCTCATCTATCTCCAGTTTAATATCAACTTTAAAATGTCAAAAGATTAACCAATTTCATCTCTTAAAATTATATACTACATGCCTATCCAACAGCACAAACAAGTTATCTTCTATCAGATGTCAGTATTAACTGGTGTGCACCCTGGTATTCTTGGTTCCCAAGTAGACACATTGGTTTTCTTAAAATAACAAAGATATTATTCAGATGGACACTGTCTTATTTCCTTTAGATTTAAAACTTGCATAAATATAATCTAGTGTAAAAATTATAGATTTAAAATACAGATAAGATTGGAGTGGAAAAATATAATCCAGTTCAAAGTAGTCAGTCTTCTGGCAGTTTTTGGAAATCCAGATAGTAGATCCTCTGAAATTGCTGGTGGCGACATTCAACCAAATAGAAATGTCTGTGTACATGTAGACATGAACTTGGCTTTGACTATGAAAAATCTGGAAATAAAGTATACAATAAATCTAACATATTTCACAGATGCTCAATCTAGTTTTTGAAAATGCCTGGTTGTGGATTATAGAATGCATAACCAGACAATCATGGAAAAACTTTACTCTATGTGTGTGTGTGTGTGTGGGGGGGGGGGATACTCTTTGGATGGCTTCCATAGTTAGAAACCAGGGAGCTTTGTGTGTGGAACAAGAAGCCAGAACGTGCCATCATGGTGGGGTAGGATACTAGCTATTTAAGGTCTTCCTACCTCTAAAAATTGGTACAACATGGCTCACCCCTCCTGTTCTCAGTGCAGTGTGAGTTTTCTGGTTGCTTTGTGACTGGGTAGTAATTTTATCCTCTTTATGTGGGATTTGTTGTTATACTGTATCTGAGAGGCTTAGACGATTGTCTCAGGTTAGTATCCCTAAATCAGCTATTATTTGGTAGATAGCAGGGAGGGAAGAGAAAGAGAAATTAAGACCTTTTACTTTTGCACCCCTTTTGGTGAAGGGTAAGACACTGGAATGGCCTCGACAGGTTGTGGGACATTGGAGTTGTGGGAAAGAGTCTATTCTTGAGGCTGACCAGGGGATTCTTCTATCACTTATAAAGTTTGGGATCTGGGTGGGATTTGAGTTTATTTTCCAGCAAGTGGTCAACCAGAGTGCAATCCAACTATTGCATTGTCCTCAGAGCTCAGGTGTTTCTTCCAAGGGAAGACTAAAGGCATAGCCTGGATCTACACTGCCATATAATCCAGATTATCAAATCAATCCAAATCATCTGTCTTGAACTGGATTATATGAGTCTACACTGCCATATAATCCAGTGCAAAGCAAATAATCTGGATTTTATATAGCAGTGTAGATGAGGCCATAATCTAGGATAGACATCTGAACTCAGCTAGACCTGTATTAGTTTGTTCCTCTTTTTTGAGCCTTTCAGGTCCAATTAACTGAAATAGTATAGACGTCAAACAAAATGATCCTTATTTAGCCTTACTTTTGTATCTGATATCATTCTTCTATGGTTGATTATCAATAAAATAAATTGATCTGCAAGAAATCAGGACAAAAATCATAGGTAGCCCTGCCTTTTTCATCCTGAGTTCTCAGAGGCTATGGATGGTTCTACACAAACATGATAAATGAGAAAACTAGACAAAATGGCCAAGTAAGGAATAGACTTGAATAGCAGAAATGATGCACATTTTGGTTCCATCTACACTGCCATATAAAATCCAGATTATCTGCTTTGAACTCATATAGACTCATATAATCCAATTCAAAGGAGATAATTTGGATTATCTGCTTTGATAATCTGGATTATATGGTAGTTTAGATCCATCCTAAGTGTCTGAGCCCCCTTCTACACTGCCATATAAAATCCAGATTATCTGCTTTGAACTGGATTATATGGCAGTATAGAAGTAGATACAGCAGATATATTCCTGTTATGGGTTTGTTTGTAGTTTTGCCTGCTCCCTGAGTCTGCAAGATCCTTGCCTGGGATTTGTGTCCTGCAACCAATTACCAGTATCCTATCAAGGCTTACATCTTGGAGCCATTCAACGAAACTTGTGCTGCAGTCATTTTCCTTACCTGAGGACTCTTGAACATTAAGTTAAAGACTTTTCTTCTACTTGAGTGTGTTTGAGAGATCATGCAAAGAGGTGTTTGATGCTCTGCTTCCCATGAAAGTTGCAACCTCCATGATAACCTGTCATTTTTTCATACACTCTAACAATGGCTATGTTACTAGTATAATCACTTCCTATCCATCCCACCCTTTTCACTGCACACTTTCAAAACACCTTTGCTTTGTGAAGAAATGTAAGATGAAAAAAATCATAAAATAATTTCATGCCTTTTTTAATTGGCCTAATCAAAGTGTCATGACATGGAATAGTTGTCGGTGCATGAATGCATTGCATAAACAGAGATCCACCTATATGAAGGGAGATCTTGACTTTGTTGTTTTCTTACTGGAAAACCTGCATGCTATATTTCTTGTTTGTCACCAATTTTTATTTGAGTCCGTTCAAATGGACATATCGCTTTAGAGAGTTACACTTTCCAGTCTCCTATGTAATAAAGAAAATGTTAACATTTAATCAACATCTGACAAGTATTGTATTGGCTCCCAAAGGCTTGTATGCCAAGGTAAGACTTCTCTCTCAGGCTTATACTAAAAGAGCTTTGAACAATTCAGTGTCCAGAGAGCATTTTATGAGAAGCTATAAACTAATACCCTTCAATAATCTAACCTTGGAGGTCAGAAAAGCATGGAATATAGTTATCAGAATCAGCCCTGGATGGGTTCTGGTAGATGAATTCTCATGTAGGTGACAAAATGAAGTTCCAGTGACAGACCAAATATGAAAGTCAAAAGGCAAGTGCAACATCCCTGATGACCTTATAACATATAGTGATAGAAACAATCTGGTCTCTATGAAGAGGCAGAATGGAGAACACATCTTCAAAAAATAAAGACAGTGAACTTAAAGGAAGCGTTTTCCATTTTCTGTGGACCAGAATTCTAAGGTACGATGGTAGCAACCTGTTGAGATGGAGATGGTAGAGAGCAGTGAATAACTTTAGAGCCAGATATCTGGAGTTGGGTTTTTAAAAATGTTTTCTTTTTCCTTCTCTTGAACACACACACACACACACACTCTTCCCTATAAGTGAAATCAAGGTACTTAAAAAAGTTATTATTATCCTCTCTTTGTTGTTTTTTTCTGTTTTTTGTCTGCTACATTAGTTTCCTAGGTCAGTGAGAGTTTGAGAATGTATATACACTATATAACTATAGGATTTTCATATAACCGTAACTTTATGCCCCATCCTAGAAATCCTAATACTTACAATATTCATTGAAATCAATGACACTACATTAATTCAACATTCATTTCTATGAAACCAAGGTATAACAAATATAATTCAAAATTCTTATATATATACAAAATTCATGGGTATAAGGTGTTTTTTTTTAATAAAAAATGTTTATTGAAGATTAGGGGGTGCTCAAAAATGAGATAAATAAAAAGAGGGAAGTTGGAATGTGGGGGAAGGAAACGAAAAAAAGGAAAAAAGAAGGAGCAGGGGGAAGGGATTGGGGAAATAATATGTACAGGGGGATTTGTTGACTTCCAATCTCTTCCATCGTAGTCACCGTCACTCCAATAATATAATTCATATTCTGTTCTTTCGTCTCATTCCCCATTACCCATATCTCAGTGTCTTCTTCTGTAGGGTCTTCTAGAAATTAATACAGGATTTCTATGTTTTCTAGTTTGAAGAAATTTTTAATTAATCTCTAGAGGGATCCTCTGGTAACTTCTAAACTGTTGGGTTAGGTTGTCCATATACATAATATCAAGTATTTTGAGCAGCCAGTCTTCTAATATTGATATTTCTTCTATCTTTCAATTTTTTGCATATAAAGTTCATGGATATAAGATTAACAATTGGATAAATTCTCCAATAGTCCAGAAGTGGGACTATAAAGTAATTGCTGAAGAGGAGGAAAGGAAGAAGAGGAAAAGGCTTGATTCTTTTCCCTTCACAAAATAAGCCAACATTTTCTTTGTTTTGTTATCATTTTGATATTCCTGTTACCAGCACAGAATAAAAAACAAATCTGAATCAATATTTAAGGCATTGTTGTGAAAAGAAAATATTGCTTATTGTCCCTGTATGCCTTTTTATTCCTGCAACATTAACTGAAGGTAAACTAGAGTTGATGGATCCCATTTAACAGCACAAACTGCATCATAGTGTATTCACATCTGTGTAGGCACTCTAGGAATGATTAAATGCTTGTGTCTTAGCAAATGTACATGAGACAAAATGCACTGCTGGATTAATAATACTCCTCAAGTCAATTTTTTTTTCTGTGAACAGCACTCCATCGTGTGCAAGTGAAGGTTCTTTTAAGATGTTCAATTAAAAAAAAGTCCTGACATACCACTTTCAAATTTCAACTGCTTCTGATATAACTGATTTTTCTTTAGAGAATTAATAGCATATTAAAATAAAATGTTTATTAACCTCATGTCTCCTCATTACTAGCACTCTTGTGATTTCTGAAGGAGACTGGGAGCCTGAGCATAAAATGTCTCATTTGCATTTTGCATACCTAACAAAAGCCAACTACATGGTTGAAATTATGACTAATTCCAATACAGTGGTGTTATATATTAGCAATTGATCACCTCGTTATTTCTTCTGTAATGGCCTCATTACATTTGACTCTTTTTTGGTGTGCCCCATTTTTTCCCTAACTCAAAGTAATGTGTGAAAGAGTTAGGTCATTAATTTTTATATGCTCTTTTTTCTGCCTGACACTACACACAAAACACATTGACACTCGTGATGACACACAAAAAGCTATTTCATTATGAGCTATATTTATCTCCAAGTAAAATGAAGTTCCTTATGATAAGCATACAGCTCCCTGTTTCTTTTTTAAAAAGAGACAGCTATTTAAGGTTGCATGGTTGCATTTTTAGTCTGATTTAAATTAGAGGTATGATTTCCTTAAGTATATATTTTATAGAAACTTCAATGCTAATAAAATATAATGCTTTAAAAATAATTAAAGATGGAACATTTTTCTTGAACAAAGATGTTCATCCCTGTGCGGATTTGCATTACTGTCAGGTTTTTATGTTTATTCTCAGAGTTATTAGTAGTCTAACTTCCCTAAGGCACCAGATTCTGCCTGATCTTGATGCAGAGTTATCCACAACAGTGTGAAGGTTGTCATTGGTGGTGTGCGATCTGCACTTAAGGTTTGTTTACATTCATTATTGTAAACATGTGTTCACATATGTAGGTGCTTCCAAAAATGGACTCAGAATCTTAGCTTAGAATCCAAGATGGCACCCAAACCCTGTGCTGGCTCTGCCCTTTCTGCCACACGCTGGCTACCTCCTCTGTGTCTGCTATGTTTGAAATTTATAGGACACAACCAGCACTTGGAAGAGAGGTTGGCACCAGCACAAGGAATGACTATGAGCTCTGAAGTGTATGCAGACCTTGTGAGCCACATAAAATGATGAGCCCGGGGGCTTGAATTTGACACATGTCTTCTAGAATGACTCTCTGTGATTGGCATCCTATTGGCTGGTTCTAATTAAAATACACCCATTTAATCCATCGCTGAAGGATAAATCAACACATAGATACATCTAATGGATTCAATGGATCTACTCCAGTCAGGACTGAAAAAGAATTCCAATCTCTCTGTGTATGTATGTGCTTGTAAATGTTATATTCCATAGTCATTCTAAACACACATACACACACAAGTATTTATACTAGAGCTCCCCCAATTATTGTTCTAAAAACACCTGCTACAATTCTAGTGTTATGTAATTAGAAATAATAATAATGAAACCTGAATTGCCAGTGAGCTGTGACACCTATTTTCCTTCGCCCACCCCTGAGCTGGTAATTGCTTCCCCTCTTGATGCCGAAGCTACAAAACAATTACTTGCAGTTTCAGAACTGTTGGGCAAAATGGTTGACAGCCTTCATCATGTCAAAAATGCTATCATGGAGAATATAAAAATGACAAATGCATTTAACTTATGTCCTTAAAGAATGATGCCATTTTCCCACTGTGAGTTATCAAAAAATGCATCACTAATTTTATTGACCAGTCAGGCTGTTTCAAACATTTTTTTAAAAAATGAAAATTTCAATTCCAGTCATATTTATGATGTTTTAGTGTAAAAGCACCATCAACATTTATCTAAAAGCAAAAGATTCAAGGAAACGATATAATTATACATTTAATGTGGAAATACAACTACAGTAGAGTCTCACTTATCCAACACTCGCTTATCCAACGTTCTGGATTATCCAACGCATTTTTGTCATCAATCATTTCAATACATCATGATATTTTGGTGCTAAATTCATAAATACAGTAATTACAACATAACATTACTGCATATTGAACTACTTTTTGTGTCAAATTTGTTGTATAACATGATGTTTTGGTGCTTAATTTGTAAAATCATAACCTAATTTGATGTTTAATAGGCTTTTCCTTAATCTCTCCTTATTATCCAACATATTCGCTTATCCAACATTCTGCCAGCCCGTTTATGTTGGATAAGTGAGACTCTACTGTAATATGTGGTTGCAATCTAAACAAGATTGGTTGTAAATCTGTCATGTGAATATTTGATGATAAACTTAGCTTGAAATTACATACTGTACAAAAGGGCCTTGCTCACTTTGGCACTCCTAGCTTCCTACCATGGTATATTAAGGTCCTCTAGCAGGTGTGGGAATCATGTAGGCTTTCAGATGTTGCTCAACTTCAACTCCCATAATTCTTGATATGCTGGGATTTGTAGTTCAACAACATTTGGAGAGTTTGATTTCAGTCCCAAGCCCACAGTACTGAAATGTCAGAAAGTATATATTGTGATTGCAAGCAAGATTTATTGATGCTCTGACCAGATCAGAACAAGTCAGGAGAAGCCAACCATATGGTTGCCACTCCTAGAGTTCATAAACATAGGGGTAAGGGGAACAGAAAACATTTGTGATTGTTGTATATTAGAATTGTGAATCTGGTTAAATTGCTATCTGTTTCCGTGTCCCAGATTTGGTGGGGGTCCCAATCCATTTTTGGGAGCCTCCCAAATTTGGGAGGACAGAAATCTATTTTTGAGCTGGAAAGATTCATTTTCTATCCCATTATGGGGAGGATTTCCCAGACTCCCCTTCCTTTCATTTTAGGCATTGTTTGTCTATATATCCTTCATTAAGACGTGGATTCAAAGCATCAGAGTTAAGATACCAGTCTTTTTCCTATCCTTTTCCTTCTATCTGTAGAAGACACCTGGGCTTAATGCTTTGTTAAAGTTGTTTCTACTCTAGAGGAGACAGGAGCTGCAAGTGCACACAGCTCTCTCCCCGCAGGAGGCAGTTTTTCAATGCATTTTAAGGGAGCTTCCCATTTCCCAGGGAAGGAAAAGGGATCAACCTGGAGGTATCCTACCCTGGGCTTCTTTTAAAAAGCCCTCCCTTCTCTCTTAATTTGGATTGCCCTGAAAAGGAGAACTGGCACCTTACCCCCTTGTGCCTCAAACTCCTTTCTGCTCCCAAATCAAGAGAGAAGAGAGGGCTTAAGAAACCTTGCTTCCTGGGATCCTTTTCTTTCCAGTGGTTGTCTCCCTCCCCGCACGCCACGTGTAACAGAAAGAAACTGGTTCTGTGGTGGCTTATAAAAACAGCTGCAGGGCCCATGCAATTATGGGCTTCTGAATAAGCCAAACAGGCCAAAAAAAGCTGACAGTAAATGTTCCAAATGAATCTATGCACGAGCCTAATGTATATCACATTGACTTAGACGGAAAGAGCAAATTCACATGAGTGTGAGAGGGGATATAATGTTCATTCTTAACCAAAAATGTAGCAGTGTATATAAAGAACATCTCTCTCTCAATCATATAGTCGTTTACGACTCTTCTTGACCTCATGGACCAGTCCACGCCAGAGCTCCCTGTCGGCCGTCACCACCCCCAATTCCCTCAAGGTCAACCCAGTCACTTCAAGGATAGCGTCCATCCATCTCACCCTTGGTCGGCCTCTCTTCCTTTTTCCTTCCATTTTCCCCAGCATCATGATCTTTTCCAAGCTTTCCTGTCTTCTCATGATGTGGCCAAAATACTTCAACTTTGCCTCTAATATCCTTCTCTCCAGTGAGCAGCCGGGCATTATTTCTTGGAGTATGGACTGGTTGGATCTTCTTGCAGTCCAAGGCACTCTCAGGATTTTCCTCCAGCACCAAAGTTCAAAAGCATCTATCTTCCTTCGCTCAGCCTTCCTTATGGTCCAGCTCTCACAACCATAGGTTACTATGGGGAATACCATTGCTTTGACTATGCGGACCTTCGTTGCCAGTGTGATGTCTCTGCTCTTCACTATTTTGTCAAGGTTGGCCATTGCTCTCCTCCCAAGAAGTAAACGTCTTCTGATTTCCTGGCTGCAGTCTGCATCTGCAGTGATCTTCGCGCCTAGAAATATAAAGGCTGTCACTGCCTCCATGTTTTCTCCTTCTATTTTCCAGTTATCAATAGGTGTAGTTGCCATGATCTTTGTTTTCTTGATGTTTAACTCCAACCCGGCGTTTGCACTTTCTTCTTTCACTTTGGTGATAAGGCTCCTCAGCTCTTCCTCACTTTCGGCCATCAGAGTGATATCATCTGCATACCTAAGGTTGTTAATGCTTCTTCCAGCAATTTTAACTCCGACTTTGGAATCATCAAGCCCCGCACGTTGCATGATGTGTTCTGCGTACAAGTTGAATAGGTAGGGTGAAAGTATGCAGCCCTGCCATACCCCTTTCCCAATCTTGAACCAGTCTGTTGTTCCATGATCTGTTCTTACTGTGGCTACTTGGTCTTTATACAGATTTCTCAGGAAACAGACAAGGTGACTTAGTATCCCCATACCACCAAGAACATGACATAGTTTATTATGACCCACACAGTCAAAGGCTTTAGAATAGTCAATAAAGCAGAAGTAGATGTTTTTCTGGAACTCCCTGGCTTCCTCCATTATCCAGCGGATATTGGCAATTTGGTCTCTCATTCCTCTGCCTTTTCTGAACCCAGCTTAGACATCTGGCAACTCTCACTCCATGTATTGCTGGAGTCTGCCTTGCAGGATCTTGAGCATTACCTTGCTGGCATGGGAAATAAGTGCTCTTGTATGGAAGTTTGAGCATTCTTTAGCATTTCCCTTTTTTGGTATGGGGATATAAATTGATTTTTTTCCCAATCTGATGGCCAATCTTGTGTTTTCCTTATTTGCTGGCATCACCTTGACAGCATCACCTTCCAAGACTTTAAACAACTCAGCTGGGATCCTGTCATCTCCTGCTGCCTTGTTATTAGCAATGCTTCTTAAGACCCATTCAACCTCACTCCTCAGGATGTCTGGTTCTAATTCACTCACCACACCGTCAAAGCTATCCTCTATATTATTATCCTTCCTGTACAAATCTTCTTTATATTCTCACTACCTTTTCTTGATCTCTTCAGCTTCTGTTAGGTCCCTGCCATCTTTGTTTTTGATCATGCCCATTTTTGCCTGAAATTTGCCTCCGATGTTTCTGATTTTCTGGAAGAGGTCTCTTGTCCTTCCTCAATAAAGAACATATTTTGCTTTAATATACTGTATATCACTTGCTTGACTATATGGTAATACTGTTGTTTCCATACGTAAGATTTATACATAAAACCTGTTTTCTGACAATTTCCAAGGTTTTTAGGACTCAGAATCTCTCAAAGAAAAGCAAGTACTGTGAAAATCAGCAATACAAAAGATTTACCCACCTGCTGTTTGTATGTGACTTGGCTCAAAGTCATTTACCTCGGAATGTTCTAATAAGCAAATTCATGAAGAACAGTGTTTCAGGCCAAAACTGAAGTTAATTTAATAGCATTACTAACATCCACACCTGATATTTTAAAAGTAAACGTTTGGTGTGAGCCAGGCAATTGGCAAGGAGCTCCTTTAAAAAAAAGTTAATTGAAATTTGTGCTGGGTGAGAATGCATGCCACCTAGCCATCATCTATGGGTGGAAGTTACTGTGATATATGTCTGTATAACATTTTGCACTCTTTCTCTCCTTCCCATCCCTGAGTGTAAAAACCTCTTTATTGAAGACAATTGAAGACAGAGTTGCTACCCGTTCAGACTAATTAGTTCCAGATCTGAATTGAATCAGATTGCCCCAATCTGGTTTTGGAGGAAAGTATAATCAAAAGTGATTTGGAATGATCCAGGGATGCAGACATCCAGGGATCCAGACATCAAAAATAAGTGGGAAAAGGTCAAACAGTATATCTTCAACAAGATAGTGCCATGGTGAGGAAGAGTATAACCACCAGTTGGTTTGTTTAACAGGTTGCTTCAATCTACTATCCAGATGCACACTGTTGAGGAGGAATTTCAGGTCTGATGTTCCAAATTCATATATTTCATAAACTATAAAATGGACATGCAGTAAACAGTTTTTTGAACAGCCCACTATATATTGTAAAGGTGGTCTTATAGACTCTCTTTTGACAAATTGCTATCCAAACCTGTAAGATTTCTGAAATTATGCAAAACGGGGGGGGGGGGGGGGGTAGGCAGTATTTTGGTATTTGGCTATGCTTGCTTGGTCCTAAGTAGCTTTATCAGTAGCTGGATCTACACTACCCTATATCCCAGGATCTGATCCCAGATTATCTGCTTGAACTGGATTATATACATCTACACTGCCAGATAATCAGGGATAAACAGATAATCTGGGGTCATATTCTGGGTTATAGGACAGTATAGATCCAGCCTGTCTACCTGATAAATATTAAAAGTATTGCTTGTCCTCTGCCTGTTAGAAATTGAGGGCTTTGCGTTGCAAGCATTTTTATTATTGTGGATTTCTCAGGTTTACTTTGTTGACAAGATCTATAGAGAGAAGGGTCAGGGTGAATAAATTATTTTAACTGAAGACTAAGTTTGGGATCAATGTATATAGTGAAAGGAATATATATATCCTAATTTTGTGAGAGATAATGAACTCATTCTTTGGTTGGGTTTGAAAGGTTATTCTGCTTTTGAATAAAACCCAACAAGAATCTTCTCTATTTTCCACTTGTTAGTCAGTATGTTTCTACTTTGCCTGTGATCTCTTCAATCTGAATAACCATTCTAATGAATGAAACACTGAGCAAAATACATTTCATCCACATAGATTCATAGAATCATAGAACTGGAAAAGACCACAATGACAATCCAGTCCACCCACTGCCATATTCCATGATTCCCTACTTCATATATGTATGTATCTAATGACTATGAATATCTCCCTGTCTGCATTTTGGGCCAGTGTAAACAGTTGTCCCATTTCCTATTCAGGAAGCGGCTGCAGCTGTTCATACTACTATTCTGTTTTTCCCAGGCTCAGGCAGCCCAGGGAGAGGCGATGGCACCTACCCTGCTCTTGAGTTTTGCAGTGCCAACTGGGCATAAAAATCGCAAAGTTCATTGCTTGGCACCTGGAGTGACACTAATCAAAATGACAAAGTGATCAAAGGAGAGATATGTGAAAGAAGGAAGTGTTTCCTCCTTTCCCCCTCTCGTTCCCACATTGGTTTGTTGCTCCAGCAATCATCATTGCAGACACCAAGAGTTGACCAATGCCATTTTTGTTCCTGGTATACCATAAAGCCCAGAATGACGAGGAAAAGATAAAGATGGTGGTCCAGTGGCACTGAACTAGTTTCATTGGGCTGTGTGGACAACATCCAGACACTGACCTACCTTTGGGTTGTGTGGAGTAGAGATCTGCCAGTTCCCAGCCTGGATTAGAGGTTGGCAGTGTGGACCATATTGATGCTGATCCAGAGGTCTCCATTGTGGATTAGCATCTCTCTTTGTAGCTCATGTAGATACTCCATCTGTGGAACTACAATGTCCCATTTTAGTTCATGAAATTATATATTTTCTCTGAGGTGGACATTAACAAACACAAACTTTTCTTTTGGGAATAGTTCCACAACTTTATTTTTATGAGAAGAATTTTTTTGAAAGACACACAACTATTTTTATATGAAAGTATTATGCAGTAAGTCTAGCCACGTTCATAAAAAAGGTCAGTTCCTTCAAAAATACTCATTCAGTCATATATAAAAAAGGAATTTATTGCTGTAATCATTGGAGTGGCCAGAATTCTCTCAAGAGCAGGACAAAATGGTCAAAATGCATTCCGTTCCTCCAACTGTAAAATTGTAAAAGTGATGAATAGCAATGTCTTGTCTAGTTATGGTGAAACAATGGACTGATGCTCCAGGCAATGATGTATGAAAAACAGTCTTTTTTATATCAAAAATACTGAAGTAATGGTAAAATAATCTCATCCCTGCATTAATGCAGATTTTAAACAAATAACAGAGATTCTAAAATAAAAGACACAATTTTCTGAGGGAGGAATAGTGCCAGTCACGTCTTCAGATTTTTATTGTCAAATATGTGAAAATGCCAGGTTGATTTGCTTCAAGGTTAATTGAATATTTAGTTGCATTATACATTCTGCCCAAACAATATGAACAGCATCCAAGTGATGTGAGAGAAAGTGGGACAACTGAGAGATTTCATACATCACAGGCTAATGCAGAAACATTTTCAAAATGTCACAATCACTCCCATTCCAAAATGGGATAATAAAAAGGGACAGTCTGATATAGCTTGCATTGTTTCTATGCTTCAATACATAATCAAAAATTGCTAACAGTAAAATGCAAAAATTTATTCCTACATATTAAAACTAAGCTAAAATTTCTCCCCAGATTACATTTTTCTTCAAAAGCGGAAAAGTTCTGCAACACCATAAACTATGGTACAAACTATGTGAATATATGAAATTATTTCCACAGTTGCTCCTTCGTCATAAACTCCAGTCTTTATTTGAGTAGAGGGAAACCAAATCTATTTGCTTAACATAGGTCCAGAATAGACTAGAATTTGGACCAATTTTATTACCAATGATAATACAGGTCCATTGTGTGTATTATGAATCTTAACACAAGATGAGCTATAAGTCTATTCTACATGTTGGGATAAATATCAGCTATTAAAAAGAACTGATTTAAGACAGAGAGATGGTTGAATCTCCCATCTGCAGGCTGGATGGAATCCATGTAGATTCCCTATTTTGCTGATAAGTTTCTTATGCTACTATCTGATTTTTAAAAATCAAAACCTGTGCTTTGAAGATCAGTAATCTATTGTTGTAATTGCTTCTAAGTAGATGTACATAAAAGAGAACAGTGCTTCATAGGAAAATGTTCAAATTAGTAATAGACAGGATTCTACCGATTTTGTGTCTTTACCATTGGTTCCTTGGTTCTAGCCTGAACTCTTGAGCTTGGACACTACTGAAATGCAATTTCCAAAAAGCGTATCACATGATGTTAATTACAGATCAGTGTCATCCCACCTAGACCACAATATCTGCCTCCAGATCTAAATTTTGTCTTGCTAAAATCAAGATTTCTTTTGCTTCCTCTCATTTTGCTTCTCTTCTTTTCAAAGGTTCCCATTGATTCTTTCTATTTATCAGGTTAAAGTTAAAGGCATGGAAATCCCGACCATCTTCTCCATACACTTTTTTTTTGTATACAGTGTGTAATATGTCTCCTGAGTGAAATCTAGACAGGAAATAATTTCCTATACTCTCTAGCATAAAGAGTGAATATTTAAATTTCCCTGTCTTCTCTGATTCGGTTTAGAAGTACAAGAAAGTGACCACCATACTCTCTGGCAAGCGGTGAAGGTCTTTTCTAGCTAAAGACAGACTTTCAAAAGATTCATCTTTCAAAAGATTCAAATGATCATTTCCTGCAACTTTGCCTATTAAGCACTTCTTGCACAGATAACCCACACCCACTTTACAGAGAAAAGTATTGTTGCTGGAAAAAGGGGAAAAGGGCATGCTTCACACATCTGGATTTCTTGACTATTTTTGCCGAATGCTTGAAAATGTGTGTAGATGAGAATACCTGAAGTTTGGAAGGACTGCAGTTTTTAAAAAGCAAAGCAAAATGATTTCCTTGTTCTGCAATTTGTGGTGCCAAATGTTAGTTCCCTATTACTGCCGTATGCAGAATCAAAATGATACTCATACTATTAGAGGAATGGGTGACAGATGATAGTAACTTTGTTGTGACAAAGCAGCATTTGCGACCTTGTCACATGTGCTGCCAAAGGAGTCCTGGATTGCTTCGTCCCACCAGTGGTTGTGCAGGGAGAGTAGGAACCCCCCTCTCCATGCTCCATTCCATCACGGCTTCCTCTCTTCCTCATCACATGGGGGAAGCATTTTTTCGATGACTTGACTAATCTTTCCTTATGGAAAGATGGGAAGTCTGCTGTTGTCTGCTGTCGCCATTTTTTCAGTGGTAGGAGCACTCCAGACACGGAGCCGTCCCAGAAGTGGTTGGCTGCAGTGTGATGAGAGCCATCAAGCTCTGTGGCTGAAGTCCAAAAATACTGTAAAGCCGCGTAAAATAAGGTATGTGTGAGGAGTGCATTGAATGTGACAACTGGCAGCAGCAATATCTATGGAAGATCTATTATGTTTTGTGTCCTTTCTTCTAAGTCTCCTCTCAGGACCCCCCCCGCCCCGCCCCCCCAAATGTCCACATTTGTTGAGAAAAGCATGGTGTCTTCTTTCTTCTTCTCATACTTACATTCTTAGTGCTCTTATAGCCTTAAATAGGAAAACTTAGAGAAAGAGTCTTCTGGTGAGGCTGAGATAGATTAGACATCACAATTTTTGTTAGGTTTATATAGAAGGAACTGTCTATCCCTGGCTGTGAGTCCTCATGTATTAGATCAGGGCTGTGAGCCAAATCTATGCAAGAGAGTTATTTGGATAAATAAATGTATGATGTTTAGAATAACTCATTATTGAATAGGAAAGAGTTGGGTGACTCTGAAGAGAAGGCAAGCCATATAAGGCTAACACGTTTTGTTTATGTGAGAAAACCCATCCATGACTATCTAGTTGCCTTAGGTCTTTTCCCAGCTGACTTTACACAGAGATTCTATGCAGCTGAAGAAAAGAAGCTACTTGCTAATGGCATTTTCCTGCTGCCTGCGGCAGTTAAGAAGTCTGCAGACATTGTCAGTATGTAACAGAAATGAGAGGCATCCAAGGACACAACATGGGGAAAATTGTCTCTGTTTGGTTCTTACTTGTTGGTTACTCATTACCAAAAGTTTGGGTTTGCAGTGCCTGGGCTTTAGGAAAACTTGAACATGGCAACTGTTAATAATGATAAATCAAACATCTTAATAATTTTCAGTATCTTAAGAAATCATTTGTGTTGTATCTAATGCTAGATGCCAACTTACACAAGAAAAAAGTCACTGTTGGGGTAGCAATCTCCCTGTCCCAATACAACCTCCATTGAAAATTATAAAAAATTTCAATTGAGAAATAAAAAAATGCTCAAAAGGTCAGAAGCCAAAGACTATGAGAAAGGATAGGAAGTACTGTGAATCCATGGGTGTCAAACTGGTTGTAGACTTTTGTGTGGTATGCAGTGCTACTTGAGTATATAGAATCATAGAATTGGAAAAGACCACAAGGATCATCCACTCCAATCCTCTGCCATACAGAAATACACAATCAAACAAAATCTAGATTCTGCTTAAATATCTCCAAAGAAGGAGACTTCACTATGCTCAAAGGCAGCTTATTCCACAGTCAGAAAGTTCATCTGAATGTGGAATCTCTTTTCCTGTAGTTTGAATCCATTGCTCTGTATTGCTGTCTCTTTAGCAGCAGAAAACAAACTTGCCCCCTTCTCAATATGACATGTTTTAAAATATTTAAATATTTTAAAATATTTAAATATTGCTTTACCTTCTCCTCTTCATGCTAAACAGATTCTTCCAGGCCCTTTATCATGTTGGTCACCTTCCTCTTGGCATGTTCTGGCTTGCCAATATTCCTCTTGAATTGCAATGCCCAGAACTGGACAAAGTGATATAATTAATTTTCTTGACCTAGACACTAAATTTTTATTGATGCAGCCTAGCTTGCATTGCTTTTTTAAGCTGCCTCATAACACTTATTATAATATTATTGATAAGCTGTCTATTTATATCCTTCCCTAACAAAGTGTAGTAACACAATGATATGATCAAAGTTTACAGTTAAAGTCAGGCATGCTTAATGAGTCCAGCTGAGTGCCACTTACATAATATTGTGGTGTTGAAAGTCATAAGTTCTTTTTAAAGGATTGTGATGGTAAAACAATAGCAATTGGAGCAGATTTCCACAAGAAAAACTAATATCATCATCATCATCATCATCATCATCATCATCATCATCATCATTATCATCATCCAAGCAAGCCATATCTGTTACTACCACTGTTCATATATTGGAAGGCACACATTTCATATTATAGTATCAGTCATGCTACAGCAGCAACCTGGCCAGTGTCCTAAAGCCTTCAATTGAGATTCCCCATCAACCATGATACAACTAACATTTCCATACACCCAGGACAAATGAAAACTAACATTCTCGAACAATTATTTCTTAAATCATGTGGAAAAGTGTTTTCGAACCTGACTGGGATTTCTGAATGCTACTTCTGTGAATTTATAATTGAAGATCAAATATAGCTTCACTATCAACAGTGAATTGTCACTTTAAGGGCCCATCCAGACAGGCCCAAAAACTGAGACATGTCTCAGTTTTACCGTAGGCGGTCAAACAACGCCTCTTGTAAAACTGAATTAATTTGGAATAAAACATTGTTTCCCTGTTTTGTTCTGAATTAATTAAAAACCTAGTAAGATCCAGATCTTATGGTAAGATCCAGGTTGTACCAGGTGTGGACTGGGCCTGGGGACCACATCATGCGATCCCCGGGCCCAATCCACACAGCCATCTCAGTTTTTCAGGCTCTAGGAGATCATCCCCCCAATATACTCCTAAAAAGTAAATAAAACTTATCTTATTGTAAGCCACCCTGAATCCCCTAGGGGAGATAGGGTGGGATATAAATAAAGTTTTTATTCATTTACCATTACATTCCTCTTTGCGCCAGGAGGAAAATAGTTCCTCACTCCCCCAGCATCTCATGCCAGGAGGGTATGAGAAGAAATGTAATGGTGGCCAGGTAAGTTTTATTTACTCTTTAGGGGTACATTTGGGGGGGAGCAGCCTTTGGGGGGGCTGCATGTAGTCACCCTCCCTGTAAACGCCCAAGGTTTTTGGTGGGAGTGAGGACAATAATCTGCACCAAAGCGGGTTTTTTAAATCCTCACCAAAGTGGATTTTTAAAACTCGCTTTAGCGTGGATTTTTGGGCTCTGAGGAAGCGTCCTGAGTTCTTGGATCATGGTAGACCAACGTGAAAGCCTTGTATTGCATCACAAGGAATCAAGACTTTCTGGTTCAATGCATGCTAGGGATGCATCTACACTGTAAAATTAATTGAGCTTGGTACCACTTTAACTGCCATGTCTCAATGCTATGGGATCCTAGGAGTTGTAGCTTCATTAGGCCTTTAGCCTTCTCTGCCAAATAGTGCTAGTACCTCACCAGACTACAACTTTCAAGATCCAATAGCATTGAGTCATTGCAGTCAAAGCAGTGTCAAACTGCAGTAATTCTACAGTGCAGGTGCATCTCTGGTTATCTAATCTAGTTGTATTTGGCATAAAGGTAATAGATGTGAGGATATGAAGAGATCTAGCAGGCTCTGTAATAAAAGGTTGACTGGCTACTTTTGCTAAGCAGCCCCCAGTGATTAGTTCAACAAGCTTTGGTAACTGAAGCTACTTTCTCTGAAAAATGTGTTCATTCTAATCTCATTAAAATATTTATCTTGGATGCATATGAGTAGCCATTGGTGTCAGGACAAACACTAAAGTTGACAAGATTTTGAAACCATTAATGTATTTAAATGTCTATTGCAGGCTGTGTTTTCCTTTAAGAATGTAAACAAGTACTTTTCAGTTTATTTTGGTTCTGAGCATTATTAGAACCTCTTCACATGTACTTTTCTTCGGCAGAGGCAGTCAGACTTTTGAAGTTCAGCTACGGAACCTGATGGCTCCCATCACACCCCAGATAACTATTTCCATGGCTAAAGTGCCACTACTGTCAAAAAGAATGGCAACAACAGACAACGGCAGGCTCCCATGAGTCGAGCCTCTGAAAAAAGGCTTTCCCCCATGTGATGAGGCAAGGGGGAAGCCTTGATGGAACAGGGAGTGGGGCTACAGATCCCCACCCCCTCCCTGTGCAACCACCACTGGGATGAAGTGATTCACACCATTTCCTGAAACATGTCTGACAAGGTCCTTAGTCTAGCTAATTCGCCTTTTCAGATAATTACAGATTTCATCAACTTTATTATTTTAAACATATTGTGTAAAACCTCCTTTATTGATAAAAAATGTTAATGGCCCCTGAAAGGTGTAAGCAATGGCTTCAGGTCCTGAACATGAGCATCACCTGGAATTTCTAGACAACTACATATATTTGAACGGGAAATAAGGACTTTGCAATCCCTAAAAAATCTGGAAAGGAAACATGAGACAATGATATGCAATGCCATTAAGATCGGCCTTTTCTGAAAAAGGAGAGTTTATTGTAGTTTTAAGGTAAAGGTTTTCCCCTGATGTTAAGTCTAGTCATGTCTGACTCTGGGGGTTGGTGTTCATCTCCATTTCTAAGCCGAAGAGCCGGTGTTGTCCGTAGACATCTTCAAGGTCATGTGGCCAGCATGACTGCATGGAGCGTCGTTATCTTCCCACCGGAGCGGTACCTATTGATCTACTCACATTGGCATGTTTTCGAACTGCTAGGTTGGCAGAAGCTGGAGCTAACAGCGGCCGCTCATGCCGTTCCTGGGGTTTGAACCTGGGACCTTTTGGTCCGCAAGTTCAGCAGCTCAGTGCTTTAACACACTTCACCACCAGGGCTCCTTATTGTAGTTTTAGACATATTATATTAATGGCATCAATAATCTTTTGTGAAATTTTAGTAATTTAAACTTTTTCCTTCATAGGTCTTGAATCCATTTTGTATATTCTTCATAACCCTGAGTAAACATAACGTTAATTGCTGAACAATAGTTATATTAATAATAATGATAATAATAATTATTATTTATATTCAGGATTGAGACCAAAATGACTAACAATTTAAAAAGTGATATATAAAAAACATATGAAAAGTAAATACTAAAATAGAATTAAACTAATTTCATTATTAAAACAAGGCAAGTAAAATACAATTATAAATTAAATAAAAAATAGTTTGAAGCAATTATATACAGGACAATTTTACTAAAACTATGCTTAACATGAGAAGGAATATTTTATTCTACACTTCATAATGAAGTTCTGAATGAAACAATCAAATTCTCCATGTTTTATACTTTATTTTAAATCTTTCTGAAGATTTTTCAGATACTGTGTCCTACAATACTCTTCAAATCCATTATAGCCCACCTCACCCTTTTAAAAGTCATGAATGAATCACTCTGACTCCTATGAAGCTTACTCCTCAATAAGGATCCCATAATAGACTAGACATTTTATTTGCATGCTTTTCCCCCTTACAAACAATGTTTGCTGGGGAAAATGTGATTCCTGCAGGAATGTAGTTACACAAATGCACACAATGTAGGAGTGCTTTATTAGGACACCATCCTTTGCCTTACATCGCTTTCTTGTTTTTTAAGTATTTGCAGTAAAGAAGTTTTCAAACTCATTAATAATTTTTCAATACTCCCCCCCCCCCAAAAAAAATCATGAAATACAAAAATATATTAGAAAATGTACAAAAATGGTCGTATTACCCAGCAAGAAAATCTTTTGAATTGTTTCATTATCATGCATGAGTAAGAAATAAATTAAGATTTATATCCCTAAGCTAGATAGACCATATCAGATCCATTACAAGGACATTTATAGTGTTAGTTTTTGTTTTTGTTTTTGTTTTTGTTTTTGTTTTTTTTTAAAAGGGAAAGGATCTGAAGACTGGAAGACTAATACTGCACTTTGATTGTCAACAGTTGGTACTTTTGGTATACAATATAAATTGTGCTGAACTGTTGCATCTCCATCATTAGGTGTAAACATTTTAACATCTATGATATATCATAAGTGAGGATATCAGTGTCACAATGGTATTTTCATGTTAAGTTATGCTCACATTGTAATCAAAATAATTTTATATAGTTTCCATTCAACATGCACGCACAAAAAAACAAATAAATGCACAATGGCTTTCCTGTTATATCACTATTTTTCAACAGTAAGTTGTAGGAAAAAGCATTGGCGTTCAATATGAGAGTGAGAAATGGGAGAAGGGGAGAAAGAGGGGGGCTACTATTGACAGCAATATTGAGGCTAGTGACTTATTGTCAGTTCCTAATAATGAGGTGATAAAATAGATGAGCTTGTTTGTGCACTGAGACATAAAAAAATCCCACCTAGCTCTGAATTTTAGGTGTTTGCAATACTGACCTCAAGGTTGACAGCAAATCAATTTATGGTCTGCTGACTAAATTTAACTATCAACTCACTCTAGAAATAGCAACTCAAGTCACCATTAAAGTTTATCCACTATTCTTTCGAACCTACTAGAATAACCCACTAAGATATCCCTTGGAGGCATTTTCCCTTTGGGTAGTCTCCCTTTGTAGTAATTTTCTTCAGAAAACATTGGCTTCTAGGGGAGACATGATTTTGAAAGCCACTGGGGGAAGCTTTTAGATTGCATCATTGGCAAACTCTAGGATAACAGCATGTAGAAAGGAAGGTGGTAATAATGTGTATTGATTAGAGCCCATATTATATAGAGATGGATTTTGGAGTAGTGTCATCTGTATGTAAATGATGTCCAACTCTATCACTCCTTTCCACCTGACACTAAGGAGGCTGTGCAGGTTCTGAACCAGTGCTTGGCAGCTTTGTTGGACTGGATGAGGGTGAACAAATTGAAATTAAATCCAGACAAGACAGCGGTCCTCCTGGTAAATCATACAGCTGAACAGGGCATAGGGTTACAGCTTGTGCTGGATGGGGTTACACTCCCCCTGAAGATGCATGTTCGCAGCTTGAGAATCATCCTAGATTCATCATTGAGCCTGGAACCCAGGTCTCGGTGGTGGCTAGGGGAGCTTTTTCACAATTAAAACTTGTGAGCCAGTTGTGCTCATACCTTGGGAAGTCTGACTTGGCCACGGTGGTCCACACTCTTGTTACATCCTGAATAGACTATTGCAATGCGCTCTATGTGGGGTTGCATTTAAAGACTGTGTTGTCAAAGGCTTTCATGGCCGGGATCACAGGGTTGTTGTATGTTTTTCAGGCTGTATGGCCATGTTCCAGAAGTATTCTCTCCTGACATTTCACCCACATCTATGGCAGGCATCCTCAGAGGTTCTGAGGTATGGAGAAAACTAAGCAAAGAGGTAAATATATATTGTGGAAAGTCTAAGGTGAGAGAGGTCAGTGTGAATGCTGTAGTTAATCACCTAAATTAGCATTGAAAAGCTTATCTGCTGTCTTCTTCCTGCCTCTGGGGCATCTTTTGTTTAGAGTCGTTAACTGCCCTTGGTTGATTCATGTCTGGAAATCCTCTGGTTTCAGAGTGTTGCTTTTTATTTACTGTTCTGATTTTTTAGTTTTTTAATACTGGTAGCCAGATTTTGTTCATTTTCATGGTTTCCTCCTTTCTGTTGTAGTTGTCCACATGCTTGTGAATTTCAATAGCTTTTCTATATAGTCTGACATGATAGTTGTTGTAGTGGTCAAGCATTTCTGTGTTCTCAAATAATATAATGTGTCCAGATTGGTTCATCAAGTGCTCTGCTATGACCTATTTTCTCTGGTTGAGTGAGTCTGCAGTGCCTTTCATGTTCTTTGACTCGTGTTTGGGTACTGCGTTTGGTGGTCCCTATGTAGACTTGTCCACAGCTGCATGGTATATGGTAGACCGGGCTGTGGCGCAGGGGCTGGGCTGTGGCGCAGGCTGTTGAGCAGCTGCTACAATAAATCACTCTGACCATGGGGTCATGAGTTCGAGGTCAGCCTGTGGCGGGGTGAGCACCCGTCACTTAAAAATAAAATATAGCCCCTGCTCGTTGCTGACCTAGCAACCCGAAAGATAGTTGCATCTATCAAGTAGGAAATAAGGTACCACTTATAAAAAGTGGGAAGGCAAGTTTAACTAATTTACAACTGGAATGAGGAAGTGAGGAAGTGCCATCAGAGTGGATGATGAAGCAGCTGCTCCCCCCTGTGGCCAGAATCGAACATCCCCTCAGGAGAAGATTAATTTGCCTCTGCGTCTGACTGTCTGTCTGTCTCTGTCTCGGTTCGATGTGTTTATGGGCATTGAATGTTTGCCCTGTATGTGTATAATGTAATCCGCCCTGAGTCCCCTTTGGGGTGAGAAGGGCGGTATATAAATACTGTAAATAAATAAAATAAATAAATAATAGACTCCTGCAGAGGAGAGGGGATCCCTCTTGTCCTTCGCTGACCGTAGCATTTGTTGGATTTTCTTTGTGGGTCTGTAGATGGTTTGTAGGTTGTGCTTCTTCATCAGTTTGCCTATGCAGTCAGTGGTTCCCTTGATGTATGGTAAGAACACCATTCCTCTGGGTGGATCTTTGTCTTGACTCTCATGGCTTGTTCTTGGCCTTGCAGCTCTTCTGATGTCTGTGGTGGAGTATCCATTGGCCTGTAGAGCCCAGTTTACGTGGTTTAGTTCACCTTGGAGGAGGTGAGGTTCGCAGATTCTTTGCACACAGTCTGTCAGGGCTTCTTTTTTTGACTTGGGTGATTGTTGGAGTTTTTATGAAGGTATCTATCTGTTTGTGTAGGTTTTCTGTAAACTGTGTGGCCCAATTGTTGATTGGGTTTGCGGATGACCAAAACATCTAGAAATGGCAGTTTTCCTTCCTTTTCCCATGGTGAATTGGATGTTTGGGTGGATGCTGTTGAGGTGGTCCAGGAACTTGCTGAGTTCCTCTTCCCCATGGCTCCAAATGGTGAAGGTGTCATCTACATATCTGAACCATACAGTTGGCTTTTTTGGTGCTGTTTCTAGGGCTTGTTTTTCAAAGTGTTCCATATAGAAATTTGCTACTACTGGGCTGAGGGGGCTCCCCATGGCCACTCCATCTTTCTGTTCATAGAATCCATTGTCCCACTGAAAATAGCTAGTGGTGAGGCAATGGTGAAACTGACCTCTCTCACCCTAGACTTTCCACAGATATATATTTTCCTCTTTGCTTAGTTTTCTCCATACCTCAGAACCTCTGAGGATGCCTGCCATAGATGTGGGCAAAATGTCAGGAGAGAATACTTCTGGAACATGGCCATACAGCCCAAAAAAACATACAACCACCCCATTTAAAGACTGTTTGGAAGCTTCAAATAGCCCAATAGGTGGCAGCCAGATTGCTCACTGGAGCGGCGTACAGGGAGCATACCCTCCTGCTATATCAGCTCCACTGGCTGCCAGTCTGCTACCAAGCACAATTGCTGGTTTTAGCCTATAAAACCTATAAAATCCTCCCTAATGAAATTAGGTCAGCCCCTCCCTCCTGTCCTTTTGGAAAAAACTTAAAACATGGTTGTGGGACCAGGCATTCGAGCAGCAGATGCAACAATAATAGTAAGAGCAATTTATGTGACTGAAAATGGACAGACTCTGGATTATGACTTGAACTTGTGTAATTTTAAATGGATGTTTTTATAATGGATGTTTTAATTATCTGTTTTAATTGTAATTGTTTATAACTGTTGTGTTTTAGGCATCTAATGATTGCCAGTTGTGAGGCCGCCCTGAGTCCCCCTTTGGGGGTAAGAAGGACAGAATACAAAACAAATAAGTATGAAATAAATTTGTGTCTCATAACATGACTTCTTTGTATCAATCACTAAAACCTCAATGCCTTTTTTAAAAACAAAGAGGCCAATTATATTGACAATTTGATGCAGCTTCAAGTTATCTCCAAAACAAACAGATAGACCACCTATGTTGTAAAAGCTCTCTGCAGCATGCTTTAAGCCCAGTAATCTGACACAAGCACACTCAGGTGGAAAAAAATGAAATAAAGCCCTTAATATACATCGGCATACTGTAGTATAAACCACATCCAATGCCAAAATTGAGTCCACAAAATTAAAATCTCCATGTAGACAACAGAAGCTGTCCACCGATGCACACATGCATGTTCTGGAGGGGGGAGTTGAAAACAATCCTATATTTTCCGTGGCGATCAAACCGCAGATACTGCGGATGCTGGAACCAGTTGGAGGTCAGCTTAAGTGAGTGTGTAATCACTATCCAAGCCTCAAACTTAATCATCCACACAGCATGCAGCTATGCAACAGATGTGGATAATGATGACCTATAAGACAATATTAAGAAACTAAGAGCCACTATGTCACTACATAAAATGTTGGAGTATGTTAGCCAGAACAAAACTGTAAGCTGTGCCTTCATTATTAATTAATCTAGAAACTATTTCTACCACAGAGGTAATGAAATATAATTTCATCAGCAATGGTTAGCCTTATCACATATGACAGAAAAGCATTGCCTACAAATGCCATGAATGGATATAACAGTACTGGCTTTGAAAATATCTCATATAAAGTACAGCTGCTGTACCCACAGGACCAGTACTCATGGTCTCATCTACCCATATCCAACAAAAACATGTCCTCTTTTGATTTTTTTTGGGATCCTCCAGGTGATTCTATGGTATGTTTCTGATGGAAGTTCTCATAGAATATCTGTGGAGGACCTAGAAAATTCCTAGAGATGACACCTTTCTAGGATTTTTTTTAGGTCTCCCAGGGTGATTCTATGGGAACTTCCAACAGAAGTTGATCATTTCAATAGGGTATGCTATTACCTATTACTTCCTGCTTCCATAGTACGATCAAGAATGTACCCTTTGTGGATATGGGTGATCTACTGCATGTGTGTGTGTGTGTGTGTGTGTGTGTGTATGAGACAATATGCAGCCAGCTTCCTTAGCACAACTCTAATATTGTTTAGTGGGAGTGCTATCTTGCATATGGTACTGTGGGAATAAACTACTCTACTTGTTTTCACAAAATACCTCTGGAGATTTATACCATTGCATGCTTGGGTATTTTTAGTGTCTGATAACCGTATCCTAGCTCATCCATTTGTTAAAGAATTTTTACAACACATAATCCAGTGCTACCTACAAAATTCCCATTAGTGAATCTGAGCTAGAAGGGCTAGGAAATGTACATGTTTTACAGATGTGGTAAAAAAAAGTGTACAAATACCCTCATAAAACAGGCCAATCAGTTACTTTTTAATGGACAGACTAAAATATATACATTTTCTACCTGCATACCCTCACAGAGGAAGACATATAGACATAACATAAAATTTAAGCACTTTGGAAAGTAGGTACATTTCTGCTCAGCCAAAAGCTACATTAGACACGGGATTTCTAGGTGTTCAAGAAGAGTGAATCCTTTTCTTTTCAAGCTAAAAGACTTGGATGACTGTTTGGTCTGGCACAATAACAAGTCTCACACTATATAAGCATACGAAGCCAGCCAAATTGCACAACGAGTAGTCGCTCTCGGTAAGCATTTTCCCTATTTAGTGCATTAGGTTGGAAAACAAGACAATGAAATCAACTGCATAAAGTTCAATAGCAATCCAGAATGTGGAACAGAAGCAAAAGCTGACAGAATTCTTAAACTTCAAATCTGCAACAGATGAAGTTGGCTTCCCTTAAAGATAGCTGGTATTATAGTCAGGAGTTGACAAAACTCTGGCATCTCCCGAGAAACTACTGTCGCTAGTGCCATAATAAGTCTGTCATCAGCTCAGATCACTATTACCAACATATGCCTAACATAGAAAGGAGGCAATTCCTTTCACGTTCCAGCCCACAAGTCACTACACTATCCATTAGGTCTGTATTCTGTTTAGGTTGACCCTACAAGCTAAAATATTAAGATTCATATTAAGATATTTAAGAACTCATTACAGAACATCAGGTGGGACCAATGCCTGAGAATGATGCCCCCCTGTGAGCAATAAGCAATAATTATTGTTAGAAATATTTATGCAAACGGGTGGTAAAGTCTCTGTTTAAAGAGTGTGTGGATTTGACACAAGGTGTAGATTCCTCAGCAGATACTTGGGAATTCAACATGACATACAATGCAGCCAGAGTATTCATAGAATCCTAGAATCATACAATAATAGAGTTGGAAGAGACCTCATGGGCCATCCAGTCCAACCCCCCAGTCCAATTCACTGAGAGACACTTGGGATTGAGTTATAGTTGGACGAATAAAGAAAGAATTGTTTCACATTAGTAATCTCAGTGCATGTAGTTTTTTTTTTTGTTAATAATCAAATCAACTTCAACTAATGGCACAAATGAGAAACCTGGGTTGCTGTGAGTTTTTCGGGCTGTACATGGCCCAGAAAACTCATAGCAACCCAATGATTCCAACCATGAAAGCCTTCAATAACACAATGAGAAAACTGCTAGCTAAATGCTACTCAGTCTTCTTGTCTATTCTACCCTTCAGGCTTTCTTTCCAGCTTCTTCTCCTTTTTCTTTTTCCTGTTCAAAAATAAAGCTGCTACTTATTTCTCCATTTCTCCATCAGCCTTTGTAGCACAGGTCATAGCTAGAAACCATAAAAATTATATCCAACAATATAATCCAGCTTGGAATTTGACCATTGGTAGTTGAACTTCACCCAATGGAGTAGTATTGAAACTGGTTTTAATTCCAGATGAGTATGTTGTTTCAATAGTAATTATGTCTTTGTTTTTTGTTATGGTTGTGCTGTATGCTTTTTGTGTTCGTTTTGAATGTTTTACTTATGTTGGAACCGCCCTGAGTCCCTTCAGGGAAATAGAATGGTATAGAAATAAAGTTTTGTTGTTGTTGTTGTTGTTGTTGTTGGAAATATTAATATCAAATATAATAATTTATACAACAAATTGAAAAAAAGCAAAACAAAATGAACAAAAGCAAAACAAAAAGCCTCTCAAACAAATGCAGACTGAGAAAGAATAACTCAAGGGATAGTCTCACAGTAGTAGTTCATGAATGTGTAACATTGGATTACTATAATGTTCTGCATGTGGGCTGACTCTGATTATGTCTTGGAAAATGAAGTTGCTGATTAGTATCTTTAAGGGTGGTGCAGAAGAGTGAATTTTAAGCAACATCTGCTAAATTTACCTCTTCCATACAACTATTGATAGTACAGGAACCCTGTTCCTTTTTTCATCTGGCAACCCTATCACAAATAGAACTGATTCACAGTAGCATTTTCCTTATGTTCATGTGATGAAGACTACAGTCACATAGAGAAGTGAACTGCCACTTCTTTTCAAGTGGAGTAAGCATACTTTAGAATCCAAAAGACTGCACTGCCTATTTTGTTTTTTGATCTGAAGACCCACTGCGTCAAAGGTGCCATACTGGGCTATAGTGAATCTTGAGACAAGCAAGTCTACCTGTTGCATGGAGTTAATTGTTTCCTATGCTATGCTTTCTATCTCAAGACAAAGATATGAAAAAGCTTCCCATTTGTCCTTTAAAGTGGCTTTGAACATCCATAACTCCTGTTCTTAGCATGCCTTACAATCATGTGCCAGAAATGATGGCCACCACTGCTTCCTTATAAGACATGCAATTGGAGAACAATGACACTGCTCACAGATTGTGGCACATGCTGAGCAAAGAATAGTAGTTTATATAATACTGTGTTACAAAATTTGAAATATTGTCTGTTCCTGGTTTGAAAGTCTTATTTCCTGTTTAATTGTGTGGTGCATAATTTGAAAGTAGCTATACTCTATAAACTTTGTTTTTGTGGCTGCCACAAACTATGTTGAACTGGTTGAGACTCTATGAAATATTCATTGAAAAATTATAACAGTGCAGTTTAATAAACTTTTTCCATACTGTTATGATAGAACCAATTAGGAAATGACATTTATAACCCAGGAACAAAAATCATGTTATGTGGTGTAATTATTTTGATTTGAATAGTGCCCTTTTTGCATCAGTTTCACATAAAAATGAAAGCTGGTTAGAACAAATGAAAGACTTCCCTTTATGCAGTGATAGCTATAGTGCACATACTTCCAAATCCTTGATGCTAACATCTATGCTGCAGTGCTTTCAATTGCTTTTTTGTCTCCCCTTCCAAGTGATAATGCAGGTGACTGTTTTGTGGCAGGGTGGCTTTGTATGCCTAAGCAAAAGAAAGGATCACTTCTAAATTCTTTCTAAATAGTTCAGAGTCACTGAAGATATTACTCAATGCTTTGTTGCCACTTCCCTTCAGGGAGTTCTTTTATTTCAATCAGTTATAACATGCCAGTTTGGGATAAGCAGTTAAATACCCTACCGAAGTTCACTGAATGAAATAATTCTTTTGTTGATAGCACTGGGTGTGATGGGACAGAAGGAAATACATAAAAGGATTTTTCACTACTATTATAAAAAGTAAAGACACCCATTCCTTCATCACAATAGAATGGATTTTGTCATTAAAAGACTAATTTTTAAGAGGATAAGAAGATTTTGCAAAGAATGACGACCAAGGTATGATTAAATGGAGGGTTATTTTAAATCTCTCCTTTTGTTTGCATTCATCTGTAACATTTTTCCCCAAAATTCCAAAGGAAATATATAAATCATTCATTATAAAAAGATTATTTCTAAAAATAAAGACTCAAATGAAATTAATACCAAATAAATGAAGAAATATTATGTGTATATCAATTAACTGTTCCAAAAGGGTCATTACAGGACTTCATTGACTGCCTGATATTAAATTTACTCTGGTGGGTATTTGAAATGATGACTTCTACTCTTAGGCTAGACTATCACTCAAAATGATATATTCTTATTTCAGAGATTAGTAACAGCCCGAATTGTCTCACTCAGGACCATAAACTGTCCTAGTTGACTAGTTGCCAGACCTTCAGTAGAAGAGGCACGAAGAATAACTAGAAATGGAGGGGGAGTATTCACAAATATTCCAAAATACTAAAAAAAAAAAACCCACTATGTCACTCTTGGATTGACAGGAATTTTTGAAAGAGATGATTTATTGTTCATGAAGCAGACAAACCAGCATTTGACCACCTGAACATCAGGAAGAACTTCCTCACTGTGAGGGCTGTTCGACAGTGGAACTCTCTCCCCCGGGCTGTGGTGGAGGCTCCTTCCTTGGAGGCTTTTAAGCAGAGGCTGGATGGCCATCTGTCGGGGGTGCTTTGAATGCGATTTCCTGCTTCTTGGCAGGGGGTTGGACTGGATGGCCCATGAGGTCTCTTCCAACTCTACTATTCTATGATTCTATGATGACAATCCCTATCACATGATGCCATGGACACCCCACTATTAATTTGCCTCCATCTTTGATTCTCCTATTAATAGTTCCCCATCTCACTACATTTCCACTATATACTATAGTATGAGGGGTCACTTTGTATCTATGCACAATTGTACTAAAATAAAATAAACAATGGAACCACAGTAGTGCAGAAAAGCAGGCTTATGAAGGTCCATGAACTGGTGCAATGGTACAATTGAAAAATATGGCAATGTCAAAGATACTCAGCACAGAACATATCAATAATGTTCATTAACATTACTGTAGCAGAATCTATAGTCTGAGCCATATACAGACTATATATGCCCATCCACACACAATAAAATGCAAGTATCCTTATAAATGGATGGGCCAGCATGTATGCAAGGATATAAATCAAATATTGGACTTCATAGTCTCTGACAAATTTAGGCCTTGAAATTACTTTTCAGTTGAACTCATCTGATTGCAACTTTTCCCAGCACTGTTATTTTCTTACCTTGCTCCAAATAATTGCAATTAGGGCCAGGAGAATCAATCTATTCCAATTAGGGACGGATGAGTTAATCTATTTCCAGTCCATGTAACTTCCACTCATACATTCATTTTGCTCCGTATTAACCTGGAAATAGTTTCTTTAAAAAAAATCGGCATGAGCATTGCATTTACATAAGTATTTTTTTCAGTTGTGGCATTTGTAAATATATTAGAATGCATATTTTAGATATTACTAGCTTGGAGACCCGGCGATGCCCGGGTCATTTGAGAAAGGCATTGTTTGCCTGTGTTCCAAGTGTAGCCTATATCCAATGTCAGGTGGGTTTAGTGGTGCGGGTGAGCTCCAACTCCCATATGCATGTCCCATCGTCCAGTGTCCATCCCCCTCCAAACAGAGCCAGTATGTAGAATAGGTCATGAGGGCTCCATGTACCATGTTTGGTCTTGATCAGTCATTTGTGTGGGTCGCGGTGCTCTCAGGAAGTGAGTGAAGGTATTGGAAGTCCCATCGTCCATGGTCCATCATCCTCCAAACTGCACCTGGGTGTAGAGTGAGTCATGGGTGTTGTTTGTTTGAAGTTTGGTCTTGATGAGACATTGATGGGGGTGACAGTGGTCTCGGGAAGTGAATGAATATACTACAAGTCCCATCATCCAAGGTCCAAGCTCTTTCAAATCTCACCAAGATGTAGAGTGGGCCATGGTGGCTCTATGTGCCAAGTTTGGTCTTGATCAGTCATTGGTGGGGGTCACAGTAGTCCCAGGAAGTAAGTGAAGATAGTGCAAGTCCCATCATCCACTGTCCCTCCTCCCCCAAACTGCACCAGGATGTAAAGTGGGCTACCCTGCACCTGCGTGTCAAGTTTGATACAGCTTTGTCATTCATGGGCATCACAGTGGTTTGTGGGAGGTGAATTGGATGAATGTACTGCAAATCCCATAATCCTTGGTCCCCCCTCCGTCAAACTGCTGCAGCATGTGAAGTGTGTCATTTGGGATATGTGTGCCTGGTTTGGTTCAGTTGTGTGATTTGTGGCAGTTGCTGTGGTCTCAAGAAGTGAGGGAAGGTACTGCAAATTCCATCATCCTTGGTCCATCCTGCCCCAATATATATCAGGACGTAAAGGGGTCCACAGGAGTTCTGTGTGCCAAGTTTGGTCCATTTCTATCATTGGTGGGCATTGCAGTAGTCTGTGGGAGTTAAAGTGTTTTAAAGTACTGCAAATCCCATCATCTGTGGTCCATCCTCCCCCAAATGGCAGCAGGTCATAAAGTGCATCGTGGGGATGAAGTGTGCCAAGTTTGGTGCAGATCCGTCATTCCTGTTGGTCTCAGTGGCCTGGGATAGTGGCGGCCAATCAAATCGCGAGCACATATTCCGCCAGGCCAATCAAAACACTGATACATACTCCGATTTCACTTTTATTATATATATAGATGGTAGATATTGTCACAAGAGCTGTTAGACAATATTTAGGAAGAATGGAAGCCAGTGGATAAATGTTAGTCTGGAGGTATAGATCTGGTCAGCTCCTAACAGAATGTACAAACATCAAATTTCTGAAGCATCCCTAACTACAGTAATGTTTTCAATGGAATCTGAACTTGGAAATGATATTGAACAAGCTGTGTGATTTAGTGATTTTGTTAATGCAATAATTTGCTGTAATTACTTGTTACTTGTGAATTCTGACTTTAAAAAAAAACCCAATTAAATACAAAGATGGCCAAAATGTCCACACATTTTCTCCGATGAAACTCAAAATATGATGCAATGAGTAAATTTTACATATTTATTTATTTTTTCAAAAAACTTATAATTAATAGTGTTGTCAGAATACTTAAGCATAGTAATATGGTTCCTTGTTACTTTAAAAAAAATATTAGTTACTTGATTTTTTCTATGTTACTTTCAATGTCTGCATATGAAGGTAAAGTATTTTTATTTAATTTTCTAGTTGAACAAATCAGATCTGGAATCTTTAAAACTTCAGTACTGATAGCCAATGTAGTGTAGCAGTTTGAGAGTTAGGCTTGGACTTCAGGGATTAAGGATTTGCTCCTCGGAACCACAAAACTCACCTTGTGATCTTGGGTCACTTTAGAGTAGAACAAGTGAAGAAGAAAACCATGAATGTTACCTTGAGATCCTTGGAAGAAAGGTGGGATGTAATGAATAAATCAGGCGGTGGCACAATGCCTTAAACCCTTGTGCCAGTTGAACTGCTGACCTGAAGATGTGAAAGTTGGCAGTTCCAAGCTGCGAGATGGGGTAAGCTGCTGTCTGTCAGCCCCAGCTTCCCATGCAGGGACATGAGAGAAGCCTCCCACAGGTTGGTAACACATTTGGATGTCCCCTGGGCAACATCTCTGTAAGACAGCCAATTCTCTCACACCAGAAGAGACTTGCAGTATATTCTCTTTTTTAAAAAATAATTTTTATTGATGCAATTTCTAATATATTAGAAATAAAATTATACATGGAGGAGAATGGGGCAGGAAAGTGAGTATGGGAAAGGAATAGGGTTAGGATAGATGTTGGGGAAAAACGGGGAAACTGGTCCTAAGGCCAGGGAAAGGATACTAAAACAAGGGATGGGGTGCGGGGATTTTGACTTCTGTTCTTCTATCTTCCATTTTATTATTCATCTTCCTTTATATGATTCTCGTTTATTTTTCTTCCTTTTCTTCATCGTTCTTAGTTTCCTTTCCCAGTTGCTTATATTCATTTTTTACATATTCTACAAAAATGGTCCAGTCCGTTTCTATCATGGCTCTACCGGTATACTTTCTTATCAAAAAAGTTAATTTGTCCATATCTTTTATCTCTATAATTTTGTCTCTCCATAGTTCTTTTGTAGGTGTATTTTCTGCTTTCCAAAATGTAACAAGTATTATTCTTGCTGCTGTTATGAAGTAAATAAAAAAAATTGCAGTATATTTTCAATTCACTTCTGACACGATAAAAAAAAAAACAGGCAATGATTTTATTTTAACTATAGTTCCTTTTTAACTATAGTAGATTAGGGGTTCTCAAATCTTTTCAGCCATGGGGCCCTTTTTGAAGCTAAAGTTTCTCATGGACCCCCAAAAATGTTTATATTTTATATGATATATAATCTATATATATCAGGCATTAGCAAACTTTTTGACCAACATAAACTTAACAGTATTTAGACCCCAGAGGCCACCTAACCCAACCCCCTTCTGCCATGCAGGAAAAGCACAACCAAGGCACCAACAGATGGCCATCCAGTCTTTGTAGTAGAGTAGTAGTAGTAACAACAACAGCAGCAGCAGCAGCAGAAATCCCAAAGGTCATCCAGTTCAACTCCCTTCTGCCATGCAGGAAAAACACAATCAAAGCACCCCCTGAGTGGTGAGAGGGAAATAGGGTTTTGGAAGTAAGCAAGGAAAGGGGTGGTGAGGAAGGCAAGGAAAAAAGGCTTTTAGCAGCAAGGGGGCCAAAGGAAAAATGGCAAGGGAGACAGGGGAGAGGAGCAGGAAAGAAGAGAGAAAGTTTGGAGGAGAAGGGGGAAGAGGGCAAACTGTGGAGCCCTTCAGTATACTTCAGAGAGCCCCAAGGGCTCCATGGAGCATACTTTGAGAACCACTATAGTAGACAGTCATATGACTGTGCTTTAAAGAAGAAATCTTTTTTATAAATGTAACTAGTGAGTGAACAGCGCCAATCTTTCCAAATCTATCGATATTTTATTAGTCTTTATATCTATTGCTGACACAATATATAAATGCTATGTGTACTTTCATGTCATAATTTATTTGAAAATGAAAGCACATGATTATTTGCACTATATATTTGGCAAGTGGTTCAGTACAGAAATATTTTGATTAACATCTATTGATATGATCATTCTCTCATATATTTCAGTAATTTCAGCAGCATTGTTGAGATTAGAGGTGCAACTACACTATAAAATTAATGAAGTTTGACACCACTTTTACTGCAATGGTTCAATGTTATGCAATTGCAGGGTTTGTAATTTGGTGAGGCACTAGCAATTTTGGTAGAATATCTAAAGACCCTGTAAAAACAACAGGCATTGAGTCATGAAAGTTGAGGTAGTGTCAAACTACATTAATTTCATAGTTAGATGCATCCTAGATCTACAGTGTTTATAACGATAGAGGTGGTGGACAGTAAGTCTACCATGTCAAAGAGGAACAGGAAAAATATTGCTACCTTATAACTTCCACAATACCAACAAGAGCCTAGCAGGATTATCGAAGGATCAGACACTCACATATTTAACAACAACATCAACAATTTTGTACCTGCCTCTCCTCAAGACTCAAGGTGGGGTTCATCATTAAAATGCATAGATAAAAAGGCCATTAAAATGCATATTAAAAACAGACAAAAGCTTCATTTGCATCAATAAAATGTAAGTTTAAATTCATAGGTTAAATTTGACTGTGTTGGTCTGCTGGAAGAGATAGGTCTTTAATCATGTTTTAAATTCTGACCACTCATTTAGCTGTTGAATATCTTCTGACATATCATTCAGTAGTTTAGGGGTGGCTAGTGAAAAGGCCTGGGTGACAGTTGCTAGTCTAGCTGTTTGAATTAAACATCCCTCAGAAGACTTAAGTGTATGGATTATATGGGAGAAGAAATGCTCCATGTAATTTGGACCCAAATCATGTATGTATTTAAAGGTAATACCCAACACTTTGTAGGTTGCCTGGAAACTGACTAGCAACTAGTGGAGAGATTTTAGTATAGGTGTGATGTGCTCATTTCTAGATGAACCCACTGCTGATTTAGCTGCCATATTTTGAAGTAATTGGAGTTACTGAATTTTCTCCACTTTGTCCTTTGAAACTGTTCCTCATATGACTGATCTTGAAAACATGGAATATGTATGACCTCCAAATATAAGAACTGTAATTTTCATCATCCATCACTACTGGCTGAGCCGCGGTGGTGTAGTGGATTAAAGCCTTGTGACTTGAAGGTTGGGTTGCTGATCTGAAAGCTGCCAGGTTCGAATCCCACCCTGGGAGAGCGCAGATGAGCTCCTTCTATCAGCTCCAGCTCCATGCGGGGACATGAGAGAAGCCTCCCACAAGAATGATAAAAACATCAAAACATCTGGGCGTCCCCTGGGCAACGTCTTTGCAGACGGCCAATTCTCTCACACCAGAAGCGACTTGCAGTTTCTCAAGTCGCTCCTGACCTGAAAAAAACAACAACAACTGGCTATGTGGGTGAAGCCTGCAGGACTGTCGTAAAAGTACTGTGGATCTACATATTACCTATAGTTGTATTCTTCGACAAGCAGTTAATTGTCAACTGAAATTATGCTGGCAGAACAATGGAGCTGGTATAACTGTTACAATGTCATTTATCCTTGGTTTGTGACTTATAAAGCTAGTGAAACATTTATTGGCAGATATTCAGCATAAATTAAAATTCAACTTCCAGTAATTATTCTGCTAATGTGACTGTAAACATCATCAAGTACTTTGTGGTTCATTCTGTCCTTTCCCAAATATAACTACATTGAAAAAAATCTTCTGTCTTGTTTACATTATAAGTAATATATGTTTAAAACTGGGAACAAACTCCAAACAGAAGAAAATTCAAAAGAAAAAACCCTTCTATTTAACATATGTTCTAAGCTTGGAACCATTTTTACTGAAAAGCAGCTCCATGGAAATTGGCTTGGAAAGAAACCATAGAAGCCACTGAGCTTCTAATTTTAGTAGCAGTGCAAAAGTGAAGTCATTTGGGATGCTAACATTATGGGAACATCTATATGAGAAGTGCTAAACTGTTTTCCATCCTGCTGGTTTAACAGTCAGAGAGAGAAATATAAAGTTTAATACAAAAATAAAACCTTAATGCTTTTTAAATATTTGATTCTTTATGGAATTAATCAAGGAACCATGGAATTTCTTTTTCATTGTGCTACAGTAGGGGCTGGAAAGGAAATGGTCAGTATGGCTGGTAGGAATAATAATAGATGAAAACATCTGCTCAAGTTGTGACCAAAGATGGACAAATCATTGTTTCCAAGGTAGGTAGGTAAAGGTAAAGATTTCCCCTGACACTAAGTGAAGTCATATTCAACGCTGTGGTGTGGTGCTCATCTCCATTTCTAAGCCAAAGAGCCGGTCTTGTCCATAGTTACCTCCAAGGTCATGTGGCATGACTGCATGGAGTGCCGTAATCTTCCCACCAGAGTGGTATAATACTAATACTAATACTAATACTAATAATAACTTTATTTTTGTATCCCACCTCCATCTCCCTGAATATTGACATAAGTTAAAACAATTCATGAAATTAAAAACCATAGAAAAATATAGTATAAAACAACCTAAAACAGCATAAGGTAAAGGTAAAGGTTTCCCCTGACATTAAGTCCAGTCATGTCTGACTCTGGGGGTTGGTGCTCATCTCCATTTCTAAGCCGAAGAGCCGGCGTTGTCCGTAGACACCTCCAAGGTCATGTGGCCGGCATGACTGCATGGAGCGCCGTCACCTTCCCGCCGGAGCTACTCACATTGGCATGTTTTGGAACTGCTAGGTTGGCAGAAGCTGGAGCTAACAGCGGGCGCTCACTCCACTCCCGGGATTTGAACCTGGGACCTTTCGGTCTGGTAGTTCAGCAGCTCAGTGCTTTAACACACTTTGCCACCGGGGCTCCAAAACAGCATAAAGCACATAAAAACATATCAGCTTGTGCAGGACTCTGAGTGAGGTTCGAGGATAAAATAGGGGTGCTCAGGGAAGGCGGGGAAAAGTCTCATTAAATATATTAACTGTCAGACCCCTGGCAGCAGGGCACCAAGAACCATACACGGAGGCCAATCTCTAATATCTTTATTAAGGAAATGTATAAAAGTAATAAAAACAAGTGAAGGATATAGTTCAGAAGCAGACCTTTCAAATGAGGTCAAATATAGTCCAAAAATGTATTGTCCAATAAATGATATTAGAGTTCAAAGTTTAAATCCAATACCGAAACACACACTATTGCCAAGCAATAGTGTGGGGAAATGCCAGAGTCTTAGGAGTCCAAGGTAACTTGACAACAAGGCTGGATATAATCTTGGTTCTTTAACAAGGTCCGTGACTAGGAACAAGGCAACCAGTGATACTTGGAACTAGATCCGTGGTTAAAAGCAAGGCAAGGCAGTACTTGAATTCTTGATCCGGGAAGCAAGGAACTGGGGTTACGAAGTCCACACACGATCTTACTCCTGAAGCAGCTCTGTTGACTCCGCAAAGATTCTCCCGCGTCAGGCACCTATATTGGGGTCTCGTTTTCCCGCCAACAATCTCTTTCCCTAGAGAACGGGAAGCAAAACCCAACTTTGTCCAGATGCAAGACTCCTTAGAATTTCCCAAGGGAAGCAGGTCTAATCAGCCTGTTGTTTGGCTGCAATCCGTAAACTCCTGCGATTCTGTTCCCTCACTCCTCTGTCAGCACAATAGGATTCTCTCCTAGGGAACGGAGGCGAGGAATGTCCAAGGTCTGTTTTACTGAATTCTTGGGTACAAACATCAACATCTGGCAGGTGAAAAGACTCCGGCTCTTGTTGAGCCGGCGAAAACCCCCTGTTTTCGTCTTCATCTGCCACGATGGCACTAGGAACAGGACTACAAGGCCCATGAGGCATCACATTAACAACCAACAAGGATGAGGGACAATGATAAAGTGCAGTGATTGTAAACAAGTTGGATATCTGGGTGGACTATTCATTCAAAAGTGCATTGGAACAGCCATGTTTTAAGGTCCTTACGGAAAGTGGACAGAGAAGGTGCCAGTCTGATCTCCCTGGCGAGGGATTTCCAGAGCTGAGGGGCCACCACCGAGATGGCCCTCTCCCTCGTCCCAACCAACCGTGCCTGAGATGGAAGTGGGAGCGAGAGAAGGGCCTCCCTGGAAGATCTCAAGGTCAGTATCTATTGATCTACTCACATTTGCAAATCTCATCCACTTAACTACTTCACTGATCTATTCTTTTTTAAAAAATGGTTGCAAGAAATCCTATTTCAAAAATGCATTGTCTGCAAGTATGATTTTCTAAATAATTTCAGTGATGTTTATTTGTTTCCCAAATGGGACTCAAAGCAGTTAAATTTATACAAAAGGTGCTATCTCAGACTCACCTAGCAAAGTCAAAAGATGAGGAATGCCCCATAATCAAAGTGCACCCTACAGCTTGAACTAGTGTTGTATCATTTTTAATTATCCCTTACCATCAAAGTGAGGTATAAATCATCATCATCATCATCATCATCATCGGCTCCTCCTCATGCAGCACAACTTCTATTTGACATGCTTTTAATATTAGAAGTGAATAGTTTTGCAGTATTTTCTGTCCAGTGGTGGCTAGAAGTTTAATGGAGTAATGAGTCTGACCTTTAAAGGAACTATCAAAGCTGCTGATTTCTGTCATCCAAATAGATTCAGCTCCTTGGATATGTCCCCTAGAGTTTAGACTAAAACCCAAAGTAGATAAATTGGAACACTTGCTGATTTTATCTGCTTATCCAAAGGCCTCTAGTTTTTCTGAAGTTGTAATCTTTATGGCATGATGGTCTTTACGGCATGATGGAGACAAACCAGTGTTGATGCAAGACCATCAGTCTCAGTGATGGTCCATCTCACATGATGTTGTGCATATCCCATTGCTGGTCAGCCTCCTCCTTGTAATAAAGCCATCCCTTATTGATAGATAAAACCCATCAAAAGCTGCAAATTGTGCCATGTTCCAATCTTCTCCCTAGTACAACGGGACCATTCCATTTCCATGCCGGCATGGGAGTTGGCACTGAAGTGACATCAGGGTTCTTCTCCTCTACTACACTTCTTCTCCTCTCCTACTCTCTCTCTCAATTTCACGAGGCAGTATTAAACACAACTACAATTGTGGAATTGTTTTTTTTTAAAAATACAAAGCATTGGAAGTGCAGGGTTACAAGGTTATATGGAAGCTGGCCCACAATCAATGAATGACACAGTTGCGCAAATCTACAATAGTGAGTGTGCTCGTGCTGGTATGTAGCCACTATTGGTGATTGCATGACTGCCGTAGAATAGTCATGTTGTGTAATTAAAGTCTCTAAACGTCTGGTATATAACAGTTTGAACTGTTGATCTTCACTGTCTGTACGTCACTCCTAGTTTAGGTAAGTCTGCACATGCACTGTCTTCCTCAACTTTCATCCATAGTCGTTCCAAGTCTTTGCTATTTTCTGCAAATAATATAGTATCACCTGCATGCCTTCAATCGCTGATGTTCCTTCCCCCAATTTTCATGCCTGCTTCCTCTGATATTAATCCTACTTTTTGTATTATGTGTTCAGCATATAATTTAAACAGATAGGGTGATAAAAGGCAGTTTTGTCTGATCGCCTTGGTAATAGGAAACCATTCTGTTTTTCCACATTGGTTGCTGACAATGACCTCTTGTACAGAGTATGTTATACAACTGAAAAATCAGATACTATGCAACACGCATTTCTTTTGGAACAAACCATTATTTCTCATGATCTAGACAGTCAAAGATTTGGCTGTAATCTATGAAGCACAGATTGATTTTCTTCTGAAATGTTTGATGTGTTCCATGGGCCTTTGGGGTAGAAAAAAATAGAGATTACAGGAAAGGGGCTGTAACTAGTAACATGAATTCAATACTGCTTGCTTGAGCCCAGATACAGTACCTTTGAACATAAGATTATATCCTTTTGACTAAATCGCATAAAGAAGATGTTGTGTTATAAATAATGTGTCCATTCTTCTTTGCTGAGCTTGCTCACTACACTGAATGGTCCAATTTCAAAAGTTAGATCATTATTTTTTCAGCATGTTATTAAGGCAAATTCATTGTTCTAAAAACAATTTAAAAAGATAGGAGCCTTTTCATATAAAATTATCTGGAATTCCTATTCTAATGTCTATTACTCAGAAGCAACAAATGTTCTTATTGCACTTTCCCCTTATCTATCTTTCCTTTTTATAATATTTTGCTTGTCTTTCACAACATGGCTTCATGTTGTAATATGGCTTTTTTTAAAAAATGACTATAAGAAAATATTTATTTTAGAGCATACAAGAGATTATCTCCCCAATATCCACATATGCTTATATTGCACATTGGTACAGTCAAAGTCTATAAGTCACCACTTACACATCTTACATTTTAAGAACAGAGGGTCAAACTTTATACTCATCTTATACTGAGTCAAACCATTGGTCATGAAACTAGTGTTGGCTACTCTAATTTGCAGCATCTCTCCAGTGTTTCAGGTAAGATTTTTTTTCTCTCCCCCAACCTAGAGATTGCTGGTCTTCTATCTAAGTATTAAGGAAGTTCAGCCTTGTTTTGCTTCTGAAATCAGACAGTATTTGATACGTTCAGGATGGTATGGTTACACTTTTTGAATTATAACCATCTGAATGATGGAGAAAGATGATTACTGGGAATATTGGCTATTACATTTTGGTAGATGTACTTAAAATAAATAATTTTCCAAGAACTGGCTTAAGATAGTAGCAACTGACAACCGTATCAAAAAGTCCAGGTGAATTGTTGTGCTTTGCCTGGCTTCCATGAGGAAAGAGGGAGCAGCGGGGTACGTTTGTCACCCTGCGCACAGCTCCCTTTCCATCACATGGGGAAAACATTGGCCTGGTGGAAAAGCCCCATGCTTGCTCTATTGGAGCCAGCACAATAGAAGAAGCCTCCTTTGTTGGGGAGAAGGCATCCTAAGTTGTGGACGGGGCCTCCGTCAGATGTCACACAACATTGACATCTGTTAGATGGGGTGAAATTCACCCCATCTAAATTCACCCCATCTAATGAGGTTGTAAGACCATGACCTGAAAGTAGATAAAAGTCGCCTTCATACTTTACTGTAGAGATTACTGTAAAGTGTTTTCAGTTATTTTAAAAAAGTGATTACCAAATTTGATCTTAACTATTTTGGAAAGAGCTTGAAATTAGCCACATAAGAGGAATATGGGGTGAGCGATTCAAATTCTTCTATTCAAGAAGTCTTTGAATGCTCCACTTTTAAAAGGCTGGGATTGTATCACTTAATGTACAATTTTTGTATTGAATTACATCACCACATCTACAGTGATTTGATTGATTTTTACTTATCTTAAGTTGTTATTGAGTGTATATGCTATGGTTTCTAGCCCATGCAGTAAAGATTTACTTACTCGCCCATAAAATTTATTTATGTCTACACTACTGATAATTAAATGCTGATAATGTATTTAATTTTTCCCCATCAAATCATCAATGTGAACGTCACAAGTATCTGCTACTAGCAGTACGTTTAACAGATATCGTAATTATTAATGGGAGCAAAATGCACTTTGCATTAACAAACATACATTTTGTCACCAGTCTTTTGTTTAGTATTCCATAAGGTTGAACAAATTACAAGTGGATTGTTCACTCTCCTATCTGGTTAATTGGTTTAAAATTTGCTCGTGTCAATATTGTTCAAACTTTGCAGGACTATTGCAATGTGCTCTAACTAGATCTGCCCTTGAAGAGTTCTTGAAAACTACAGTTTGTACAAAGATCTGTGTCCAGGCTTCTAATGGGTGCTGATCTCAGGGAGCATACCAGCCCATTACTGAGACAGCTCCACTGGTTGCCTTCAGACCAGGCTACCAGGAACACCCTGTCCCCCCATACATACTGGGGCGAGTGTTGAGGACATGTGGGCAGACCCTTATCTCCATATGGGTCCCCTCTAATATACACTTAAGTAGGACCAAGGAAGGCTCATTCTCAGGGCAGGCACTGACATATTGGAACTCCCTTTTGGAAGAAGTAAGACCTGCCCCATCCCTGGTGAGTTTCTGAAAAGTTCTTATTTAAGAAAGCCTTTAACTAAAGATTGTATTTGTCAGGGCTGGGTTGAGTTTTAAGGTTTATCATTTGTATATCAAAGCAGTTTATACAGGGGAGGTGGTAATGGGTTTATGAATAAGTTATTATAACTATATTTTAACTTTGTACTGTATGTTTTTATTTTGTTGTAAACCACCTTGAGTCCACTTGCAGAGAAAGGCGAGGTAAACATATCTTAAATAAATATATAATAAACATAGACATCATCATGACATGTTCCAATGTGGAAGCCTCTTATGTTTTCTGAAACAAAACCTGCAATAATGTAAAGGCTACTAAATCTATTGTAGCAAAGGTTTTCATGGATGTGCATCCTTTGGTGCCATCATTATTTATTAGCATGGGAGATTAGATAAGTATATCAAGTTATCCGAAATGACAGACTCTTCCTCTTCTTTTAAGCATTGGCTGTATAAGCTGATGGAGACATAGTTGTCTGTGATGCATTTTCATATGAACTTATTAAACCTGCATTCCTTAATCACACAGAAGAAAGGGGATGCAGTTATGATTCTGTATGCACACTTTCTACCAATTTTGTGATATATTTCAGGAATTTAAAATACTGTGTACAGCATGAATGTAAATGTTTGCTTATTCAAATCTTCTCCTAGGGAAGAGTGAAAATAAAATAATGTTCTGGACAAGATCATAAGAGTTTTTGATGATAGAATTCAAAGATATAACCGTGTTAGTCTGCAGCAGAATACAAAAGCACCTTGTAACACCTTTGAGACTAACCAAGATAAAAACATTAGAAACATAAGCTTTTGTAGATGTAAATTTACTTTATCAGATATAAGGATGAAATGACATTTTTGCTAAGAAAAACATACATGGGAGTTTTGCCAAAATTTATTTTGTGCAAACAGTCTTAATGGTTTTGAACAAAGACATCTCCAAAATGCATTTTTGTGCAATATATTTTGTCCTATGTATATTTTTTTTGTCCAATAGCAAGGGGTGATGGGTGAAATGGAGGAAAAGATCATTGGTCTTCACTCAAGTACAGAAACAAAAATCTAAGAGATTTTCAAATAAGTGTCTCAATATATCAAGATAGTGTTTCTAGTATAAAATTCAAAAGTATGCAAACTTTCTTTCCCTCCTTTTGGATTTGTTGTTTATTCATTCAGTTGCTTCCAACTCTTTGTGACCTCATGGACCAGCCCACGCCAGAGCTCCCTGTCAGCCGTCACAACCCTCAGCTCCTTCAAGGTCAATCCAGTCACTTCAAGGATACCATCCATCCATCTTGCGCTTGGTTGGCCCCTCTTCCTTTTCTCTTCCATTTTCTCCAGCATCGTTATCTTCTCCAAGCTTTCCTGTCTTCTCATTATGTGGCCAAAGTACTTCATCTTTGCCTCTAATATCTTTCCCTCCTTCCCTCCAGCAAGATGTTAGGCTTTATTTCCTGGAGTATGGACTGATTTAATCTTCTAGCGGTCCAAAGCACTCTCAGAATTTTCCTCCAACACCACAGTTCAAAAGCGTCTATCTTCCTTCGCTCATCCATCCTTATGGTCCAGCTCTCACATCCATAGGTTACTATGGATTGTTTAACTATGCTGACCTTTGTTGCCATTGTGATGTCTCTACTCTTCACTATTTTATCGAGATTGGTCATTGCTCTCCTCCCAAGAAGTAAACATCTTCTGATTTCCTGGCTGCAGTCTGTGTCTGCGGTAATCTTTGAACCTAGAAATATAAAGTTTGTCACTGCCTCTATGTTTTCCCCCTCTATTTGCCAGTTATCAATTTGTCTTGGATAACAGGGGGAATTACACAGAAAAATGGTCATATTATGGGAAGCTGCTATCACCAGAAAAAAACATTTCTAATTGGGGAAAGTTTATAGGAAAATGTATATTGTATATTTTCCCTCTGCACTCCTATGTACCTAATAATATGTGCAAAATCTGTATGAACTTTCAGGGAAAACTCATAAACTCATACAGAAATTAAATAGAACAAACTTTAATACTGGAAAAAAATGCTGGAGCTCAACTTGCCAGAATTTTCTATCCCCATCCATGGTACAAAAATGCATAGGTGCATGCAAGTCCTAAGCCCAAACCAAAAATAGTACCTAAATTTAGACTAGAAGGATTGTTTTCCAGTGCCCCTGATGTGTCTGTTGAGAATTGAACTGGAACACAGGACACGGTTTGGAATTTGCAATTTGAAGTACATCAGATAGAGAAACCTGAAGAGATCCTAAATGCAGCCAGGCAGTCTTTTTATTCCTTAACCAAGAGCATGATTCCCTTGTCCTGCACATATGAAAATTTTTGGGCCTGTTGTATAATATTGAGTGTCAAGCTGCTGCCAATGAAATATATTTGTCTGTGTAGGGTTAGGTCATATAATTTTTCTACCAAGGTGGAGACATTAAAATCCTATTTCAGTGGCACAGGTGGCTTTACGTATTTTAATGTCTTTATGTCTTACTTAGCCTGAGGAACTGAAGTTATTTGAATTGAAAATGGGTAGAACTATTTTGGCACAAGGAACATTGAAGCCTTAGTAACTGCAGATTTGAAAGGAAAGGAAATTACTTTTTTAGTCTCTGATCTTTACTGGGTTTTTCTTTGGGATCATTTTTAGGTATATGTGTTTTTGACATAACATAGGTAATATATCTTGAAGGTAAGGCTGAAATTATATATCAGAAGATCCACATGATTTCACAATGAACTGGCATCTCAAGTTAAACTATAGCCCAAATCAGGATTTTTAAAAGGTAAGATATCAAATGTAATTGAAAGTGATGATGACTACTGGGAGTCCTCACAAGAAAGCTTTTCTATGGGAGGCATGAAGTTGGCCAGGATCCAAATAGTTCCTTATATTGGGCAGTCAGAAGGACCCTTTGTTGCAGCATCTATTCTCACATTCACTTTTAGTACCTTTGGTACAGTGATGAGGATTAATTCAAGTAGGGACTCCCTGGTGACCTCAAGGTATGACTTCTGCAATGTGCTTTACAATGGGCTACTTTTGTACCAAGTTTGGAAGCTCCATTTGGTTCAAAATATGGCAGTTAGATCAGTTACAGGAACATCCAGGAGTGAACATATTACACCTATAATTCACTCTATTGACTGCCAATTAATTTCCAGGCAAAGCACAAAGTTGAATTTGACCTTTAAAGCCCTACTTGGTTTGTGTCCAGGTTACCTACAGGATTCCTGTAGGTAACTTATCCCCAATCTGTTCTAAACACTGAGGTGCTCTAGGAGGCAACTACTCCAGCCTCCCAGAACCCAATTGGCAACCATCACCCAGAGAACCTTTTCCACCCCAAGACTGTGAAATGACATGCCAGAAGAGATCTGTCAGCTAAATGAGCTGTTAGAATTTAAAAACCATCAAAAGAGCTATCTTTTCCAGGCCTACTCAGCCAGTTTAAATCACAAATTTTAAACTTGAGTCTTATGTTAAACCTTTGTTTTGTGTATGTCAATATGTATGGGTAAGAAATAAAATAATTATCATTATCATTATTATTACATTGCCTTATATTCCAGGTTCTGGCTCCAGATTATCTGCTTTGAACTGTATTATATGGCAGTGTAGACTCATATAATCGAATTCAAAGTGAATAACCTGGAATCAGAACCTGGATTGTATAGCAGTGTAGATTCTGCCTTATAATACAGAAAATAGCAGCAGAAACAGAATTACTGTTACACACTGTATTTAAATATTTGCATACCAGAGAGTGGAGAAGAATCATTACTTTCATAATGTCTTAAGTTTATATTAAAATAAAATATTCTTCAGTTTCTATCAGGCATACATGTTGAATATCATTATAACAAATACATTCACACACACACACACACACGAGAGAATCCTTGAGCTCACTAATTTCATTCATTATTCCTTATGCTCCTATGAGAGAAGAGTCTGGACCTGAGTCAAGGTCATGAGGGCAGCATGCTACTGGAGAGAAAATTTGAAGGCCATTTGCTCACAATGGTGAAAAAAAATCCAATAATTATTCTGGAAGAGGTAAGAATAAAATGTAAGGCTAGTACACACAGAGTTATTAGGACTGCCATAGCTTTGTCGCCACAAATAAGTCAATAAATAATGATGGTCAAAATTATTGCAAGTATTTGCTATTGCTCTTTAAGTGTTTAAACTATTAAGGGATTCAGAACTTGAAGTCATTCCCATTGTCATCATCCAAAAGCTCCACAATTTGAACAACAGAAGTGATCTTAGTATTCCACATGAAAAATAGTTAACTGAAAGAGCCTAACATACATACAATAGGAGCTGTATCACCAATGTTCTACAGAAATTTGACAAATATATAGTCACTGCAGATTCCATTGCAACACAGTTCTGCTCACTGAAAATGAGTCGCCATCTCATGAGAAAAAATTCAGTTTCAAATTCAAAGAGTCTTCCAAAGCACAGAAATTTCAGCCTCCCCCAATCTAAAAAACCTTTCTACTCAACTATAAAAGGTGCTCAGGATTGAAGCTTCTAGTAATAATGGAAGCGAATATCTCCTAATGTCAGAGCTTAGTATACTCACTGGAGATACAAGGGACTTGATATTATAGAAGCATGATTTTGAATCTACCTTAGTTAAAAGGAATGTATGTCATGTTTGTGAATAGAAACACTCATTCAGTAGCACATTTAGACACATGGCCATATTTATCAAAACTCAGACACATAGTAACACAAATTACATGCTAAAATAATTGGTTAAATAAACAGTTTTAAACGGAAACAAAGAAGACACTGTAATGTCACAGCCTAACAACAACAAGATCTACAAAACAGAATGGTTGTCAATTCAGTCAAAGAAACTGCCTTTTTAAAAAAAAGAATGAAAGGCAATTTATTGGAATAGTTCAGAGCTCTTTGATTTAATGTGTGTTTATTCCACCAATTGCAAGGGATATAAACAACTTGTAGAAAACAAAAACAAAACAAAACATGTAATTGCTGTGCACAGCTAAAGGAGAAAGACCAAACTATCTGACATCAATTATCTTCTGCAATCTTATTGTTCACAAGCCTGTGGTATAATTTATTTACGATAAAACTGTAAACTCTTGAATGCAGAAATGCTGACACACTACATTATGTTGACTGGGAAGACCTTGTTATAATTACGGCATAATAATATTTGGGGTCAGGTTAGTATTATTTTCAAGTAATGAGATTGCCTCTTTCTAAAAATAAGAGCGACAAGGGTCTCTTTGCTCTCTCAAAACAAACATTACAAATCTTAGATAGATACAGTCAGTCAATGGGGTGTCTTCACATTTGCACTTTGAGATCCAAGGGCTACAGTTAATATATGACATAACTATTAAAATCCTCTCTAGCAAGCAATGTTTGTGGTTAAAAACATTAGCAATAATAAGTTCAGTATAGCTCAATTCATTGAAATCAGTAAAAAAAGGAAACATTGTTCAACTGCTGACTTCTAGGGGTACGTCTACACCACTTGCCACCACATTCATTGCTATGGCTCAACTGCTATGAAATAATGGGAGTTATAGCTTTATAAGGTCTTTAGCCCTCTGTGTCAAAGTTTGTTTGTGCCTCTTCAAACTAAAACTCTCAAAATTGCATAGCATTGAGCCATGGCAGTTAAAATGATGTCAAATTGCATTAATTCTACAATGTAGATGCTCCATAAATCTCATGAAAGAAAGAAAGAAACCCTGTTTCCCCAAAAATAAGACCTACCCCAAAAATAAGACCTATCATAATTTTTTCAGCATTTCTGAGGATGCTTGAAATATAAGCCCTATTTCAAAAATAAGCCCTAGATATAGTTCATTTTAAAAGTCAATTTGGAAAAATAAGACTGCCCCTGAAAACAAGCTCTAAAACATTTTTTGGAGCAACAATTAATATAAGACCCTGTCGTATTTTGGGGGAAAACAGGAGAGAGAGAAAGGAAGGAAGGAAGGAAGGAAGGAAGGAAGGATATATGTGAATGAATTAAGCTGAATCCAGGCTCAGGGCCTCATCAGACGGGGCAATTTTAGGGTCCTAGAACAGTTCTACTCTGTTTTGGGGATGGAGCCCCATGCCGGCCATGCCATGACATCGTGTGACTTCTGGCAGATGCCCCATCCCCAATTGGGGTGAAACATCTTTGGAGCCTGTTTGTGTTGTGCTGGCTCCAATGGAGCCAGCACGGATCCTCACAGGGAGAGTGATGTTTCCCACTTGTGATGGGGGAAGCAGTGCTGCGAGGGAGCAGCATGCGGGATGATAGATTCACCCTGCTGCCTCCCTCTGCCCAATTCTGCACCAGATCTGGCAGTGCAAACACTCACAGTCAATTCCTATGTGGGTTTTCGCTCTTGGTCATCCCAGAGTCTTTTGCCAGTCACATGGCACAGAAGGAGGAAGGGGGACTTCCAAACATAAAGTAGGTCACACTGTCACTGCTGTAGCTGGTAGTGACAGGAAGGGAGAAGGGGTGGCAGTTGAGCCTCTGCCCTATGGTGCTGAACTGACTTTGGTGTTGATGGTCAATAGGGGTGCCTCCCCCACTGCTGAGATGGTTCAGAGTGTCCCTGTTGACCCACATTATGTGACATTATGTGGCTTTGACAAAAAGCAGTTTTTACTGGCTAATGTGGATTTCAGTAACAATTATTTCTTAGGTAGCACATAAACCATGTACCTAACAATTAATTAGCATAATTTACTATTCTGAAATTTAGTGTAGCATTATCAAAGTTTACCCTCAGCATTCCTGGAAAGAAGATACAGATGGACCCTTATCAAGAATGCATATATCCTTGTGATCGGGGTTGGCCCTAGGTAATTTTCAAGTGTAAACAAACAGTATTTTGGTGCCCCACCCCCAAATCAATCACTGAAAAAATAAGAGTCAATATAAAGAAACACTAATGGGGGGGGGGCAATTCACATTTTGAAAAAGCAGTGTATTTTTTGGATTGCTGTAGGTTTCTCAGGCTGTAGGTTCTTCCCAGTCTCCAACAGACCTCAGCCTCTGAGGATGCCAGCCATAGATGTGGGCAAAACATCAGGAGAGAATGCTTCTGGAACATAGCCATACAGCCTGAAAAACCTACAGCAATCCAGTGACTCCGGCCATGAATGCCTTCAACAACACAGTGTATTTTTTTCCAGACTCCAAAATAGTGATACTGCTGTGTTGTCGAAGGCTTTCATAGCCAGAAATACTGGACTGCTGTGAGATTTCTGAGCTATAATGCCATGTTCTAGAAGCATTTTCTCCTGATGTTTCGCCTGCATGTATGGCAGGCATCCTCAGAGGTTGTGAGATCTGTTGGAAACTAGGCAATTGGGGTTTATATATCTGTGGAAAATCCAAGGTGGGAGAAAGAACTCTTGTCTGTTTGAGGCAGGTGTGAATGTTTCATTTGGCTACCTTGATTAGCATTTAATAGCCTTGCAGCTTCAAGGTCTGCCTGGGGGAATCCTGTGTTAGGAGGTGATTAGCTGGCCCTGATTGTTTCATGTCTGGAATTCCCCTGTTTTTGAATATTGTTCTTTATCTACCGTCCTCATTCAAGAGGTTTTAATACTTGTAGTTTTTAAATACTGGTAGCCTGATTTCTGGCAACTACCATGTCAGACCACACATAGAAACCATTGACATCCACAAGCATATGGACATTTTCAACAAAAAGGAGGAAACATGAAGATGAACAAGATCTGGCTACAAGTATTTTAAAAAGAGGACAGTAAATAAGGGACAACACTTAGAAAACAGAGGAATTCCAGACAAAAAACAATCAGGGCCAGCTAACACCTCCCAACAAAGGATTCCCCCAGGCAGGAAGCAGCCAGACCTTGAAGCTGAAAAGCTTTTCAATGCTAATCAAGGTAGCCAAATGAAACATTCACACCTGCCTCAAACAGACAAGAGTTCTTTCTCCCATCCTGGATATTCTATAGATATATAAACCCCACTAGATTAGTTTCCAACAGACCTCACAACCTCTGAGGATGCCTGCCATAGATGTGGGTGAAACGTCAGGAGAAAATGCTTCTGGAACATGGCCATACAGTTCGGAAAACTCACAGCAACCAGTGATACAGCTGTTGTTGCAAGCCTAGCTCAGAGGAGGGCTTCTTACGAGGCACTTTGAAAGCAGGAAAAAGACACACACCATAGATCTGGGAAGATGGAGCACCCGAATCCAAGGAATAGATGCAAGGAAAGTTGCCAGGTGTAGGCTATCCAGAAGTGAGAGGTCTTTCTGTCTCTTCCTGGGAAGCCCGCCCCGGCCAAGGGCTTCCCTTGCTTGCTTGCTTCCTTTGTTCCTTCCTTCCTTCCTTCCTTCCTTCCTTCCTTCCTTCCTTCCTTCCTTCCTTCCTTCCTTCCTTCCTTCCTTCCTTCCACATGGCTGAGTGCTTGCCGGGGCTGCTTGCACATTCAAATGCATGCACTGGCTGCAGAAACAAGACACACAAGCACACTTCCCTCCAGCCTGCCTGGGGCGCCTCAACAGCACCCCTAGGGGATTTGGCACCACCCGCAATTGCTTACATTGCCTATAGCTTCAGCCACCCCTGCTTGTGATGCAGGGAAGATGGGGACAGCAGCCAGGCCTTTTTGAATTGCCACCTTTTCTGTGATATTCAGTTAACATCTATTATATTAACCTTAAACAAAAAAAGTTCTGGCAGATATGAGGATTTCTATGCATTAGGACTATCTGATCGGAATTTCAGAATTAGAAGTATATCTCAAATAGCTGAATTCTGTGCAGTTGCAATTTGTCTGTTATAGGTCATTAACTAAACAACTTAATATTTATAGAAGTTATTGCAATGTTCCAATACCATATATCTCATATCTTATGATATTTTATGATGCATATTTTTTTCTTTTCTAACAACCACTTTATATTTTATTGGGCATTGTATTTTACCTTATCTTCATCTTTTAATTTGTTTTACATTGTATTTTTTTCTTTCTTTCTTTTTTTTCTTTTTTTGCTGGCCTGAGTGTAACATGAACTTTTAATCAATAAATCACATAAAGTATATTTATATTTATTTAGTTTTTCCCTTGGTTTAGCACCCCACCCTTCCCATAGGATAGAAATATAAAATGTTGAAAAATTTTTATCTACTACTTCACTCCAGCTATGAAAGATGACACTTAGTGAATTAGTCCAGAGTGGAATCTTTACATCCAGTTTCAGTTTTCTGCATCTTGAGAACAAACAATTTCCCATCTTTTTTATGTAATTCAATTTTTTTGCAGGAAGTGTGCATGATAGTAATTTTCTGAGCTGAGGTCAAGAAAGCTGAAATTGATTTGAAAACACCATTGTTTCACGTACAACTTGTCCATTGATTTGATTAATAGTTCTACTGGGATGAACACTCTGATTTCTGTGTGTAAACAGAACCCCCAAGCAGCACGTTTCAGGCTCACAGTGCATCAGTTTACCTCTCAGATCAAACTTGTCAGTGGTCTCTTGTGAGAAATTGGATTCTGATGTATAGTTGCGAGAAAAAAGTTTGACAGTCCAAACTATAATAACAGAAATTCCATGGTTTTAGCATAACGTACAAACCATTCCTTTTTCTATCTTCTAACTATGTGTAGATTTACCAACTTCATGTCTTGTGAAATAAACACAACACAAACAATGAGTATCATAATAGGTGCTAAAATAAGTCATCATCATCATGGGCGATCACTCCGGGCCAAGTATGAATTTTTTCTATACATAGACTCTTGGATTTCCTTCTGACATGTTTCTTCCTTTTGGTCCATATTCAGGCCTCTTCAAAATCCATAATACTGTTGGTAACAGCTGATCTTCAGTTAAAATTCTTGAGTGCCATGACTTCCCAGTTCTTGGTATTTATAAATCTTTAAGATCAAGTTTTTCATATGCTTCTGTGAAGGTGTTTAATGTGACTTTTAGGTCTTCCTCTGAATGAGCACAGACTACAGTATCATCAGCATATTGGAGTTCCACAACGGAAGTTGATGTTATCTTATTTATCTTATCCAGCAGCTTAGTTAAAAGGAATAACCAGAGTCAAGTGTTTAGGTAATCAAGTGGACCTTGATTACTTCAGAAGTTAGTTGGGATAATCCCAGATATAAAAGGAAACAAGTGTGGGAATTTGATCTTCCAACACACAGTATTCTAGAAACATATCATGCTATATGAATCTCATCTGGAATTATTGCTGCTCATCAGTCTAGAAAGTGTTAAAAACCAATTTCTAAGGATTTGGGATACAATTGGTTCAGTGTTAGAATGAGGTAAGTGTTCCTTACTCAACAAACAGAACAAAAAAATGGTGTTCCTGGGAAGACAGGCAGGACGAAACTACTGCTATCAAAAAAGAAATTGTTGTATCTGCGAACCCCACCTCCTCAAAGGTGAACTAAACCACCTAAACTGGGCTCTACAGGCCAATGGATACTCCACCACAGACATCAGAAGAGCTGCAAGGCCAAGAACAAGCCACGAGAGTAAAGACAAAGATCCATCCAGAGAAAAAAATGTTCTTACGATACATCCAGGGAACCACTGACCACATAGGAATGCTGATGAATAAACACAACCAACAAACTATCTACAGACCCACTAGGAAAATCCAACAAATGCTACATTCAGTGAAGGACAAGAGGGATCCACTCACTTCTGCAGGAGCCTAGTGTATACCATGTGGACAAGTCTACAGAGGGACCACCAATTGTAGTGCCCAAACATGAATCAGGAAACATGAAAGGCACTGCAGACTAACTCAACCAGAGAAGTCAGCCATAGCAGAACACATGATGAACCAACCTGGACACAACATATTATTTGAGAACCCTGAAATGCTGGACCACACGAACAACCACCATGTCAGACTACACAGAGAAGCCGTTGAAATCCACAAGCATGTGGAGAATTTCAACAGAAAAGAGGAAACCGTGAAAATGAACAAAATCTGACTACCAGTATTAAAAATACTCCAAAATCGGGACAGTAGGACAGTAAGGAACAACACCCTGAAAACAGAAGAATTCCAGATATGAATCAATCAGGGGCAGTTAACACCTCTGAACAAAGGATTCCCCCAGGCAGGAATGAAGCTTTCAAGGCCATTATTCTAATCAAGGTGATTAATTACAACATTCATATTGGACTCCAACAGACAAGAGTCCTTTCTGGACCTTCCACAGATATGTAAACCTCCCTTGCTTAGTTTTCCAATATACCTCACAACCTCTGAGGATGCCTGCCATAGATGTGGTTGAAACATCAGGACATAATGCTTCTGGAACATAACCATACAGCCCGGAAAATACACAACAACCCAGTTTTTCCGGCCATGAAAGCCTTCGACAACACAAGAACACTACTTTTCTGTGGTAGTGGGATTGTGTGCTCCTGTGAGTAGAGTACTTTCATGGTAGCAGTACTGTTAGTATCTTTCTCATGACAGATAGATTTTTGCTGAGGAAAAAAATTGAAATCTGCAAAATAGCAACTGGACAGCCACAGTAGGGGAATAAGATGGCACTGCCAGAGGATCTCTCAGAGATATCAGGAATGGCATTATTACTGATATTTCTTAGTATTGTGCAAAAGGAGGCATGGTAAACCCACTTTGAAAGTTTTTGACCTGCAATACTTGAAGTGAGTGAGCTAAAGTGGATAGGAATGGAATATTTTGTGTTTTATTTGGGAAATGAAAGTTTACGAAGGAATGAGGTGCTATTAGCAGTAAAGAGAACTGTAGCTAAAGCAATCAAGGGATGGAATGACAAAATCTGACTGAATCATACAAATGAGACTTATGGGAAAACCCATTACACTATCTACAGTGGCAGAAGAAGAAGAAACTAAAAATTTTAGAGTTGAAATGCAGGAGAAAATGGATTATACACTAAAATAGGATATGATGTTCATCATAGGTAATTGGAGTGTAAAAATAGGAAACAGAACAGAATCAATGTAAAATGAGAAACAAATAGGTTCTCAAATCTCTCGTTACTATAGCTGCCATAGGTAACTTGATGGAAGTTAATTAAAAATCATAATTTCTTCTTCAGTTTTTTTTGCATTATTCAGTTTTCCCATTCTGATTATTTTCCATTATTTTCCATTACTGCATTTTCTCAAATAAATGGGAAAAAAGAAAAGAAGACATAAGTCTAGAAAAAGAAAATGATCTAATATCTTTGGTTAGACACTCCTAAATATGGTCCCATGCGTTTTTTGCTTTCTCAAAGTAGTGCATGCATATTGTTTGTTAATGTTGTTATTGTTGTGTTACTTTATAAAAAGAGCATTGCTATGACCCAGTCACCAACTAGAATAAGGTGTTACAGATAAAGATGTTACTTGTAACACCTTGCTTCCAGCGTTGTTTGAACATTAACACTGATAAATATATCTTCCTTTCAGCTCAGCATAAGAGTAGTTATGACTATGAGTCAGATGCTATCCTTCAAGGCATGAATGGCCTTCTTGTGTTTTAATTATTAAAGGAACGTGTTTACGAATTATAGTACAAAACACAGCCATAGGTAACTAGAAGACACCCCTATTTGTAATTTGTTTAAACTGTGTGCAGATTATTTAACTCTTTGAAGTCCCAGCAGTTGAGAGGGTGTTTTTAATGATCTGTTTGCTCTGACCTTTCTAACAGAGAGATTTATTAGCAAGATCCAAAGAGCCCTTAAAAAGAAATTAAATAGCTCAGAACCAACATTAACTAGGAATTGGAGTTAATAAGAATGAAAATGTGATACATACTGCTTTGGAAATTCTAACTGAAGTCCCTGTGTTCAACATGCTACAGATGACTGAACTGCCTGCATAATAGGAAGTGAAAGACAAATAAATTCAGCCACGACACTGAGAAAAGCACTTCTGCAGCTGCAGAATTATAAATGTGTGGCGCGTCTGCAGATCATTGGTAAAGGTGAACACTAGATCCTTTCAAAATAATGATAGGTCTGCGTGTTAGTAAAGCAAGGCTCTCATAAAGCATTTTTCCTGGTTACCCATATTATTTTTCTAGCTCCTCATGCTGCAAAGTATGTTGAAAAGGAGGTGAAAGATGAATGGTGTTCAGTGGTCTGGGTTAGATGAAAGCTATTTTTTTTTTTTACACGTCCTCAGATTTTGTTACTCTTTGGCTATTCAGAAGGGTCCCTGATAAGCCCAATGAAACAATACAGCACTGCAATAAAGAAATATGATTTCAGGCCATTATAGCAGAATCATGTTTACTAGCACTGGTCTAAAAGTGAGAGGCAGGAAAACACATAGGTCAGTTTTACAGAAACATTATAATGCAGTTCAAAGCTCGTGTAGAAACACAGTGTTTAAAAGCTCACCAGAAAGTCCAGAACAAGACAGGTAATGTGCTGAAGTTAATTGGAGTATATCCCATGCAGTGCTCAAAATGGGTGATTCTGAACAGACATACACATCAGCTCTTCTCAGTGGACTGGTTAAGGAAAATATACCACTAGCTGTGGATGCTCTGGTTCTGGGTTCGGTTCCGTTCCACAATCAGTAGATACTGTAGTCACTGTTTCAGGACCTCAACAAAAAGACCCATGAATTCACCCCACATTGGGGCAAATCCATGGGCTTTTGGCAGGGGGCATAGAAAAGTCATCCCTCCATGTCCCACATAGCTTGTCTTACCTTGTCCCTCGTCCCATGGGGGGAAATGTCACCACCCAGCTTCCCCCCATTGCTGGGAAGTCACCATGGGAGAGCTTCTATGTTGCTGCAGCAGTGGAGTGTGCTCCTTCCTCTTGCTTTTTGGCATGGAGCCCCACTGGAAGTGCCTGTACATTATATGAAAGGCTCTGTGCCAACGGGCAAATTGGCCAGTCTGATGAAGTAGTCAGCCTCAAACCAGTTCCTGGAATGATTGAGTAGGTGTTCTTTAGTTGAATTGGTTCAGTGTAATCCACTTTCTAATTTGATTTAGTGTATGTGTAGAATAGTAAATAAGTAGTAAATAAAATTCAGAGCAGTTTAAAAAAGAATTCACAAAATAATTTTTAACTTGCTTTCTACAAAACCTATTTCCTTTTTTAAGGATTCTAGGAGATGAGAGCCATAAGGTACTTAGTACAAAGAAGTGTGCTTTATCCAGAATGAACAATTTAAAAAGAAGCATTAATCACAACATATAAGTGCTACATAGGAGGTGCTGAATGCCTCATATATTTTCTCATGTGCTCAGTGTGTTTTCAAAATACTGACCAATTTAGGCCCCATCTACATTGCCATATACTCCAGTTTCAGAATCCAGATTATTTACTTTGAACTGGTTTAGAAACCTTAGAAATAATGTGGTTTGATTCCACTTTAACTGTCTTGGCTCAATGCTATGGAATAATGAGAATTGCATTTTAGTGAGGTAGCAACACTATTTCGAAGTGAAGACAAAATATCTTGTAAAATTATAGCTCCCATGATCCTTTGAGGGGCTTCATGCAGCCTGCGGGATGTACATTGTTCAGGTCTTCTAGCATGACTGCAAGAAGTTGACCATGAAATCATACTGGAGTATTTATAGATTGTTAGAGAGGATGTTATAATCAAATATGCAAAACGCAAAACCACAAATTTGGAGGGACAACTGTACCACCACACAGAAGTAGACCCCTAGAAGCAATTGGTGTGATGGGAGGATAACATTCTTCTGCTGAAGTATTGAAATGCTTGTAAATATTTTCCTGCAATTAAATGTAGACAGTAGCCCATCATTTTCCCTCTGTACTTATCCTGTACTTACCCTCTGAACAAATTGTTCATTCTGGCTGCATCCTCAGGCCCTTCAGAGAAAGCTCCTGACACATCAGAATAACATATTGAGAGCTTTGGAAATGGGAGGAGGGATTTCCTATAAAGAACTCTGTGTGGTGCAATGTTTTGAATGTTGCGCTACCATTCAGGAGATATGGGGTGCATCTACATAGTAGAATCAGCGCAGTTTGACACCACTTTTACTGTCATGGCTCACTGCTATGGAATCATTGGAGTTGTACTTTCACAAGGTTATTTATTTATTTATATACTTTTTTCTCACACCTGAGGGACTCAAAGCGGTTCACAACATACCTTACCTTTACCTTAAGACGTATAAAACATCACATATAAAATTAGCAACATATAACAATAAATTAAAACCATTAAAACTATAAATAACAATCATAAGCACAACATATAACATTGAAGTCTTGCATTGATCTTGAGGTTAACTTAACTATCTCCATATTACAATACTCCTGTCATTCACTGAAGGCCTTCTTGAACAACCAGATCTTAAGTTGTTTCTTAAATGCTAGAAGGGAAGGGACTGATCTGATCTTGGTGGGGAGGAAATGCCACAGCTGAGGGGCCACCACTGAGAAGGCCCTGTCTCTCATTCCTTCCAATTGCACCTGCAAAGGTGGTGGGACCAAGAGCAGGACCTCCCAGCACATTTTAGTGTTCTAGCAGGCTTAGAAAGGAAGAAGCATTTTAACCTTCTCTTTCAGAGATTGCCAGTGCCTTTCCAAACTACAAATCCAAGAATTGCATAGCATTGAGCTGATCTTGGCCAAGTTACTCTCACTCAACTTCAGAGGAAGGCAAAGGCAAATTTCCTGTGAACAAATCTCACCAAGAAACCCCCATGATAGGTGCCATAAATCTGAAAGGACTTGGAAACAAAATTTTGTAGATGGAAGGGAAACCCAATTGTAGTTGGCTATTTCCTTATGGGGTATCTCAATGTATTAAAACACATTTTCTCACTGAGAATGGGAACATTTAGGAAAATTTTGTAGCTCCCAAGAAGGAAAAAAAGAGATTTAAAAAGTGTGTCTTCAATCATTGAAACATTTATTCCCAAACTTTACACTTATTCAAAAACACCAGTATAGGGAGTTCTGGCTTTTTATAGAATGGACTTTCCAATCTAATGCTTTGAGGGGTGGTTACTGGTTATTGAACTAATATAGTGTAACACTGATCCAAGCCTATATGCTCTTTTCCAGTTTTCTCTCCCAAGAGCATATTTGGTAAAATGTGTTTTGGTGGAGGGTACAGCACTGTAAAATTCTGGATCTCAAGTCATTGTTCCTTTTATGTCCCACATTCACCATTCCCCTATCCTATCACACATTTCTCTGAATTTGATGCCAGTTGAACAGAAACCAAAAAAGAAGTCTTAATTCTTTATTTTAATAAATACTGGCACATCCATTTCTGTTTAAGCACTTAAAATGGCACATTAGATTCATCTGAGTGTTATTCTTTTTCCATAAGCAATTCTGTATCCACTTCTGTTATAACTTTTATTCAATATACACACATATATCTGTGGCTGGTATTGCTTCAGTTACCTGTTTAAATCTGATTGAATCTGACTGGAATAGTTAAAGCCATCTTACCATGTTATTTGTATTTGTGAATAGTCTCAGTTCTTTAAAGCACAAGAATGTAGTGTTAGCAAATAATGGAGAAAAAATAATGCTCAAAAATTAATTGACAAAAATGATATTTATATTTTATGTGAATTTAATATTTTGTTGCAAATTTTTTGTAAAAGGGTAAATTGCTTTGATTGCACAGTAAGAACATGAAGTTCATTTCACTACAATTATTTACTTATCTACTCTGCCATATGCTCCATTCAGTAAAATAGGACTTACGCCCAGGAAAGAGGGTATAGGATTGCAGACCTAATGATATATTTGACCTGGTATTTGCTTTGAAAATTGGGAATCAGGCTTTCTGCGGCCCTCTTGGTAATGCAGCCTGGATTCTAATGCAAGCAATTTTCTCAAATATTGAATGGCCTAACATTCATTTGGAAAGCTTTTATGATACAGGATAGAAGGAAAAGCCATCTTTAATATTTTCTTTGTCATTCCTTGTTAACTGAAACTCAGTAAAAATGAAATAGTTGGAACTAAAAAATACGAAGGCTATCCTTAGGCGAAATCCAATAATTGAAACTGTTCTCCACCAATAAATCAAATAAAGGCTTGGTGTTAATTTTTCTACTAGTTAAAATGATTACAACTGACAGTCTTATACATTGGTTTGGAATTTAAGTCTACAATATATCTCTATCTATATCTCAGGCAGGTTCCAGATGGTGGTGACTGGGGATAGTTGCTCCTCAACAAAAGAGGTGCCATTCTACCCCCAATGCTCTTTAATATTTGCATGAAACTGCTGGGAGTGATCATCCAGAGGCATGGGCTGAGGTGTTATAAATATGCTGATGACACCCACATTAGCTTACTGTTTTTAATATATTATTTTGTATTACTATGGTTTTAATGTGTTTTATTTGCTTGAAAATGTTGTTTTTACATGTATTTTATTTTGTTATTATTTGTTCTTTGGGCTTGGCCCCGTGTTAGCCACCCTGAGTCCCTGCGGGGAGATGGAGGCGGGTTAGAAAAATAAAGTAGTATTTATTATATTATTATTATTATTATTATTATTATTATTATTATGACACAGCAAACAAGATAGATATGCTGGATTTCGTATCACAAAATCACAAGTCGAACACTTCCCAAGTGTCTAGGACTGTGTGATGTATTTTCGGATGTTGTGTGCAGATCCCAGTAGGGTGGCCTTTTGCAGTTGGCAGATGGTGATTTTGTCAATGTCTATTGTTTCCAAATGCCGGCTGAGATCTTTTGGCACGGCACCCAATGTGCCGATCACCACCGGGACCACCTGCACTGGTTTCTGCCAGAGTCTTTGAAGTTCAATCTTGAGGTCCTGATAGCGGCTGAGTTTTTCCTGTTGTTTTTCGTCAATGCGACTGTCACCTGGGATGGCAACATCAATGATCCAAACCTTTTTCTTTTCCACAACTGTGATGTCTGGTGTGTTGTGTTCCAGAACTTTGTCAGTCTGGATTCGGAAGTCCCACAGTATCTTTGCATGCTCATTTTCCAGTTCTTTGCTACTGGCAGGTGGTACTTGAGGCATAAGTTCCAATGAATCATTTGGGCCACATAGTTGTGCCTCTGTTTGTAGTCTGTCTGTGCGATTTTCTTACAGCAGCTGAGGATATGATCAATGGTTTCGTCAGCTCCTTGCACTGTCTGCATTTTGGGTCATCAGCTGATTTTTTGATATTATTATTATTATTATTATTATTATTATTATTATTATTATTATTATTCATGCCTTCAAAAACAGCCTCAGCTAAGGATAGCATGTCTCCTCTGAATGAATGCCTGGAGGAGATAACAAGCTGGATGAGGAAAAATAAATTGAAACTGAATCCAAACAAACAAACAAACAAAAAACAAAACCAGAGGTGCTTGCCATCAAGGTTCCTAATCTGGGGATGGAGGTATGTCAACCAGTCATGTGTCCGCAACATGGAGGGGCTTATGGGTTTCTCTCCAAATGTCAGCCCTGGTAGATTCGATAATCAGGAGTGCTTATTATCATCTTCAGCTGATATAGCAGCTGCAGCCCTTCCTAGATTTGGAGAACCTAAATATAGTAGTGCGTGCACTGATAGCCTAAAGGTTGGACTTCTGCAATATACTTTACATTGGTGTACCTTTGTACCAAGTTTAAAAACTCCAGTTGGTTCAAAATATGGCAGCGAGATTCATTACAGGAACATCCAGGAGTGAACATATCACATATCGCTTCCAGTTAGTTTCCAGTAGTGTTGTGCTTTTGTATGGAATCGCTGTTCGTTTTGTGTAGTTTCATTCTTGTCATCTCATTTTGGTATTTGGTTCCCACTAACAAAATTGGGCCACCTATACAACATGAATTTTCATCTGGCTAAGGAAAAACACGAAAATTTTCATGCCGTTGGCGGCAATAGGAGGGCTTCCAAGGCTCATTCCCCCCCCCCTCAGTTTTTGGGCTAGAGGAGAGAAGATCGCCACACACTGAGGGCATTTGGATCCCTTTTAGCCCACCAACTTTGGTGGATCTATTATTATTATTATTATTATTATTATTATTATTATTATTATTATTATTATTATTATTAACACCCATTGGCACACATCAGATGTAATGTGGAGGCATTCCTCACTCAGGCTCAGCTTAGATTCCCAGAGTAGCTAGTTATCCTTCTTAATATATATATACCCCCATTACCACAGATCAGATCTAATGTCGAGGCATTTTCCTCTCCCAGTCTCAGAGTAGATTCCCAGATCCATATATATATATATATATATATATATATATATATATATATATATATATCTGATCTGTGGAAATGGGGGTTAATATAATAATATCTATATTATATATATCTATCATCTTTTCTGACAGACCTACACAGCCAATTTTAATCACAAATTTTAAACTCACACCCTGGATTTTAGTCTTTGTTCTGTGTATTTTAATGTATTTTATAGAAATATGCTTTAATATATGTATGTAATGGAATGTTTTAATTTTATTTTATTTTGTGTTTTATGTACACTGTGTTAAGATAAGAAGAATAGGAATTGGGAGTAGGATGAGGGAGGGGCTAACAAAAAATCAACCCATATATATATATTCCTCATTTAGCTAAGGGAGTGTGGAAGTTAAGGATAGGGTACAGAGTAGAAAGTTTGGACCTCCAGTCTTCTTGATTGTGGTTCTTTTATTCTTTCATTTAATTTCCTTCCTGTCTTCCATCCCTTTTTCTTCTCTTAACTGCCATGTATATATTCTCCTCATTCTCATTTTGGTTTCCTTGACAATTCCAGATTTTCTCATCTCATGTATTTACACAATAGTGACCAGTCCGTATTTTCCTTCCTTGACCTTTGGAATATTTATCTCAGTGGTTCTCAACCTGTGGGTCCTCAGATATTTTGGCCTTCAACTCCCAGAAATCCTAACAGCTGGTGTACTGGCTGGGATTTCTGGGAGTTATAGGCCAAAACACCTAGTGTTGTGAATGAGCCTTCTGGGGTCAACGATACTACTGATAGTAGCAGGAAGAGAGGTATTTGAAGAATCAACAGGTGAGGATTCATTTGAGGGTTTTGAATGGGAGGATGGGCTTGAAATGGATGTTGGGGATGTGGTACGGGCAGAAGAGGATGGCATGGAATGGACACACGCTCCAGAGGGTAGTGATGGGGAGACTGGGCTCACTGGTAATGGGGACGCTGAGGAAACATGGGGTCCTTCAGGATCAGACCCATGGTGGTCTAACTGGAGGAGTGGGGATAGTTCCACAGCTGTGGCTAAATCTGGACATCGGAAGGACGGTTCCAGCTCAGATGAGGAATGGGAGCAACCTGTGGGAAGGGCGGTGCCCGGCTCGAGTTCTGAAGACAAGTTGTAAATAAATTGAGGGCATTTGGCCATTGGGCCCTTGCGTGTGGCAAGGTGGTTGTTGGGCGCCATTGGGTTTCGTATTCATGTTCCTGAAGACTGGCTTGAGACTGTGCAACCGACGTAAGTTTATTCCGGGTTATTTCTACGATGGGGGCTGGAACTGTGTGGGTTTTCCTTAGACTGCATTGTGATTATTGTCTGCATTAGTTCGCCTCTGTCGTTTTGGCTACTTGTGTCAACCCATTGACGAGGACTTTGCTGTGATGACTTCTCATCTTGGACCTTGGACTGGACATCGTTTTGGCATTTCTCTTCACTCCCTATTCCGGCTTGGCTTCGTTCTCAACCCTGTAACTACTCTCCGTTACCGACCGTTGGCTTCGATCCTGACCCTGAAGTAACGCTCCGTCCCAATTCCAGTTTGGCTCCTGGTTCTGCAGTTACGCTCCATTACCGACCACTGACTTTGTTCCTGACTCTGCAATTACTCTTCGCTCCCAATTTTGGTTTGACTCCTGGTTCTGCAACTACACTCCGTTACTGACCACTGGCTTGGTTTCTGACCCTGCAGTAACTCTTTGCCCTTCGTTACTTTGTTTCCGGCACCGGTTTGTTTGTGCTGCCTCTGGCAGCAAAGTTTGGCCCGGTTTGGGACATTGTTTGTTTTGAGCCTTAAAACTATTTGTAGCCCAGTTGGGATTCTGTTTATGTTGGACTCTTGGAAATTCGGCCCGTAGTTTGTTTTGCCTTCTTCAAGTTATCCGGCAATTTTGAGCTGAATCTAAGCAGTTTTGTTTTAATCCGGATTATATCTCTGGATAATCCGGATTATACTCCGGTTTGGGTTTTTTTTTTTAGTTTTTTCAGTTTAAATGTCTTTTTCACACTGAAGTTTAAGTGTTGCAAGCTCCTGTGTTTGTTTTATGAGCTTTTTTGAGTTGTTTATGCAATAAACTGTATTTCCATCCATTGGCTGGCGTCTGGCCTTGACACCTTGGGATACACAGGTTGAGAACCACTGATTTTGCAAGTAGTTGGGTCAATTTGTCCATATTTCTAATCTATATTAGTTTGGACATTCATTCTTCTGTATTAGGTATTTCTTTTGATCTCTGTTTTCTCGCATAAACAATTCTAGCTGCTATTGTTAAGTAATAGAATAGTCTGTCTCTGTTCTTGCCTATTTCTATGTCTATAATTACCAGGAGAAAATATCTGGGTTTTAATTACAGTTTTATATCCAATATTTTCTGTGTTTTTTCTTGAATTTTCCTCCAATATTTTTGGTGCATTTACAATTCCACCACATATGATAGAATGTTCTTGCTTGTTCTCCACATTTCCAGCATCTATCCTGAATATTTGGTTGGTATTTTGCTAGTTTCTATTTTGTGATGTACCATTGGTACATTATTTTGTACCAATTTTCCTTTAGGTCAAAGGCATTATGTATATTTTAATTTTTGGTTCCAAATCTTCTCCCATTCTTCTAGCTTAATTGAGTGACCTATATTACTTGCCCATTTAATCATACATTCCTTGATTTGTTCAGTTTCTATTACCCATTCCAATATTTTTGTATAGTTTAGTTAATAGTTTCTTCTCTGTATTCATCTTCTTATCCCAAAATGTTTCAAGTTCTGTAAATCCCAGCATTTTGTCTTTATAGAATCATTCTTGTATTGGCCTATACTGAAACCAGGAGAGAGTTTTATCTATTTGATAGTTTTTTTTTCTGTTTTGAGCATGAGCATGAGTTTTAATGGAATGCTTTAGATGGTTATGAGGGTTTTTTTTAGCCATGTTGTATTCCACCTGGAGGCATGAGGAAAGGTGGATAAGAAATAATAATAATAATAATAATAATAATAATAATAATAATAATAATAATTGATGTTGCCATCTCAGGTGACAGTCGCATTGACGAAAAACAACAGGAAAAACTCAGCTGCTTTGAACTTCAAAGACTGGCAGAAACCAGTGCCAGTGGTGAACCAGGTCCCGGTGGTGATGGGCACATTGGGTGCCATGCCAAAAGATCTCAGCCAGCATTTGGAAACAATAGACTTTGACAAAATTACGATCTGCCAACTGCAAAAGGCCACCCTACTGGGATCTGCACGCATCATCCGAAAATACATCACACAGTCCTAGACACTTGAGAAGTGTTCGACTTGTGATTTTGTGAAATGAAATCCAGCATATCTATCTTGTTTGCTGTGTCATACAATAAAACAACAACAACAACAATAATAATAATAATAATAATAATAATAATAACAACATATCCTTGCTGAGTTCCAGTGAAGCCAATACAACCTGTTATGCATCACTGTTGCATACTACCTTGAAGTACAATAGTGGATGTGATCATTTTGGTAAGGTGCTTGTATTTGTGATTGCACAAATGCTGTGGGATTGTGGTTTTGTACAATAAAGTCCAAAACAAGTGTTGCAGCTTCCACAGTCAAATCTGGATGCTTATAGTAGTCTTATAAATGAAGATTTGTAAACTGCCTTGCAGATGATACCAATGACAACATTATTTTTTTAAAAACCTAATTAAATAGATATCCTTGGTACTGTTTTCCCCATTTTCACATAAGAAGGTGTACGGGTGTATTCATTCATTCAGTAACCTTGGGAAAAGGAGACACATTAATAGACCATTCTATTATAATGAATTACTTGTCAAATTCTAGTATGATTCTTTCACTGGTCAGAAATCCACTATCCAGAGGCTTCAGAAACTTTGATTGTGTAAGGGAAGAGCTTTAGGCTCCCTGTCATATCTGTCTCCCTTTTCATTTAATATTCTACTGCCATCTGAAGTAGTTTTGTAATCATTAGATTAGCAATGACTTTGAAGTTTCTTTGCCATACTTCAGTAAAGGCAAATCATGAGACTCAGAAGTCAAAAAAGGAAATGAATCAACAGCTTTCATTGGTTATATGCAACCACACATTATCATTTTTAGCTCATGATGTAGGCATAAATTAATTTATTTTTGATCAACTTCATGTCTACATTCACTTGCTAGTCTATCCACTCAGATTCACTCCTGTCACCAATCTGGCTGCCATATTTTGAACCATCTGGAGTTTCTGGACTTTGTACAAAGGTAGCCCAAAGTTAAATGCATTGCTGAAGGCCAACCTTGGGGTTACCATTGTGTGCACTACCATCTTTAGGTCCTCCACATCTAGGAAGGGGTGCAGGTTCCATTTCAGCAGAAGCTGATAATACACATTCCTGACCGTTGCATCTACCTATGCTGACATTTGAATATATGGATCCAGGAGTATTCCTAAGCTGCAAACACAGTCTTTCAGAGGGAGTTTAACCCCATCCAGGACTGGTTGACATACCTCCATCCCCAGATTAGGACATTTGGTGGCAAGCACCTCTGTTTTGTCTGCATTCAGTTTCAATTTGTTTTCCTCATCCAGCCCATTACCTCCTCCAGTCATTCACTACATGTAGCACTAACCATAAGCAATATTACATATATTAAAGTAGACAGTGACATGCACAAAAGTTCCCACTGTCATCAGGTTAATCCCCTTCTTACAGGGTGCCATGTCTCAAAGTTTGACCATTTTGTCTTTCCAATAGAAATCAATGAGAAGTGTGAAAATTCATATCCGTGAATTACAATTCAGATGTTAATGAAATTGCAGGCTCCATAAAAACCACTCAGTCAGGCATCTGAACCATATCAGGGGTATTTTGCACATTATTGAACCTAGTTTTATAGTACTCTGAAACTAAACCAAGTGCGCAGAATGGAAACATATTGCTATGTAGCACAACTTTTGTTCCTAGATTACAAATGTCATTTCCAAATTGGTTCTGTCATAACAAATTGGGAGAAGCTTATTAAATTGCAGAAACTTTGTTTTTGTGGGACATTCTGCAGAACATTTTGCTATTGTTTTTCAATGAATCTCTCATTGAGCCTCAACCAAGTCAACACAGTTTGTGGCAGCCACAACTGCTTTATAGGACATCACAGTTAAACAGAAATAACACTTTCAAATCAGGAACAGAAAATCTTTCAAATTTTGTTATGTATCATAATTAACATGTTCTTTTGAATGTCTAACAAGTACACAATATTGATGGTGTCCCAACTGTTTATGGTCAGCATTACTGCCCATCCATCAGTTTAACTGTTCATCCATTGATCATCTTTTTGTTCTTTGTGGAGGCTTCATTAATGAGACAATTATGAATGGAGTAATGTTGTGCTAATATTTTATGTCCAATCTGCTACTTAAAAACCAAACCACATTTGTATTTATATGTTTAATCTTATGGACTCTCTTGGGCACATTATTTTAGAAAAATCAAGGTCAATCAATTTGTTTTGCATCCATATTTATTCAAGAGTCTTTTAAGGTGGCAGTGACACTTTTTGCTAAAGACGACATGTTTTGTGACTGCAAATGCATTGACATCCAACTTGCATTATCTCTGTGTGGACAACTAATACAGAAATTGCCACTGTGACTGCTCTAAAATCCTAAACTTAGTCTAGGAGATTTGTCATGATGAGAGCTTTTCTCCAGTTTTACATATCTACAGCTCTTCTATGGTCAAAGTCATGAATCTTAATATTGTGCTTATCCTTACTGCTTCTGGGAGCCTGATGGAAATTAAGGAAAGAAACCTTTCATTCCTTCTGAACAAAAAGTTTAATCATAACTCCACTTAAGCGACATAAAATTCAAGGGAATTCAAGATAAAATGTTGCTTTGTCACATTCAATGAGAAAATGTACATTAGTTCAAATAGTGGCAAAGTGACAAAATCTCCACAGACAAGAGAAAAACAGTGTATTGGAAAAGGTTTTTTGAAAGACTAAAAAGAGGAAATGCATTAAATCCTGTGGGTAGTGTCAAAGATTTGATGTAAGGCTCAAATGAAAAGTTATGCTAACTGCATAATTAGCAACTTTGTTAGAGAATTTTAAAAAGTTAATGAGAGGCACAGAGAGAAACATTTTTCTTTGGCTAATTGCAGCAGGAATAGTTTTTAACAACATAGTTGGAAGAGATGGTTTTAACCTCCCATCTATAGATTCTATTGCTCTGATAAAATGAGCAGCTAGTACGACACCTCAGACTGAGGGTGCATACACACTGTAATGTTAATGTAGTCTGATGCTACTTTATCTGCCATGGCTGAATGCTATGGAATCATGGGAATTGTAGTTTTGTAAAGTATTTAACCCTATATGTCAAAGAATACTGGTGCCTCATCAAACTACAACTCCCATAATTTCATAGCATTGAGTCACAGCAGTTAAACTGGTATCAAATTTCATTAATTCTACATTGTAGATACATTCATAGTTAGTGACTATGCTAGTTGAATAGGGCATAATTTGGCCACACAGTGCAAAAAAATGTTGCATCAAATAATGTCAAAATCAACATATATGTAAGCTGGTAGGAAAATAATAATAATACTCAGAAATCATGCCACTGTCATATTAATTTCCAAAGAAGGAACCTTCTTTTTAATAATCATAATCATAACAATAATCATCATCAGAGAGTTAACAGGATCATATCTCTTAGTACACTAGGAGATACAGGAAATGAGAATAATAAATACTCAGGCAGAATTAAATCCTGATTTTTTTTTGTTAACAAGCTATAAGATGTCCTTAAAAATGTAAAAATAGTCAGAAAATGTTGCTAAAAATGCACATTACATTTGTAATAAATGCCAATAGCAAGAGAAGCAAAAACAAAAACAAACAAACCGCTAATCATCTGAGAAATATTTACATCATTAAGACAAATAGGGATTGTTTGTATACCCAAAATAAAAACAGCACATTTAAGAAACTAGTCAGGAGGGCATCAGATTATTACAAAATAAAATGAGAGAGATTGTAGAGCAGGCTTGAAGGATCAATTTTCTTTCTTGATAAAATCCCAAAATTGCCAGCCAGAGTCAATTAAATTTTCAACTGAGGATTTTGGTTTGAAAATCACTTTGTGTTATGCCACGATTTCTTCATTTCAGCAGTGTGAGTCTCCATGTCTCTTTCTTTCTTTGTATGTATGAATGCCCATATTTTGCCACCCCTATTGTCAGAAAAGTTGAGTTTCAGAATTTTCATAAGCTTGTTGATGCAGTAAAAATCCACGAGAGATCTATCATTGCATTCCATTTTATTTTTTCTCTACAGTCAATGAATTACTTGGGTAAATATATTTTGAAGAAGAGATGTGTGATAATATGCCTATGAGCGAAAAGTGAATATAGCCTAACTAGCTAAAAAAATCTTGTGTGATTTGTTGCCAGAGGATATGTAAGTGGCTACTAGCTCAAATGAATAAATACTAAATTTAATGTATTCATACACATATCAATTGCTGTTTTAATCTCTACATGAAACCTTGAATTATAAAGAAAGAACAACATCAAGGGGTGGCTCTATCAGTAGAAAACATGAAATTAATGGTAGTAAGGAGATGCCAGAATCCTAGCTATCTACTCATTATTGCAGACTATAACTAGTAGTAATTCCATACAGAGTTTGGAAAAGTTATTTATTAGCATCACAATTTCTAAAATATCACAGCCAACATTATATCCTGTTTTCAAGTAAAGTGGAAGGTGTGACTCCTTTACTTTACCAAGTAAAACTCGATTGTCAGTCCAATTCTATATAATCTAGGGAATAATGTACCACCTTCTCCTTAGCTTCAATCACTAAAATGTCTTGAGGTGGCCCTAAGAGTACCAGCTGCTAGTGCAACAATAACGTTTCCTTTATAACTTATGTCTTAGGCTTAAAAAATAACCTAGCTGCATTTGATGACAAGCTGCTGGATTACACTCTTCTTTTGTTCTTTTCCCTGTTGACTTCTGAATCTTGGCAGTAAGAGGAAAAAATATGGAAAGTTGCAAACAGAAGATAAGTGTTGGCAGATTTGATCCAGACTCACCACAGTGAATAATTTGGTCAGTGACAGATAGTAAATACAATAGCAGTGAAGCTTATTTTAAAAGACATTGGCAGAAAATGAATGGAAAATACATTTTACTGGCAGAGAAATTAGGAGTAAGCTTCTTTAGAAAAAGAAGTAGAGTAGCAGTTTCTACTGTGATCACTTTGGATCTCACTATACTGCTATAATCTTTCCACAGGAGAGACTGTGTGTCTGTGTATGTTCATGGCCAATATAAAATGTACCCAGAAAAAGTTATCAATATTGTTTACCTTTCTCTCTGTGTCATAACTGGCTCTGATTTTCAATTTCTGCTGTAGTTTATGTGATCCTGAATAAAAAAAAGATTGCATTTACATAGCCTGCACCAGCTGGAAAAAATCAGTATAAAATATTTACAAATGTTTAAAAGGTTAAAAAGTGAAACTAATATAATTTCACTCTGCACCTATTCCAAATGTCTCTCCCACACACACTGCATTTGACATTGTATTTGCCTAACTTTGTCCTGTCTACATGTAATCACTGAGCAGAATCTGACAGCCATATAAGGTGGTGAAACACATATGTGACAGTGTATATATGTGACAACACACTGTATACATTTGTGAATAGTCCCAAAGAACACCCCCCCCCCACTCATGCACACAACAAACAGCCTTGCTATTCCTCACTTTATTTGGATACTAGTACACCAAGTACTAACTAGTACACTTGTGCAATTCAGCCAAAAGGCATGCCATTTCAGGGTCTGTTTTCAGATAACCCCTCATTCTGTTTACCAGGAAGTTACTCGAATTGGGAGGGGTGTTGCCGTTTTCATTCAGTAAAGATTCACCCCATTGGCTACAATAGAAAACTCAGTCATTTTAAGGCTTATTTGTATGAAACCTACCACAGTTTTGGATCCCATTTATAACTGCAGGCTTACCAAGTTTCATTACAATGCACCAATCTACCGATTGTTTAGAATTATTTTAAGTTTTACCATAACTTTTTTTAAAAAAATAAGTCAAATTGCAAGAGAGGGTTCTGGAATTGCAGTCACTGGTTGTGTCCATTCTCAGCCATTCAGAGGATAGACAAAACCAGGCCTTTTATTGACTGAGAAACACATAGTGACTTCAATTCCCATCATGCTCCAAGAGGAACTCAGAGATTTTTCAATGCCCGCCCCATGCAAGTGCTGCTGGGAAAGCGAGCTCCCAGCAGGGCTCTCTCTAGAGGAGGGGCCTAGGGAACTTTTCCAGAAGAAATGGGTGCTGCTGCCACTGCCAGGGAGGGAGAAAAGATGCAGCAGTTAATCCCATCTTCCTCAGGAGCCCCCGCGGCAGACTCCTGCCTCAGTTATATTGCTGAGTTAACTCCATCCTCTCTAGTAGCTGATAAAATCCAGCTCCCTTAATCTGTTTTGGCCAGCTTTTTGGTTCCCTCTTCCCCAGCCTGTTTTCAGATTATACTAAACAAACAAATATTACAAAATACTTTCGTTCAATGTAATGTAATATGTCAATAATCCTCATTTGTCTTGGAAGCAATATGTGAAATAACACAGATACATCAAAATATAAGACAACTTTAAAAGTATTTAGTATCATTTGCCCCGAACCTCATGGTTAGTCATAGTGTCAATGTTGAGTCAACATGTAGATATATCAAACTGAATCAATGAATCTACCCTAATTATGATTACCAATAAAATTCTGGCCATTAAAAATAATAAATAAATAAATAAATAAATAAAGAGGGAGGGAGGGAGGGAGGGAGGGAGAGAAAGAGAGAGAGAGAGAGAGAGAGAGAGAGAGAGAGAGAGAGAGAGAGGAAAGATCCCTTAACTGTCAAAGGTCTTCCTGAATGGTATCCTGGTGTAATATTTCCCACATTTCTAAATATGTGAGATAAAGCTATTAAGGATTTAGTGGTAATGTTACAATGGTAATGTTACAAAATTCTTCTTTTCTATACCTATTTGCTAATACTCAATACTTTAACTGGTACGAGCTAGAATGTTGCAGAAGGCAGCCATCATACACAGTGGTAGGAAATAAAATCATACACAAAACATTATGAGAGAACAAGGAACACATTGTAAACCATGTACTCAGTCTTCTACTTCAATTAGCAACTGCTTATATTGCAAAATAATGGGTTTTGGCACAACCTGAATACAATGGGACAGCTCTGTGTGGGTGTTTCTCATGTACTCTATTTCATTAACAGTTAAGCTTTTAAACTTGGGTTACATAGTTTTGGTGTGTGTAGGAGAATAATAGGTGAATGAATAAAAGGCACATGTTAACTGTTCACATTCATTTAGCAAATCCTGTTTAAAAGCATGTTGCCTCAAAGCTAATTTCAGCCAATTGCCTCTTAATTATAATGCCTTGCTCAGAGTTACAAATATAATGACTTTTTAATACAACCTACACTGTTTTGCATCTAGTGTGAGATTTAATCATGCAATTTATTCAATCAGAACCAACAAATTTTGTAATTAAGCCATGCACATGCTGACACGTTCACATATACAACTGAAGCGCAATCATATGTAATTCACTATTCAGTGCAAAAGTACATCCTATGTTCAGTGAGAGATATTCCATGATATGTGTATATAGAACTGTAGTATCCAGTTTTACAATGAGAGATAAAGCCTGCATTAATTCATCATTTTTTTCTTTTATATTCTCCCCTTCTATTCAGCCTCCAAGTTTTGGAATCTCAAGGCCCTGGCTTCATTGATTGGGTCTATCCATCTGTTATGTGATCTTTGTCTTTTTCTTCTGCCTTCTATTTTACCAATTTTACCCATTTGATAACATTTCAGGAGAAAAATGCAATATTCAACATTTAATACACAGACAACTATCATAATACCTCTGATTTCTTTTAAAGAAGTATTAGCTTGCTGCTGAAGGGCGATGAAGTCTAGATTAGTCTCACTTGGAAGGCAATTCCATAACCTGGGACCAATTATGAAGGCGACCCTCTCTTATATTGTCACACATGCAGTCTTTTCACTGTTTCTATGTGTTGCCAAAATTGAGTTCCTTGGAGGCCATCACATGATGCAAGGCTACTTTTGGTGGTTGCCCGGGGGACACTGTTGTGGCCAGGACCGTAGCCAGAAAAAAAATTCGGGGAGGGATTTGAAAATTTCAGGGGGGGGGGGGGTTGAACCCCTACCCCCCCACCCCAGCTACAGACCTGTCAATATCTGCTTGAGATAGTGCCTGGAGGGACTCTTAATTTTTTGTGTCTCATAGACTTAGCATGGGGATTTGGTTAACCAGTTAAAATCCATGAGTAAACCGGGTTTTTTTTTAAAAAAAAAACTGAAAAATTTCAAGGGGGGTTGAACCCCTAACACCCCCCCCCCCCCTTGACTACAGGCCTGGTTGTGGCAGTGCAGGGAAATGGAGGGAAGACACACATTTTCAGGAGCCGGGTGTTACCCAACTGCCAATGAGAGAAGACAGATAGATGCAGGGAAAGATAGACAAGGAAATGTGATGGCAACGGACTATTGCCATTACAGGAGATGGAAAGGCACAATACCTTGATGGTAGGAAACAAAAGAAGACCATTGCCTCTACTTTTCTCCTTTTTTCCCAACCCCCCACCCTCATGTGATGCAGTCCCAAATTAACTTTGGATACAGTAGAATCAAAAGAGGTTTCTTTCCTGAAGAATTCAGAGCCAAGTCATACTAGTTATGGAAAGCCTGGCCCTTCAAATAGGCTGCATCCAAATCATGTGTGGAGAATGCAATTTTAAGCATCCTACTACCTCCAGTATTAGTTTCCTTTAGGACAGGGCAAATGCAAAGAGCAATGGGCTTCACTGTGTCAATTAGGGCTGTCAAAGGGGCTGTGCGGATACAAAATGAGGTTGTATGGAAATTTCATGGGAAACAAATAATATATCCCAATAAAACAGGGTGAATCAAGAAGGGACATGGCAAGCAATAAATAAGCTCTCTCATAGGAGCTGTCGCTCTCCATGTGCAGTTCAAATGTCCTACACATTCTCGTAGTTTCCTGAATAAAGAGCTAAAAAAAATCTTAATACTGAAAGCTTCTGCTGAGGCAGTCCACAAAGCTGCTGGACAAAATCAATTTCAGTGATGATATAATAAAGGACACTCTGTTTTCTAACTGCATAAAAGGACACCAAGACCTTGTGCCAACAGAGAAAATGCTGGCATCAGAACTTGACACTAGCAGAATTGAGGGGATATGGCAATTAAAAATCCAAATAAGGGGCAATGATTTCAAGCCAAAGAAGGACAGAAACAAATACTGCACTGGAAAGAATATTCAGTAGACAGTGCTTTTTCAACATAAAAGTACTTTTCAAATTAAAATATGAAAGTTCAAAATTCTCAGGGCACACTGAAAAAAGTTCAAAAGTAGTCCTGATATGATATTTACCCCAAAATGCACATTGCCATAGACATCTAGATGGTGGTGTCTGAAGATTCATTATACACTTAGCACAGATATTTTGGAATAGCATCACATACTGAAGCTAGGAAAAGAAGGTTATGGATTAGACCAAATTCATGAGACACATGAGTTACAACTCCCAATTAAAAGACCAGGGATGCATCTACATTGCAAAATTAATGCAGTTTGATATTGATTTAACTGCCATGATCAATTTTATGGAATTGTGAGAGCTTGTTAGCCTTCTCTGCCAAAAAGTGCAGATCCCTCCATGCTAGTCACAGATCTCAGAGCAGTAGTGATGGTGATGGAGAGGATGTTTCTCACCTTGAAAAAGTATTCAGAAACCATATGTGAAGGAATCCTTAAGATAATCAACTGACTCATAAATTGGCTAAAACTATAATAAATTGTTCAGATCTCAGAGATTAATTATTCTGTAACCCTAGCATCATTCTAGTGACTTTACAGACACTACTGAAGTCTGTGACACAAAACAAAGGGGTACAAATCTGAACATTCATGTCTAAATTAGCATGTTGAGGTGTCCAGCTCTGAAAACACCCATTGTGTTCGGCTATTGGTTTTTGATTGTTGTTGAGTTATGTTTCGATGATGTTTTCTATGTTTTTATGTGCTATTTCATTGTAACTGCAATGTATTTTATGCTGATATATTTTAATGTTGTCTTACTGGGCTTGGTCCCCATGTAAATTGCCCTGAATCCCTTTGGGCAGATGGGGTGGGATATAAGAATAAAGTTGTTGTTGTTGTTGTTGTTGTTGTTATTATTATTATTACATTATTACAAAATTAAAGTGTCCTCATTCCCCATAATCAGATCTGAATACCCTATCCTGAGCTACTGTGTAAAGGATAGATAAATGTGTACCTTCCAAAAGCAGGTCAGTAGTTCAGCAAATATAAGCAACTGTAACCACAAATTAAGCTCATGGAAATGATCAAAAGCCACCTGCAAAAATGATGTCACCATAACCTGAATATGTGAGAATCTAAAATTCTGTGTGAACCTTAAATGTAATATCTGAATTCTTTAAAATAACCTGTTGTTGTTGTTGTTGTTGTTGTTGTTGTTGTTGTTATTCTATTTATTTATACCCCACTTAAACTCTCTCGAAGGAGACTCAAAGTGGTTTCACCTAAAAGCATCAGCATACCTTTTAAAATATGCAAATATTAAAATAGGATTAAAACAGTATTCAAATTTCCCAGATGAAAACCATTAAAGCAGATTTAAGAATATACTATGAGGTGGCTAATCTATCTTGGATAAAATATTGGATCCAACTAAAAAATAAAAAAGTATTGAACTTAGAAGGCTTTGCTTTACGTGCCGGGTGGTACGCATACCTACGGTATGAGCAAACAAGAATTGAAAAAAAAATCGGTAATCACTTTCTTAGATCTGCACTTATCAAGACATGGAACAAATATAAAAACAGAATGTTCGATAAAACCCCGAGATGGCTTTCCCCATTAGAGGCAATACAAAGAAGACTGTTGGGATGGACAATTTGGCCAAAATATGGAGAAATAATTAGGAAAAGAGATCAAGATTACAAAATTATACCACAACATGAATTAAAAGACCTATATTGCAATATGACCTGGCTACAATATAGACAACTTAAAGAACAATGTGTTGTCGAAGGCTTTCATGGCCGGGATCACAGGGTTGTTGTATGTATTTCAGGCTGTGTGGCCATGTTCCAGAAGTATTCTCTCCTGACATTTCGCCCACATCTATGGCAGGCATCCTCAGAGGTTGTGAGAAATGCTGTGGATCACTCTCACAACCACCATGTCAGGTGACACAGAGAAGCCACATCTATGGCAGGCATTTTTAGTTTAATAAAGACAAAAGGTTAGGATTCATGGAAAAAGATAATTTATGGGACAGAATGTTCTCTTGGAATGGAACACAGAAACAGAACTCTGCTAGACTATGGTTCTGCTATTATATTTCTAACTTTTTTTTATATCAACATTCAAAGAAGTTGATGGGTGAGTAAGGTAAGACTTTCCCCCATTGTTTCCTTGAAGAAGCATTCATACTCATTCCTTTGAAGCCACAGCACCACAGAAATAGTATGATCAAATGGGCCAAATCCATTGGTAGACCAATTATGTTGGAAGAGTGGGAAGCCTGCTGGAACATAAAAATTAAATTTACATATGCATACAAATTAAAGGAAAACTGGATGAAGATGCTATATAGATGGCATATGACTCCCCCAAAATTAGGAATAATAAATAAAACTATGAATACTAAAGGCTGGAAATGTGCAGAAGAGGAAGGGACCTACCACCACATGGGGTGGTCATGCAAGAAAGCAAGGGAATTCTGGAAATTGATACATGATAGCACCCAAAAATTACTAGAGACCAAATTCCAAAAATTACCAGAAATATATTTACTAGGAATTTCCAAAATACAGCCTGGTACAAATGATGAAAAGATACTAGCATACCTTACAACAGCAGCAAGAAAAACATACGCAAGATATTGGAAGCAAGACAAAATCCCTTCATTAGAATTAAGGTAACAGAAATAAAAAAAATATGGACAGGATGACCTATCTAATCACCAAACATCAGGGAAAACCAAGGAAAGAAACCGACTGGAGTAAATTAGAAAAATACTTAAAACTAAGGAAAATAGAAGTGTAAGCCAAAAGGAAGAAGAACTATAGGCGAGCGGAGAGAAGTCAATTTTAATAGCACTAAATTAAGAAGAAATCACCCCACAGGACCTGGAAAAGAAACAAAGGCTGACAACGAGAAAGACACTAATAGTACAACGTCCACAGAAGTTGACCCGGAAGACTTTCCCACTTTTCCACCCCTTTCCCTTATCTTCCTCACCTGACTTCCCACCCAGCACCTCCCCTTATTCTTTTTTAACATATGTATATATCAAAATGCAAAATAAACACTATTTTATTAAAAAAAATTAACACCAGCATCAATTAAGATCCTAGCAAATGAACTTTAGCAATTTCCAGTGAACCTTGTTTCTCAAAAACTTGTCATGGATCTTATCTTCCTTTTTTTCCCTTTGGATTTATTTTGCCTGAATTAGGTACCATGCTATCTGTCAGCCCTGAACAGACAGAAGCACAAATCCCCAATAGTTGACCCAAAAGATCAGAAATATCTTCAGATGGGGCTAGAGCAATTGGCTCATCAGGAGGAGAAGTCAATGTCTAATCCAAAACTGCTGGGAGGGCATAAGTTCAGTAGCCATACTCTGCTAGACTATGGTTCTGCTATTATATTTCTAACTTTTTTTGATATCAACATTCAAAGGGGTTGATGGGTGAGTAAGGTAAGACTTTCCCCCATTGTTTCCTTGAAGAAGCATTCATACTCATTCCTTTGAAGCCACAGCAGCCACAGCACACATTCTTCTTCTTTGTTTGGAACATTTGCCCCATAGCCAGAACTTCCTAGCACATAAGGGGTTTTTTTGTTTATAATTCCTGGGGGGAAAAACCCACTGAAGATCTTTTGGGTCAGGGTAGTTTTGTGATCCCTCTGTCACCCTCCTCTTTAGACTGAGTTTTGCTCCACAAAATAGGAAGAAAGATCAGGATAGGACATCGTTTGTCACTGAAAACTAAATGTGAAATATTAAGTGAAACAAAAGATGAAATGTCAATGTTGTTAATAACTGTCATTTTCTTTGCTATCTAGCAAGAAGGTGTAACTTCATAAATTAAAAAGGAAAGAGTATTTACTTATTCTGTAAGGTAATAATGCAGTACATTATTCATGCTGCTGTTTTATATATGGAATATATGCATGAGTTTCTGCAATGTTCTTGTTTCAAACTTCTAGGTTTGCAAATCTTGTAATTTGTAAGTAGTTTGGAGTAGTAGTCTTACAATATTTTTTTCGGGAACATAATTAACTGCAAATCTGAGGTATTTTGTATACAAGTCACGGGAAGAAATGTTATAAGTGTAGATCAAATGACCACTATAATTAGAAGCGGGATATGTTTCCATGTGCAGTTGCCCAGATTATAAATTAAAACCAATTGCACACATTTGCTGTCTGATCAGTAGTAAATTAATACAAATGTTTATAACCATGATTGCATCCTAATCCTAGTTACTCATTTGTTCTCTTTAACTTGTATTTGTCAGCCTAAAAACAATTACTAACAGCTGGGAAAAGGGGATTTTAAAAATCCCCTCCTGCTTGTTTTTATCTAAGGATAAGAAAGGATAATATGACTAAAACAAGCCAAAAGTTGGATTACTAAGACTAAATCCACTTACGAGACCCACCCAGAATTAATCAATGGGTTTTATATAACTTAACAATCATGAAATGATCCAGTGGGTCTAGTCAAATTGGAACTAATTATTAGATTTAGGTTCTAATATTTAAGATGTATTTTCATGACCTTGGAACATACACATGTAAATATCTCAGCCTTGATTTTGTTGTTTTCCCTGAATTTGGGTTCCATTATCTTCTTGTTTTGTATATGTGAAGTTTTTTTTCCACTGTTTTACTGTTACTTCCATGCCTTTTTCAACATCTGTACTTTACAACACATTATTTTCACTGATTAAAGAAGGCTTGTGTACATTTTTCAAAGATATGCAATTTGGGTGGTGCATATTTATTTATACATTGTTCAAACTGAAGGAAGTGGAGGAAAGAACCTTCTCATTCTTCTGTATGCCCTTTCAGCAAAAGGTATATACATGTTTGCGTTAATAGTCTTTCATACTTTGAATTAGGTTAATTCTTTTAAATATTCAGCTAAAATAAATCTGTTTTCCAAAGCTACTTTTAAGTAAATCCCACCAAGGCCGTACTTAAAACTAGATTGTGTATCATATTTATGGTCAATTGCTTGTAATGTTCTGATAGAATTGCAACAAGATTTACATACTTATTGTTAAAGTCATTTACCATAGCTACAAATTGGATGATCAGTCAAATCAATTTTTTTTCTTTTAAAAAATGGAACTATTTCTGTTGAATAGTTATGAAGCTGTGTTTGATAAGTTGAAACTGTATATACATTCATCCATTCCTCTATCCCTATTCAAAGCATCCCTTAGCTGGAATCCCAAAAGCCAAAATACTCCAAAATTGTCCACATAGGTGGTTCAAATAGTAACACTGTTGTATTTTGATGGATCAATGGACACTAACTTTGTTTCATGTACAAGATTGTTAAAAACATTGCATTTAAAATTACCTTCAGGTTATATGGTGTATCAGGTGTATATCAAATATAAAAATGAATTATATGTTTAAACTTGGGTATTATTCACAAGATATCTCACTATGTAAATACATAAAAATGCAAGAATTCAAAAGAAAATAACCTGAAAATCAAAACCCTCTGGTCCCAAGCATTTTGGGTTAGGAATACTCAATCTGTATTAATTTCATGATGCTATTATGGACATATGTGAAAAGGTGGACAAGAGTGTATTATTTCTTCTGTTCCTCCTGCTTGTTTGTTGTTCATATATACATATATTCATTGAACAATGCTTCCTAACATTTGTGCAGTGTTACAACATTATCACATTAGGCTGAGGATTTACCATGCATTAATGCAAATCCAAGGATACCCTGATAGAGGACATGGAGAACCTGTCCCTCCACACCCCACATCATGTGACTTACCCTGATCCCCATTCCATGGGGGGAAGTGTTGCTGCCCAGCTTCCCCCCATTACACCTAAGGCAAAACGGAAAACCTCCCATGTTACTACAATTGCAGCATGCACCACTTCCTATCCTCTTTCACCACTGAGGCTGGCCAGAAGTTGATGAGCATCATGGGAAGGGCTCTGTGGTGAGAGGGGAGAAGAAGTGATGTAGGACATGTAATCATTCCATTTGATGAGGTCGTTAGTTTCTAATTACAATATTTCTTCCATCAACCCATCCCGTTATGTTGGTTTCCCATCCTTTGAGTTGAAGACAAATATATCTTTCCTTCCTAATGAAATATGTTTCCATTCTTCCTTGTAGCAAAAAAAAAAAAATCAAAAGTGTAAGGTAACAGTGATTTTGTGTTATTTTCTTTTTTTTCTTATCTGTCTATTTATCTGTCTATCCATTCATACTGGTTTTAAGAAAGACCTAGGGGGAGTTGACTCAAATCATGGAGAAGTATGCTGGTAGCAACTTAGTAGGGGGGAGAATACAAAAAAATGCACTTGGCATGTTTTTGAATCACCTTGTCTCTTTCTCTCTTCCTTCTTGTGAAAAAACAGCAACAGCTGTCAGACAGTTAGAGATTTCTTGGAAGACAGGCAAATGGCTCTAGGCCTTATCCAAAATGGGACTTACAAATGTTTAAGTCCTCAACAGGATGCCAGTCAGTAAGTATAGCTCCATTCACTCTTCCTCTTGCCAATTTTTTCATACAGATTTGTGAGAAGACAGTAAATAGTAGAATTGTGCAATTCAGCTGAACCATGATCTATTTTCAGTATCCAAATTTTGGTAGGTATTTGAGTCCATTTTTGGGAGCCTCCCAAAATAGGTTAAGGAGAAAAAGTCATTTTTGGCTGGGTAACTGAAAGATCCAGGAGGATCCGGTCAATTGGTAGCAATGGGGAACTTAAGAGGATCCCCTTTCTGTCATTTTTAGGGCATCGGACTTAAGAAACCACCCTTTCTGTGATCCTTTCCCTTCTTTCTTTCAAGGAGACCTGGATTTAACACAAGGTTTTAAGAAACCCCCCTTCCTAGGATCCTTTGCCTTCTGTCTTTCAAGAAGACTTGGGTTTAAGGCATGGTTTAAGAACCCCCTCTCTTTCTGGGATCTTTCAATGAGACCTGGGTTTAAGGCAATGGTTTGGGATCCTTTCCCTTCTGTCTTTCAAGGAGACTTGGGTTTAAGGCAAGGACTTAAGGAACCACACTTCTTGGGATCATTTCCCTTGTGTCTTTCAAAGAGACCTGGGTTTAAGGCAAGGGCAGCTACTTCCCTCCCTGCACTCCATGTGTAGCCAAAAGAAACCAAAACCAGCCATTTTTTTCACAGCCACTGTTCTGTGTGACTGAAAAAATCATGGCAGTGGAGCCTATGCCATTACAGACATCCAAACCAGCTGAACTAGTCAAAGGCCATTTTTGAAAACAGATCCATGCACAACCCTAGTAAATATTCTGGCTCAGATAGTTTAACTTAGATGAAATGGCACAAAGGTAAACATCTTTGCTTGGATTCCCCAGGCTTTAAACCTTTATTTTCTAAAGTAAATTAAAAAGACTCTCCCAACAAAAAAAACCCTAGCTAAAATTATGTTGGCAGTTCCTAAACAATTTACACAGTGTATTTACATCACTTTTTTCACATTATATGGTGTGCTAATAGAAAGCAAACTTCTAGTTAGTACCAATGTCCTTCTAAGTATATCAGGTTATTGATTTGGAGAATCTGACATTTTGCCTCTTTTGCTGGTATTGAGAAGTCAACATTTTCCAATCAAACCTCTAGTATCTAAAAAAAGCATGTTCGTTTCATGTGAATTCTGCAGCCAGCAATATTGATTGACCTTCACCAAAATAAATACAGTGACATTTAGTATTCTTTTGCATGTCCAACGATTCATCTTGCTAATCTAACAGGATCTTGCACATCAATTTGTACAAGGATATGGATACAATACAGGTCAGCTTAAGAATAAAAAAAATCTGTCAATACAATTTACAGTATCATTCACTCTGGTTTTGCTAGCAACCGATAGACCATAACGTTACAGACAAAAATACACAGATATAATGTAGAACTCTTTAGGCCAGTTCTAGAATATAGGAATACGATGACTGAGAATGAAGAATCTTTGATTCATGAAATGTGAATTGGCAGGATGCCAGTTTTCAGATTGTGAGTAAAATGAATATTTCATTGGTTGGAAAATTGTCTCATTTATCCATGAGTTTCCTTTCCCCACCCTTTCCATAAAGGCTGTCTCCATATGACTTCATATGGTCTAAAAAGTTACAACAGTCCTGAAGTCAAAATCAAACATTCTGTCCTTTCTTTCCAAAAGTATTGTTATATAGCTTCAATAGTGTTTAATTGCAAAAAGCCTATTAAATAGGCATGCTGTATGCAGTATGTTACAAAAATAACTCTGGGTGCATCTAAACTGTAGAATTAGTGCAGACTGACACCACTTTAACAGCCATAGCTCAATATTATTGTATCCTAGGAGATATAGTTTGACATTATGTTTAACCTTCTCTGTCAAAGAGGGCTGGCACCTCACCAAACTACAAATCACACGATTCCACAGCATTGAGCTGTGGTAGTTAAAGTGATGTCAGTGTAGATGCACCCCTAATGCATTTAATATAGTGTTAAATCTATAATTCCAGTTTTTACATATAATCTTTTTTCTCCTTAGGAGACTGAAAACATTGTGTTTTCAAGTACAATGCAAATAAATTGAATAGAGAAGGAGCAGGGCTGCATCTTCACAGTAGGCTATGTTTTAGATGATAGTATAAGTAAGAAATCTGACTTTCTACTTTCAGAGTAGAACTATGCATAACTGAGCCTGATATTTGTGCCTTAAATGAAAAAAAAAATCCAGCAACAATAGAAGCTAAACTACAGTTGGAAATAACATTTCAAATAATAATTTAGACTATCATTACAGACAAAAATGGCATATCTGTTTTACTAATGAGAAACTGAAGCATACAATGCTATTTCTTAGCAAGGCAGAAATAGAATCTGTAAAAACAGTAGCATTCTCCACATCCTGAACTAAGGTTCCCATGAGAACACTGGAGTGTATGTAAGATAGTTAGTTACACAGTTATACAAACTCTTCCATATAACCCCTCCTCGTAGTTCATGTTGTGTCAGAAAAGCAGCAGAAAGGGAAGTGTCCCATTTACTAAAAATTACTGGGGGATAAAAGTTTCATTATTATTCAAAGCCATCTATTTGCATTTTCTCTCTATATAATACACAAAGCCTCATTCTCCATTCCACTAAGGTTCATATTACTGCAAAACATTAAAAGGCAGCCTGTCTGCTACATTATAAAACATGATGGGATATTGAATCTTCTACCTTTGCTGAATAGAAAAGAAAATTTGTGAACTAGAAATCTTGTCTTCTTGAAGTATTTAAAAATCTCTATGTGTCTCTAGGTCAATTGATGGTATCATAGGTGTTATGTTTAAGTCATAGTGTGTATTACATATGATTTTCCCACAAGAATGATTAATTTCTTTCTATGTTCAATCCAACTGAACAGACCAATTCAGTCATTCACTTGGTATGGCAAATTCAAGGCATCTCCTGTAGCTGAGACTGACAAATGGGTTAGACATAATTTTGGGCGGTCTGACTCTCACAACTACACAGATAAAAGTTTGGACAGCTTTGGTGACCTTTGGGTTAATTTTCTGTCCATGGATACTCTGGGAGCTGCATGGACATCTCCAAAATGCCCAAAAGTATAAATGGAACTAGCTGGAGGTCAATATCTGATTGAAAAAAATTACTATACTTATGTTAAAAGAGTACAGGTGGACACAATTATTCAAAAGGTGAAGTGGGTCCAAGTTATCTGAAAAAACTGTACCTACCTAGGCTGTAAGCTCTTTGAGGGAAAACTTTTTCAGGCCCACCACCATCACAGACAAATTGAACAATGACATGGAATATAGTCTTCTTGGTAACTGCTCCCAGACTTTGGGATTCTGGCTATTTGAAGCCAGCTTCATCTATATTTGCTGGTTAACCTGGGACCAGTCCAGAGCAAAGATGCCCTGGAGGCAGTCACACACACAACTAGTCTTGGAAACAGTGATGTGCACCATCCCAAACTCATAGCAAGTCATGTGGGGGAGGGGGGGGTAAGAGTCCAGCCACTCTAGTTGGGTCAAGACTGCACCAGCACCATTGGACTATGACCTCAGTCCATGTCATCACCACCACTTCAAGGCAGCCACTGAGCTCTGTTAGATCTCCTGGCCACCTTCATGAGTCCTATGATGACATCAACGGAACCTCATCCTCTCCTTCTTGGTTCTAGGAAAAGGGAATGACATGAGTGGTCCATGTGGACAGCAGACCAATTTCAATCAGACATGGTCCTGCTATCCACACTGCAGTGAAACAATGAGGTTGCTCCTCTGTTTCAGACAACTCCAGAATATCCCCCAAACTTTATTAACAGAAACATAATACATTATGACCAGCATCCCATCAACACTTATGAAATCTTAAACCTGATTTATACTATCATAACTGCTAAAGAATCATTTTTAGTTATGAATGACAAAACATGACATCCAAAACCTACTTTTGCAGCATGATAGTTCCCCAACAACATTGTTTCTGAGGCTCTGGAAGTGAAAATGTTTTCTGGTTACAGGGTGTCTTGAGACAAGTGGTTGGGGCATTATATCAAGGATTACCTCCTTATTCCCAATGCCAATTGTGACTTGGAGAATGCTGCAGGTGTCATTTTACAGTGCTGCTAGGTTGAGTTGGACATTCAGAATCTTGACATATATCATAGTGGGGGGGGGGGGGGGTTGTATCTTTTATTGGCCTTTTTCACAGCTGCTGCATCAAAAGTGGACAATATAGAGCAGAGACTCCAAATCACAGTACTAAAAATGTTGGATTCTAAAATCCATTGTCCACAGCCAACATAACTATGCATGACATAAACTTTAATTCAACAATATCTGGAGCCCCAAAGTTAGACCCATCGAAGGCCTTTCTTAGAACCAGCTGTGCATACTTTGGACAACTGTGTAATTTATTAAAAATTGGCAAACAAAATTTCGAGAGAAAATAATATTTCTCAGATCTATCTGTGATAAGATGGAAAGTTAGACCATTGTCATATGCATGTACTCAATATATCTAAGTTAAAGAGTTCCACAAATAAGTGATGAGGAAAGAAAATTGTAAGCAGTTGTGGACACACTGCCTTAAAATGCAACATGAGGTTAAGAACTAGTTGCAAGCAAGTAATTTCATAGAAAGGACAGTGAAAATGAAATATTACTTCGATGCATACAAAAACATAGCCATAGCAGGTTAGTAGGTTTGTCATCCATCCTCAATTTGTAAAGATTATTCCTGTTTCAGATGCATTTGCTATAATAACGATAGCATTTCTCTCTATAATATTACAAAATGTAAGGAAGTACATATTCCCTGCCAATACACTGATTTCAATGACAGATCCAGTCAGATGATAGAGTTAAAATTGTATTCAGTTATATGAATGTATACAGTAATATTTTTAAAGGGCAACTCACAGCATCTTTCCCAATGGCAAAGTAGAATTTTCCTATTTCACTAAGATTGGTACCAGAAAATGCCAGCTATTTTAGTAAACATGAACAGTTAGAGCATATCATATTAAGTTATGTACCAATTAGGGCAGTTTCCTCATATAATTGTTTTACAATGAAAGCAAGTTCCATAAATACAGCACAGATTTTATATGACAGACTTCAGTACAGAGGCCGAATTTCAGAGTGCATTCCTCCAGTAACCCCTATTTTAATGCATTTCCACAGTCCAAAAAAATTAGTAGCTACACATAGAGTTTAACAGTGCCATGATAATCATGCTAAAAAGAAAATAAATTTAACTCCGGGAAGAGGGAACAATGACCTGGACTTGATCATGTATTATTGGTCATTTGTCTCCATAACTGAGCTTGGCAAATGAATTGCTTTTAACACTCGGCTTACCCATCCTCTGTCGCTCACTCCCTCTCTACTAAATATAGCTTTCTATTTATTATGAACTACTTCATAAAATAATGCTGTAAGCTTTTACATAGTTTTCTATCATTTTTTAAAATTGCCAATTATATTAGATACATTTTTCATAATATAAGCTTCCCCATTTTGCTAAATCTTTATAGAATCTCAGCCTTTGAGAAACTGGGAAGTCTCTCTCTCTCTCTCTCTCTATCTCTCTCTCTCTTTTAGAATATTGATTGGGACTTTATTCCAGGTTTGATTCCATGCTGTTTTTTGCACCTGTTGTCTGATATGCCAGAGAGCAGATACTGACGAGAAGCAAATACTATTTTTCATCCCCATGCATGACTCAACCATGCTGCACTCCATATCCCACCCCCTTGCAGAAGCTGGGAAAATTGGTGTTTTTCAAAACATTATAAAAACCAATCACTATTATATCATTGTACTCCCCAATTATTGAGCGCAGATTGACAACATTTCTTTTGTATAGGAAATATAGGACTACATTCTTACTATTCCCTAGTTATCTTTATGAAGACATCTGAGCATACTGGTTTTTTGCATACCCCTTGATGGAGATAGGCTTGTTTGGCTGATGCAATTCCATTCTTACAGATTCTAGAAAAGTTACATAGAGATGGTGATGCCATTTTGATAAGAAGCTGAAAATCGAAATGTACCTGGTGGATTAATCAAAGGTTTTAAAGATGAAGCTATTACCCAGTCAGACAAAAGGAATTGGTTACTGGTGTGTGTCTTCAACTCATTTCCCACTTAAGTCAACTTTAACATGAACCTTTTACAGTGTTATCTTGGCATGCTTTATTCAGGATTCCCTCTGAAGCTAAGAGAGTGTCGCTTGCTTAAGGTCACCCAGTAGGTTTCCATGACTGGATGGGATTTCAATTCCTGGCCTCCAGAATTGGGATCCAGTGTTCAAATGGTTGCACCATACTGTGGCTCTGAAGGTCTTGAGCAAGAAATTATCTGTCAGCAGGGTCTACAAAAAGCTTCAAGAAACACCAGGAGCATGCACCTGAGAAATGCTGGTGTCTTCTATAATAAAGCTTTTGATTCAATTATTGAGATGCTGAATCAACGCTTTGGTGGTGGTGCTTTTCTGTTGCTGATTATGAAACCATTTCTCACTGTACCATCTCCAGCAAATCAAGAAGCAGTTCACAACTTGCTAAATTCAGAACTTGACTTCCTAAATTTTTTACTGGAATTAAGTTCACCATGCTGATGGTGCTTTCAAGAATACAAAAATTTAACATTTCTCGATGCACACAAGTCTCATAGTGCTGATATTTCATGTCTCATCAATACATGCATCTGACTGACATCCATAACCTTCTGGGTTTGATCTTTTATTAGTGATGGAAGTACTTGCAGTTGAGCTTGAAAATAAGTGCCTCCATATCTATCACAACATGCCACCGCTTGCTGGATGGATTCAAAGAACTGGATCCTTCTGTGGCAGAGAGCACACACTGAGCATGTGACAGGTCTAAAAATATATCTATTGTCTCTGTATCTACTATCAACTCTGAACCTGATTAGAAAGAGGAGGTGATCCAAAAGTAGCCCATTAACTTTATCAAAACCCCATAAATTCACTCCTGAAGAAAGTGTTGGTTCAAAATGAAATTGCATAATGTCTTATGAGACATTTTTCTCTCAAATGTATTAATATCTGTATATCTCTTTCATGAAATGAGTGTCACTAGAAATTTTCATAAGGCTCTGGACACCTTGGCAGCCCAAAAACAAAGTATCTGAAGATGCAACATAATCCAGAGCAATACAAAGCAGATGAGGTAATAGAGGAAATACACCGAAAGCTGTGGATGTAGCATATATTGATTTCAGTAAGGCCTTCAGTGAAGTCCCCCATGACCTTCTTGCAAGCAATTTAGTCAAATGTGGGTTGGGCAATGCTACTATTAGGTGGACCTGTAATTGGTTAAGCAACCAAATCCAAAGGGTGCTCACCAATGGTTCCTCTTCATCCTGGAAAGAAGTGACTAGTCAAGTGCTGCAGGGTTTGGTCTTCGGCCCAGTACTATTCAACATCTTTATTAATGACTTGGATGAAGTTTTACAGGCCATGCTTATCAAGCTTGCAGATAACATCATATTGGAAGGGACAGTATTATAGTTTAGCCAGGGAATGATGAGTTCCCTGATTAATCAGAAGGGATTGTGGGATTTCCTGGGGTCCAGAGTGAAGAAGATTCAGGTCAGGTTCAAAGTGTTGATGATTCAGATCAGAAAAATGAAACTGGCTCAGACAAGGTCAGACAGTGGAGCCAGAAATAACATCTTTAGATAAGGGGTCGAGTGATGAGCTAATTGAAACAGAAAGTTCTCAAGGGAATGCACCTGTAGTTATAGAGATTAGCAAAGGCCTTAATTTACAGTTCAGAGCTGAGAACTGGCTCTGTAGGTCCAAGAGGTTATGTGGGAAAGAGACAGAAAAAAATTCATGGGAAATGAAATGATTTCATGAGTGCTGTTTAACAGCCTGTTGTTTACCTTAGAATCGGTTCAGGCAACATTGGTTTGGCTTTTGAGGGAGAACCTAAGCCTCAGTTTTAGAGTCCTTGTGTCAAGTCCTGGGTTTCAATCCAAATATCCTGGAAATTATATATTCTTGTTCTATAATTCATGCTCAGGTTTTCTAAGAATACCTTTTGTTTATGGATTAATGCTGATTTTGGCTATTCCTGGACTGTGTTATCTTTGGATTTTTATGAGACATTTAGGTTCCTGTGTGGATATCTTTTATTGCTAAGCTTTTTTTAAGATCATACCTCTTCTTTCTTTATTATTGCTTTTTCATATATTTTTCTGTATTTTTACAATAAACTTTTTGATTGAACTCTGGACTCCTGTGTGGTGCTGTGGTCATAGGTGGCTCTAGGCCTGGGGCGAAACAGATAGCTAATACTCCAGAGGGCAGGATCAGAAATCAAAATGAGCTTAATAGATTAGAGAGCTGGGTCAAAATTAACAAAAGGAATTTCAACAAGGACAAATGTTAGATTATACACTTAGCCAGAAAAATGAAATGCAAAGAAACATAATGGATGATGTCTGGCATGACAACAGTCTATGTGAGAAAGATCTTGAAGTCTTCATGGATAATAAGTTAAACATGAGCCAATAATGTGATGCAGTAGCAAAAAAGCTAATAGGATTTTGGACTGCGTCAAAAGGAGTATAGTGTTTAGATTGAGGTAAGTCATGGTGCCTCTCAGTTCGGCTTTGGTTAGATGTCACTTGGAATAGTGTGTCCAGTTCTGGGCACCACAGTTTAAAAGAGACATTGACAAGCTGGAAGGTGTCCAGAGGAGGGCAACTAAAATGATCAAAGGTCTGGGGACTATGCTCTATGAGGAGCATCCTAGAGCTGGGTATGTTTAGCCAGCAGAAGAGAAGGTCAAGATGAGGCATGATACTCATGTAGAATCATAGAATCATAGAATCATAGAATAGTAGAGTTGGAAGAGACCACATGGGCCATCTAGTCCAACCCCCTGCTAAGAAGCAGGAAATCGCATTCAAAGCACCCCCGACAAATGGCCATCCAGCCTCTGCTTAAAAGCCTCCAAGGAAGGAGCCTCCACCACGGCCCCGGGGAGAGAGTTCCATTGTCGAACAGCTCTCACAGTGAGGAAGTTCTTCCTGATGTTCAGGTGGAATCTCCTTTCCTGTAGTTTGAAGCCATTGTTCCGTGTCCTAGTCTGCAGGGCAGCAGAAAACAAGCTTGCTCCCTCTTCCCTATGACTTCCCTTCACATATTTGTATATGGCTATCATGTCTCCTCTCAGCCTTCTCTTCTGCAGGCTAAACATGCCCAGCTCTTTAAGCCGCTCCTCATAGGGCTTGTTCTCCAGACCCTTAATCATTTTAGTCGCCCTCCTCTGGACGCTTTCCAGCTTGTCAACATCTCCCTTCAACTGTGGTGCCCAAAATTGGACACAGTATTCCAGGTGTGGTCTGACCAAGGCAGAATAGAGGGGGAGCATAACTTCCCTGGATCTAGACGCTATTCCCCTATTGATGCAGTCCAGAATCCCATTGGCTTTTTTAGCAGCCGCATCACATTGTTGGCTCATGTTTAACTTGTTGTCCACGAGGACTCCAAGGTCTTTTTCGCACACACTGCTGTCAAGCCAGGCGTCCCCCATTCTGTATCTTTGATTTCCATTTTTTCTGCCGAAGTGAAGTATCTTGCATTTGTCCCTGTTGAACTTCATTTTGTTAGTTTTGGCCCATCTCTCTAGTCTGTCAAGATCGTTTTGAATTCTGCTCCTGTCTTCTGGAGTGTTAGCTATCCCTCCCAGTTTTGTGTCGTCTGCAAACTTGATGATCGTGCCTTCTAACCCTTCGTCTAAGTCGTTAATAAAGATGTTGAACAGAACCGGGCCCAGGACGGAGCCCTGCGGCACTCCACTTGTCACTTCTTTCCATGATGAAGACGACGCATTGGTGAGCACCCTTTGGGTTCGTTCGCTTAGCCAATTACAGATCCACCTAACTGTAGTTTTGTCTAGCCCACATTTTACTAGTTTGTTTGCCAGAAGGTCGTGGGGGACTTTGTCGAAGGCCTTACTGAAATCCAGGTACGCTACATCCACAGCATTCCCTGTATCGACCCAACTCGTAACTCTATCGAAAAAAGAGATCAGATTAGTCTGGCATGACTTGTTTTTGGTAAATCTGTGTTGACTATTAGCAATGACCGCATTTGTTTCTAAGTGTTCACAGACCACTTCCTTAATGATCTTTTCCAGAATTTTGCCTGGTATTGATGTGAGGCTGACCGGACGGTAATTGTTTGGGTCGTTCTTTTTTCCCTTCTTGAAGATAGGGACCACATTCGCCCTCCTCCAATCTGCTGGGACTTCTCCCGTTCTCCAAGAACTCTCGAAGATAATTGCCAGTGGTTCTGAAATAACTTCCGCTAGTTCCTTCAGTACTCTTGGGTGTAGCTGATCTGGCCCTGGGGACTTGAATTCGTTTAGAGAGGCCAAGTGTTCCTGGACAACTTGTTTCCCTATTTGGGGTTGGATTTCCCCCAATCCTTCGTCCATTCCGTGTTGCTGAGGTTGAAGATGGCTTTCTTTTTCTGAGAAGACCGAGGCAAAGAAGGCATTAAGTAGTTCTGCCTTTTCCCTGTCCCCTGTCGCCATCACCCCATCTTCTCCTTGCAATGGCCCTATCGCCTCCTTTTTCTTCCTTTTTCTACCAACGTAAGCAAAAAAGCCTTTTTTGTTGTTTTTTATGTCCCTGGCAAGCCTGAGCTCATTTTGCGCTTTAGCCTTGCGAACCTTTTCCCTACAGGTGTTGGCTATACGTTTGAATTCTTCTTTGGTGATTTCTCCCCTTTTCCACTTCTTGTGCATGTCACTTTTGAGCTTTAGCTCAGTTAGAAGTTCTTTGGACATCCATTCTGGCTTCTTTGCACTTGTCTTATTTTTCTTCTTTGTTGGCACTGTTTGCATTTGCGCCTTGAGTATTTCACTTTTGAAAAACTCCCATCTATCCTTAACTCCCTTGTTTTTTAATATCGGCGTCCATGGAATGCCGCTCAGTAATTCCTTCATTTTTTGGAAGTCAGCTCTCTTAAAGTCCAGAATGCGTGTTTGACTTGTCTTAGTTTCAGCATTCTTTTGTATTGCAAACTGCAGGAGCACATGGTCACTTGCCCCTAAGGATCCAACCACTTCAACTGTATTGATCAGGTCTTCCACATTTGTTAAGATTAGATCAAGAGTTGCTGATCCCCTTGTTGCCTCTTCTACCTTCTGGACCATAAAATTATCTGCAAGGCAAGTGAGGAATTTGTTGGACTTTGTACTCTTGGCTGAGTTTGTTTTCCAGCAGATATCGGGATAATTGAAATCGCCCATGACTACTATATCTCTTCTTTGTGCCTGTTTGGTCAGCTGTTGACAGAAGGCTTCATCAAGTCCTTCATCCTGACTCGGAGGTCTGTAGTAGACACCCACGACAAGATCTTTTTGAGTCCCGGTTCCCTTGATTCTTATCCAGATGCTTTCAAGCTGGTTTCCCGGATTACAGTCTTGCATTTCTTCTGCAACGTAACTGTTTTTGACATATAAAGCTACTCCCCCTCCTCTCCCCTTTGTTCTATTTCTGTGAAAGAGGTTATAGCCCTCAATGGTTAAATTCCAGTGATGGGAGTCATCCCACCAGGTTTCAGTGATGCCTATGACATCGTATGTGTGGTGCTGTGCTAGGAGTTGGAGTTCGTCTTGCTTATTTCCCATGCTCTGAGCATTAGTGTAATGTAATTAGTGTATAAACATGTGAAAGAGTGTCCTAAGGAAGAGGGAGCAAGCTTGTTTTCTGCTGTCCTGGAAACTAGCACTTGGAGCAATGGGTTCAAATTACAGGAAAGGAGATTCCACCTGAACATTAGGAAGAACTTCGTGACTGTAAGAGCTGTTCAGCAGTGGAACTCTCTGCCTCTGAGTGTAGTAGAAACTCCTTTCTTGGAAGCTTTTAAACAGAGCCTGGATGGCCACCTGTCAGGTGTACTTTGTGCTTTTCCTGTATGGCATTTCTTCCTATGAACCTGCACAATGTCTTTGTTCGTCAGGGAGGCAGTTGGTGGGGACGAGAGAGAGGGCTTTCTCCGTGGTGCCCCCCCGGCTCTGGAACTCGCTCCCCAGGGAGATCAGGCAGCCCCCACCCTGGTAGCATTTAGAACGAGCTTAAAAACTTGGCTCTTCCAACAGGCTTTTGGAGAATGAATTTCTCACCCCTACGACAGACCCCGTTGCAACTACCATCTTCCTACTTGTTGCACTTTACCTGCCTATCAGTTCAATAAAACCACAGGGCCCACCCCATCTCAAGTTGCTCTCTCATTGATTGTAGCACTTTAGCCAATTACCTATCCCCTGTGTTTACAAAACTCACTTGGTGCACTTTGCCCAGTTGTTTTTATGACTTTTATCTTGATGCCAAAATCATGTTTTTATTACGGTCACCTTTTAAAATTTTATTATGGTGTTGATTTTATATTTGCGTCTGTATTTTGTTATGCTGTATTTTGTTTATTGTAATTATCCGGGTTTGGCCCCATGTAAGCCGCCCCGAGTCCCTTCGGGGAGGTGGAGGCGGGGTACAAAAATAAAGTTGTTGTTGTTGTTGTTGTTGTTGTTGTTGTTATGGCCGGCAGTTGGACTAGATGGCCCATGTGGTCTCTTCTGACTCTGATTCTCTGATTCTATGCTCCAGGATTTTGACTTAGATTATAGTATAGGTTGGCAACTGTAGTACAGGGGAAATGTCCCCTCAAACAATGGATGTAGAATGAATTCCACACTTTATGGGGGCACTAAAAAGGCAGTTTTGAGGGGTCTTCAAAAGCAATCTTGTAACTGAGAATGGTCCCAAGATTAACATCCCCCTTCTCTGAGCTACAACCAACAAATCTTACACTTAAAACATCTTACACTGGATCTTCTTACTGTTCCCAACAGATTGGTCTATCAGGGTGACGGTTGCAAAACACTCACTGGTACATCATAACACTGTTAAACAAATCAAACAAAATGGCAAAAGTAAATTTTGGCAAGTCTTAGGAAGATTCCAAGGTAGAGAAACTTGCCAAAAGCTTAGAAGAAGTTCCCATGAGCTTCCTGGGAAAAAAAAAACCATTTGGAGCAATTTACTTCAAATGATAGCCTTATTCGGAGATTATATTTAAACTAGAAACCTAAATATATTCAGAACATTCTGGCAGGATGGATGACTCGATCATCTCTGTATATTTTGGTATGATTATTCTTGATCACAGAATAGGATCCTCAGCTTGTGACAACAATGCCAGAATATCAAGCACATAGTAGAAGGGAAAAAACATCTAAAAGAACAAATCTGAAAAATCTCATTTTGATCTGTTCTTGCACAATTTATGAAATGTTTTATAAAAATCAATCCAAAGTTCTGAATTCTTTGGAGAATTCTGTAACTCCATGCTAATAAAAATTTCTAAAACAAATCAGAGACAGTATTTTGCTAGCAGTATTGAGAACATGATTAAATGTAATATATCATAGACAGGGAGTGTGAATTCTGGGATAAAACAGCTAAATGAATTTTGTTTTGTTCTGCAAGGGTTTTTTTAGAAAATGAATGAGAAACTTGCAGGATGGCACAAACTTCCCTTGAGCTCCTACTACTACTTTTTCAGTAGACTGAATGGTAGTAATTGAACATCAAGATTGATGTGTGGATTAAAGGTTATGATCTATGAAGACATGCTGGGAGCTGAAATCCATAAAGCCCAAGAATATTAGGTTCTTGAAATAGTTTATTGCATGCCAACTTGAGTAAGTGTTTCAGTGTAACTGTACTAATTGGACAAGAAGATGTGAACAGAAATTAAAGATGTCATCTAAGGGATTAAACAAAAATTCAGAATTTGTTTTCTTTATTATTAAAAATATCAAAACGCACAATGCTCCAAAGCTATCAGAAGTACAACAATAAGCTGATACCATGAAAACACTGTGCAGGCATGTGCTTTTTTGTTTGTGTGCCTTCAAGCTGCCTATCAAATTATGGCAATCCCTTGAATGTCACAGAGATTTCTTAGGTGATGATTATTCAGAGGTGGTTTTCCACTCCCTTCCTCTGAAATATACCCCATAGCTCTTGGTATTCACTGCCAGGCTCCTATCCACATATTAACTAAGGTTGACTCTTTTAGTTTTCAAGACCAGAAAGGATCTGATGCCTTTGTGGTATTTAGATCATGTGTTTTGTCTAATCCTATACATTTTTACTCATCAGAAAGTCTCAGTAATTTCTATTGAACTTACTGTGAGAGTTCATGGCCTGTGGTATTTTATAGTTGCATAGTGTTTGATAATTGTGTCAGGCAATTAGTTGTTAAAAGCAACAAAAGTATGTATCTGAGGGTGGTTCCACACAGGGCTTTAACCTGGGCTGATTGGGTTTCTGGGTCCAGGTTAATGTCCACACACCTCCCCCAATATCTGCCCTTTCCTGACTTGGGGGTGTCCAGATGCCCTTCTGGGCCTTCTAGCGGGGCACCCGGACATAAAATGAACACCCCCAGAAAAGTCATTAAAAAGAAAATGATTACTTAATAGCCATTCCCCCTTCTCTAGAGCTTTTCTGGCATATAGAAATAACGTGCCAGGAGAAGGGGGGCAGGAGTGCTTTTCCTTCCTCGCTCTCCTGGCACACCATTCCTACATGCCAGGAGAGCCTTGGTGAAGAGGGAATGGCAGCTGGGTAAATTATTTTTTCAGTTTTAAGGTTTTTTAAAAGATTTTTTGGGGAGGGGGTTGCAACTCTTTGAGTTTTCTAGGTTGATTCAGCCTGGAAAATGCGAGAGGGCTGTGCGGACAACCCCCTCAGAAGTTCTGGGACTTCTGAGGGGGCAGTCCAGCCAGTGGCCACAACTGGAAAGACCCGAGTGTTTCAGGAAGATCCGGGTCTTTCCAGTATCAAATTACTTTGGGATAAAGTAGGGTTTTCCTGCTTTGTCCCGAAGGAATTTGGTTTTACATGGGGAGTTGTTTGGATGCCACATGTAAAAATGCAGGAGGGCATGCATTTTGGGTTGTGTCTGGATGCACCCTGAAAGAGAGAACGGTACATAATTATAGTAGTAGGTCCTGCAGTAATGAGTAAAAACTATTGTTAGGTCCTGCAGTAATCAAGAGTAAAAACAATGAAAGAAAGAAAGGCTGAAGTGTAAATACACTCTCAAGGTCTAATAATTCTCAAATCAGGTGCCAGCAAGGGTCAAACTAGACAGTGCATTTAACACTTTTTTTAAATCACAGAAGGATTTTAGCAAATGTTGAAAGATAACTTGCACAACACAATTTTCCAAATGTATGAACTTTGAATTTAACATGCTTTGTTTTGTGATTCTTATTAGTAGCCAATCTTGGGCTTAATTTGCATGCTTATTTGCTCTCTCTCTCTCTCTCTCTTTCATATATATATATATATATATATATATATATATATATATATATATCTTTGTTATTTATCTATATGCAGTATAGAATTGAGACAAGAAAAACAGTATAATTGAAGAAAATCAAAGCTAAAAAAATCAGCAAGTCCCCCAATTCTACATCCCTGCTCACTAGGGAAGAGCAGGTAGAGGGATGCTAGAGAACTCTTGCTGACATTCTAAGTTCTCACAGTTACAATACTGATTTTTCTGTATCCAGAAAACATGCTTTCCTGAATGGTAGGGTTGTGTAGGTGGCAATGGAACCTGAAACGGGATGCCTTTTGGCGGAATTGCACACTTTAATGAACACAACTCTACCTGCTATCTTATACCTGCAGTGATAGATATAAATAGAGGTCTTGAATGTGATCCGGGAACGCTTTCCCATCCTGATTTAACTATTGGCCAATTACTGGATTTTTCATTCCAGAAGGGTTAGTGTCACTAGACATTTGTTTTTCATGTTCCCTATTATAGAGCTGTGAATGACAAAGCACCACATGTCTTAGGGAGAGTGAACAGCACAGAAACTGTGACATGTGCTTTCAAGTCCAGCATCTTTATTGGCACATCTTGCCATATATTTGTTGCCAAAGTTAACAAAGTGCATCATATATCTGTCAAGAGCTAAAATGCAATACATCCTGTAATACTTGGTTATTATTTATATACAAAGGTTCATTTGGCATGAGTTCCCATATCTGATTTCTTAACACGTTGCTACATATCAGGTTGCTGTTTTTACTGCTTGATACTCTAATCTAAAAAGGCCTTTCCCTTCTTGTAACAGGTAAGAGAGGTAGTCGAGTAACTGCTGATTTAAAAGGGAAAGAAGCAGAACATTTTTATTCTGAAGTTTTTTTCCCCCCTTTTCTCTTTTTCCTCCTTACAAATATGACATTTGTTTTAAAAATTACTCTTACTACTCTGGACAGTGTTTCATGACACACTAAATATGTGATTACTTCTGAACAATCTGTATCAGGAAGCAACAAATTTGCAAAATCATTCTTTTAGTACATCTTTTGATTTAGAAAACTACTTGCTGAAGTTTAGGAGACTGGAGATGAATCTAGTACTAGAATCACCTGAAATAGACTCACTGAAATCAATAAGGGTGTTGATTTCAATGACTCTCCACATAATCAGACAAATGTAGGATTTAGCCCATGAAACTGCTGTCTTGATCAATTATGTGTGATCAAAAGAGAAGTGTAGACTTTTAAAATAAATAAATAAATAAAAGCATGCTGCCTTGCATTAATGTTATGGATGTGGAGACCTATTGTATCTGACCCAGTTAAGCTCCTCTTTTCTTATCTTAATTCCATGTCAATTCTGTGCAGAGTCTGATTTTAAGAGCGGAAAATCTATTTATGTGCATGATTTTCAAATTAACGTTTAAATATTTTAATGGATTTATGTTTTCATTTATTAAAACGTCTTTGTGCATATTTTAGAACTGCATATTTTGTACATATTTTTCAGATGTGTGAATATTGTCTAACACATTTTTTTCTTTCAAAGACAGAATCACAAACTCAGAAATTACAGATACCTAACTGCAAATTGCACCCATGTTTACGTTCTGTCCAGAGATATAGATAGAGAAAAAGCATTCAAAATGTGATTTAAAAAAGACACACTATACATTCCTCCAGTGGCGCAGTGTGTTAGAGCGCTGAGCTGCTGAACTCGTGGACCAAAAGGTTGCAGGTTCGAATCTGGGGAGTTGAATGAGCGCCTGCTGTTAGTCCCAGCTTCTGCCAACCTAGCAGTTCGAAAACATGCAAATGTGAGTAGATCAATAAGTACCACTCTGGCAGGAAGGTAACTGTACTCCATGCAGTCATGCTGGCCACATGACCTTGGAGGTATCTACGGACAACGCCGGCTCTTCGGCTTAGAAATGGAGATGAGCACCAACCCCCAGAGTCGGACACGACTGGACTTAACGTCAGGGGAATCTTTACCTTTACTATACATTCCTACGAGAAAACAATGTGGTAATACTCCAATTCTGTGTCTCAGACTAGAATAAGGGAAGGAAACTAACTAGTTAAATTTTCATCAATTAATCTAGAAATTTTATCTCAGAGACAACTTTATTTTTAAGGTAAGTCAAACTTCTTTATTAACACATCTGCCAATAAGTCTGCCCTTGGTGATTGACTTAATTTGAAATCGAGCATTAACTTAATTTCATTATTATTAATTAAGTTCTTAATCAAGCAAGTGACAGTGCTAAAGAGCTAATAAACTTTGCTACTCCCTCCTTCAATAATTCAGACATAAACCCTAATCTTAGATTTTTCCAAAACTACTCCTTGCTTGTTGTTATTCCTTCAGGATTGGGGAATTACTGACCACTATTCTGTATATCACCCAGTGGACCCCTATGTCCTTTCTGCACAGTTCTACTGCAATTGGAGGCAACTTTCACACTCTGGGATATGTTCCCCTGATCATTTTCTGCCTGATAATGTGGAGGGGGTGCATCCAGAAACCAGCTGTCTTCAATTATGCAGCTAGAAGTAGAAAATTGCTATCACCTTCCTAGATCTCTTGTGAGTTAGATGTCATGACTCATTGGAAATCTGGCATCTTTCTTTTCCTTTCTAAAAAATTATAGCCTGGTGTGTCCAGACCTGGTGTGTCCAGACTTTGTAAACCAGGACAGTATAGCATTGGACCATGACAGTTAAAATTGTATCAAACTGCACTAATTCTACAGTGTTGATAAATACTAAGTGTAATTCTACAGTGTAGATCACATGGCCTTTTACCTGTTTTTAGACACTTTAAAAATGGAGCCCCACAGAAGCCATCAAATGACGCAAGACTACTTCCAATAGTTGTCCATGGGACTTCTGTTTTAAAGTATCTAGAAATTGGCATTTTTGCAGTCAAGTAGCTATCCACTCCAAACCTCTCAATTTTCTGGGAAGTGGGGAAAGGAGGGCACATGATGGTGTGATGGCAACTGTCCTTGTCTCTGTTGCATTTTATGAAGACAAATGGAGCAGGTGACCGCTCTTAAATCAGGAGTAACATGTTTGATGAGGGAGACAACAATTATCTGGTTGTAGACAACATGAAAAGGCATGAAATGCAATGCTGAAAAAAATAGTTCCTCATAACCCCCCCCCCCCCCATCATGGGATGGTGTTCTTAGTCAATAAAGGTCTAAAGAAATAAGCTCCAAGGATTCAAAACCTCTCCTATGGCATTAGAGGGGAAAGTTGCATCAGGAAATGTCAAATATTCTAAATGTGCATTGTCTAAATATGCAGGTATACTTAGGTAACAGAAATGTATACCACTAACAAGATTCTGACCACAGTATTTTGGTCATAAAATCTAATCCATTTATTTCAAATTCTTGATTATTCTATGCTGCCTTAGTTCATTTCCAGGTTAAAAACACGAAGCATGGAAGTATGCAATGCATGGAAAGAGTAATCTTCTTTTCATCCTAATTATTTTATCTGACATGTACACCAGGCATGAAACAGAGGCTGCTAATCTATTCTAGAATATTGAAAATCTTAACCCAGGGCCTTTTGTTGGCATCCACATGGGATGTGGTAAACTAATAAAGGTGGGAGTAAGGAGATGAGTGTATAAACAGGGGTAAGACATAACAAGGAAAGTGTTTTTAGTGTGGTGGACAAGAAATGGGCTGAACAATAATGTCCTGCTTACCAGTGCTCAAAACAGGAATTGTGTGTGTGAGGGAAAGTGGAACTAAAATTATGAATGCTAATTGTCAGCTGATAAAGCTTTTAGTGCATGCATTTAATAAATTTTATTCATGAGTTTAAGGGGGGAGATCCCATCTAACTTAAATCAATATTAAATCAGATATTTTAGCTCGCTACCAATTGACTAAGCACATTAACCCTTTATTACTATCTTTCCTGCTTATAATGAGAATGCTCTATTGTTGGATCTCTGTAGATGGTGCAGTTTGTGTAGAATCTGCTCTACAAAGAGTTCAAGAAATAACATTATCATTTCCCCTGTTGCTTTGACTGTTTTCTAATTTGAATTTCCTGAAACAAGGAGTAATTTGAAAATGCAATAATACAGCGAGTACAGAACAGTTCCTGACTGCCCTGTTGTAGTTTTGTAGAACGTCGGGGTTACAATAAGTCATCAAGGAAATGGCAGAAAGAAACTGTTACAAATCAAGAACTATTTCAGCAAAGGACAGATTGTAAATGGTGATGTTTTTATTGATTTACATGTGTCAATAAACTTTAAAAGAATAAATTTGCTGAATGAAATCAGTGTCATTCTTTATGTTTCTATATGCTTTTTAGTGAAAATAATCATCACCATAGCAGTATTGCAATATAGAACAAGTCACACCAGGCATAATAGCAACAGTGTCAAGCCTTTATATAGCATATGTCAAGTGCCTCTTCATATGATGGCAGTAATTCTTTCAATTGTTCTATCAGATATATAATTAAGGTCATCATGTGGAGAGGAGACTAAAGAAGCCACTATAGTGGCTTTCTTAGCCTTAAGACCACCTAGTCATGGAGTAGTAAATTTTGTAGGGCAGGTACTCATCCTAATGATACCCACAGCTAAAGTGTCAAGGAGACTCCCAAAAGATTAGGAGGATATGTTTATCCATGCCAACAAATTGGTATTAGCTATTTTCATCTCCACAAGGAATGAGGCTATTGCAAATGTAATGGGGCTTACTGTGTCTGGAAACTTCATACTGTTAGCTACTGCATTGTCAGAGTTTTTTCATTTTTAGCATTTAAGGTAAAGGCAAACACATATCTACTAATATTTTGATCTCCCCCTCTCAGCCATATCCTATATGCAATGCAGGTTTTTTGTCCCGCAGTTTTCTGCAGATGTTACAATTTTTGTCAACATTGCAGCACAAGGTCACACTAATTTTCTATTTGTCTTTCAAACAGCGCCACAAAATGAAATACCAGAATATGAATGCCTCTGATATTCACTGAATTACTGTGCATAATACTGGCCTTTTCAGTATTCTGCATTTTGAGCAACCAAGCATACCATCTTCTACCTTTGTTTACAGCCTCAGAAACCAGAAGGGTGCAGATGGCGAGGCTGGCAAATCAAATAGAAAGCAGCAAAGAAATCAAACAAACATACCTCAGAGGTACAGCTTTTCGGATAATGGCACATTGGTCATAACTATTCAAATATTAAAAACTCAGTTGTGAAGTTAAATGATTGGAAAGATCAGATAGTTGTCAGACACACAACTCTACAAAGAAAAAAAAACTATAGACATATGTTGTTCCATAGTATAGGTAAAAGGATTTCCCCATAAAAAGGATTGTGTTGGATCAAAGCAAAGGCCCATTTACTGCAGCATTAGAAATGTGAGCAATTGTCTCAACATATTCACAAGAAATGACCAGTGAATGGAGAGACAGCAAAGGTATTATTGCTGTTAAGGTAAAGGTTTTCCTCTGACACTAAGTCTAGTCATGCCCAACTCTGGGAGTAGGTGCTCATTTCCATTTCCAAGCTGAAGAGCCAGTGTGTCCCTAGACACCTCCAAGATCATGTGGACAGTATGACTGAATGGAGCACCGTTACCTTCACTCCATATTCCAATAGCAGTACTTATTGATCTACTCACATTTGCATGTTTTTGAACTGCGAGGTTGGCAGAAACTGGTGATAGCAGTGGGAGCTCACCCCGCTCTACGGATTTGAACCGCCAACCTTTCAGTCAACAAGTTCAGCAGCTCGGTGGTTTAACCTGCTGTGCCACCGTGGGCTACTGCTATTGCTGTTATTTAACTGCAATTTTTAATTGGAATGGTAACTTCATGTGATAAAGTCCTGAATGGCCTACAGTTTCGGAAAGGCTATAGCAATGAAAGTTGGGATTTGGAAGATGGGACTGTCACCAGCCTCTGATTCTCAGGCAAGATAGCTCTTCTGGCAGCTCTTCTCTCTCTTAGGGCACATCCAGATAGGACCAAAAACCAGGACCTGTCTAGGTTTTTTACTGGAGGTGTCCAAACAATGCTTCTGGTAAAAACAAATTAATTTGATGCCCCATTAGATCTGGGCCTTTTTGAAAGGCCCAAGTCTAATGGGGCATGGGTCCTGGGTAGTCTTGGGATTTTCTGGATGTGAGTCTCCATTGCCATCCCAAACCTTTTGGGTTCCTGGAGCCCAAAGGTATGGGATGGTACCCACACCCCTGCCTCCCAAGCTCCCAATTTCACCCTAAAACGTAAAGAAAATGTACCAGGCTACCATAACTTTCCTCCTCGTGTCATGACATGAGGAGACAAGGGGAGGGGGGGGGGGTAAGAAAGGATTTTTCTCCTTGCCCCTCCCATCTCCTCAGGGATCATTTCCTAATGCCAAGAGGACATAAGGAAGAAAGTTATGGCAGTAAAGTACCTTTTATTTAACTTTTAGGATGAAATTGGGGGCCTTCGGGGGGAGGAAATAACAAATGAGGAGACGGGATGATGGGAGATTTTCATCCTCATCCCTCCCATCTTCTCTAGCATAATTTCCTCGCACCAGGAGCATGCAAAGAGCAAAGTTATGGTGGCCAGGTATCTTTTATTTAACTTTTAGGACAAAATTGGGGGCTTTGGGATGGCTTCATGCCATTCCGATTTTAATCAGGATGGTATGTAGCCACACACCCCCAAGAAAGCCTGGGTTTTTTAGTGGGGGGGGGTGTGTGTGGACAGAAATCTATGCCAAAGCGGATTATTTTAACCCTCTTTGAAGCAGATTTTGGTGCTGTCTGGAAGCGCCCTCTGATGCCAGAGCTCAATGTCTTTACAAAGACAGAGTATGAAAACAGGCAAACTGAATTAGTTGCAAGTACAGAATGGCTGGAAGGAAAATCAGCAGCACAGCAACATAGAAAGACCCAAGGAGTTGCACTTTTGATTATTTAAATGAGCTGTTGGTGGAACCCATATATAGATGAGAAAAGAACAACTCATCAGGACTAATTCCAATGGCTCATATCATGACTGTCACAGATTGTATTTTTGTCTCTGAAGATGCTTAGAAAAACAAAGCACTTATTTGGGTTCTCAGTCTGAAATTCCATTGCCATTTTTGATGGCATGATAAAAGAGTAACTCCATTAGACGTGGCACATTTCATTGCCACTCCACTGTCAATACCACAGCTAAGCTTTCTCCCCTCTTTCAACTCTTGATAATTACAGCTTTGTATGTATTCACAGATATCAAAACAGAGTTTTTAGACAATATGTGCCTGTGACTGTTCTTCTCTGGGAATAGTGGGCACATAATCAAAATGGACAGATACCACATGAAAAATACAGTAAATGTTAAACAACACCTTTTGGAGTCTTTCAAAGACCAGCAATGCATTTTTCACCTCAACTCACTCAATTAGCAAATTACCTCAGAGAAGCTCTGTTCATGCCAAGAATTAAACACAGGAAAAGAGATATAAAGATAGGTCTGGTTCACAGAAATTGCTATTTTGCTATTTGATAGTACTGTGACATTCTGCAAAGCTATAATTGCATGCAGAATAAAATGTGTCTCCTTGTACATTGACCATGGAATAATATTTGAAAATATATGAGAAATAATCAAAATCACAATTCTCAAATGTTAGGAAATCTTGATGAAGAAAACTCTGGGCTGATGGAAATCTTTGCACATGAGAACGTATTCTGTTAAAAATGTATATCATTTTTTAAATGTGAAAAGCAGATTTTTGTGTGTACAAAACAGCATTTTCTGCACAGAAAAAATAGTTTTCTGCCCAAAAATCCTGTGTGATTTTTTTTACAAAACAAATCCTGAATTGGGAATAGACCTTGAAAACTGGGAATCATTAAAATTATTCATTGCTTCCTTTGATAATGAAATTAGTGAAAATGATTATGTCATTATCATTTGGCTCTATCTTCTGACTATAAGAAATAGTGTGTGGAGATGGCCATTTTAAAAGCAGATTTCTATGCATCTTGATTTGAACATTATTCTTTAAGAAAGATTGCAGTCATTTGTCCATGGCTGGGATGCTTGCCTTTCAAGAGACCAAGCTTTGAAAGCACTTCAGACGTTTGAGAGTATTTATTACTATTATTATTATTATTATTATTATTATTATTATTATTATTATTATTATTATTCCACCTTTCCCCGGGAATGGGACTCATGAACCACTTCCACCTTTCCTTTCTTCTGTTTTAAAGTCTATCATGTAACAGGGGAACATGTTGATAGGGACAACAAGGAAGCAAACTTGTTAGTAGTACACTATGCTTAGCAAAATTCTTCAGCACAATAGCTTTGTGTGTCTCTTTCCACACAAAGAGCCAGCAGTAATCATAGGAAGAAGGAAGCTACACACTATAAAATGACTATTTCCAAGGATGTGTGCATGTGTCCAGAAATGTGCCAAAGCATTCTAAAGAAATTATGGATAGAAGTCTCTCACAATTAGTTGAGGGGTACTTTTTAACTGATGCATAATTCATATTGTAACAGAAAATGGAAGAAAATAAAAGCCACGATAAACTGTGAAGGAATCAACTTTGGATTTAATGGTAGAGAGCCTCTTTATTAAACTGGAAAGGAAGAGGAATGGAGCATGTGACAGAATGGACCAAAAAGAAATGAAAGTTGATAACTCATTTACCCTATGTCTATCACAGAGAGTAGAAACCTCTTCTTCTTCTTCTTTTTTTTAAAAAAGGATATTTTCAGGAGTTTATCTGCAGTTAGTGAATATGCAGGCAATGTGGCTTTTTAATGCCTCTCTACACATATTTGAACTAGACACGTAGCTCTGCCAAAGTCTGCCATAAACACCTGTGGCAAAGTGAAGTCATGCAAAACACATTCAAAGGGTATTGTATTAATGAAAAGTAAAATGAAGCAGTGGATTTCCTCCTGCTGGTAAGGCAATCAATTGAAAGTGAAAGAAATATTGATTTTCAGTTTAAAACCATTAAACCATTGGGTTATATATGCAGAATGACAGCATTTATCTGTTCAGTTCATTGCAAGCAAAAATGACTTGTGCATTTCCACTTATTTAAGCAATGCTGGTTTCCACTGTCAGGCTTGGCACTGACAGCGTGGCTCTATCATAACTTAAATCCTGTGCCAAATCCTCTACATTTATTGTCTAGTAGTCACTGTGTAACAATTATATTCTGCTTTATTTTGGGCTGTGGCAATGATTCTGGAGAGTAAAAAAAAATTCTCTCAGAAAATGATTTTTATTAATCTTTGCAAGCAGTGATAGTTCATAGAGAAATATTTAAGCACTATTGAATCATTTGTACAATATGTTTTAAAATGTTTTAATCCATTTTTTTCAATGTTAACTGAAAAACAAACTGTTAACAATGATCTAGAGGCAACAATTGAATGTCTATTTGATTCATCGTCTTCAAAATATTTTTTTCAAAAGTTAATGTGACTTGTTGACAGACCGAGTATCCTGGAGTCTTTATTTGTTAGTATGATAAATAGAAGTCAGATTTATGAGAAAATGCATCCTTTAATGTTCTTTTTACCTTCTCTCAGCTTATGATGTGTCAGTTTCTTTTTCAGTAGCCTTAATGACCAAGTTCTGTTCTACCAAACTGTCTCAATTAGGCTTTCTGGATTTTTTCAACGATCTCATCAGAGGGGGGTGAATTCAGTGACATGCGCCACTTCTCCTTCCCTTTGAACACAGAGCCTGCCAGTTCACATTCCATGATGCACAGCTAGTCCTGGTAGGATTCTGTGCTGAAAAGGAAGGTGAAGTGGAGCATATCACCATGGCGGCAACATGGGAGGCTTTCCTTGGGTGAGCCAGGTGATGTGGGGTGTGGGGTGACGGCTTCCTTATAGCCCCCGACAGACACCACCAGAATTGCTATGATGTGTGGCAATTCCGGTGGCCTTCGTGATGAGTGACGGCTTATCTTCAGATGTGCTGGTACAAGCACTCAGTCAATTAGTTCTTGATTCTTTAGTGTTTGTCTTTATGTAGCTGTACAGACACTGATTTGAAAAAGAAGAGACAAAAGTTAACTCCACTAGGAACCTGAAAAGGATGTGTTAAGTTCCATTTCCTGTGCTGATCACAAGCTGTTGTTTACTATATGCACGTGATTTCCTTGCTTGAATCTATCCATCTGTCATACAACTTTCTCTTTTCCTACTTTCTTTTACTTTTTACTGAGCATTATTGCCTTTTTTTAGTGAATCATGTCTTCTCATGATGTATTCAAAGTACAGTAGTATCAGCTTGGCTTCTACAGAGCATCCAGGTATAATTGGCTCAATATTGCATTTATCTGAGTTTTTTTTTTAGCAGTCCATGACATCTGTAGAACTTTTCTCCAGCACCACATTTCAAGATCACTTTCAGTTTTCAGAACCATACATAAAAACTGTGTGCACTTTGAGAATCCTAACTTTAGGGTTTTGCAATATTTCTTGAAATGTCTAGTTGCTTTCTAACTGCCCTTCCAAATCATAGTCTTCTTCCTATGTCTACAGACTCCATTCTGATCAATGACTGAGCCAAGATTTGGACAATCTTGTACTATTTCAGTGTCTTCATCGTCTACTTCAAAGTTGTGTAAATCATCTGTACTCAATATGTTTTGCTTTCCTAATTGTCCAACTTTAAACCTGGCTTTGCAATTTCGTCTGAACAATCAGTTTCAGTCAAGAGAGCCTGGATACACTGAATACACAAGGGAACATGCTTAGTTTTGTATAGTAAATGCAGAATAATATTGTAAAAGAAAAGTGGTCTAGCCCAGCAGCCACTTGTCCTCTAGTACAGTGGATCTCAATCTGGGGTCCCCAGGTGTTTTGGCCTACAACTTCCAGAAATCCCAACCAGTTTACCAGCTGTTAGGATTTCTAGGGGTTGAAGGCCAAAACATCTGGGGACCCACAGGTTGAGACCACTGCTCTAGTAGGAATTCCAGGAGCATTAAAATGTTAAACTGACCATTTTTAGAAATCCATAATAGATAAAACATTTGAATAGTTTTGCACTTCTCACTCTAAAACTTACATTAAAAGAGTAGAAACTGGCTGTTAGTTATCTTGCATAGTATGATCCACTGAAAAAATCATAAATTTGCTTTTAGACTCTTTGAAATAAGAATTTACAACCTTCAACACTTATATGTGTTTTGACCCAAGCAGGGTGAAGAAGGAATCTTTAGCTTTTCATCAGCTCTTTTTCATATATGACCTCTGAACACGTATTAATCTACTGATTTATTACCCCGTACTAATCTTAATGTCCATCACAGAATGAATTAATCAGAAAGATGAATTAAATAATTTAATAGCATATGTCTAGTACTAGTAATATAATTTTGTCTTTTAATTATAATATTTAATTTTGTTCCTGGTTAATGAATAGTCTATTGTTCTAAACATTTGTAGTATTGCTTTTAAATTTTAATGTTATGTATCTTTTATCTGTAACCTCCTTATCTTAAAGTTATCTTTTATCTTTCGGGAAGAAAAAAGCTGACAACACTATTTTTTAACTAAGAACTTTTCCATAATTTTGGCCTTGAAAGAAAAATGTAGAAATCATCAAATTGTTCAAGTTTTTTCCTTCTAAAAGATACCAGTAAAATTACATGACTCACACTTGTAGATAGTTTGGTTCTGATTTCTGATGTGTGATCATGCGGATGTTTGTATGCATTTCTTTATTTTTATATGTAATTTTAAAGTTTAAGGTAACTAGTAGGCATGTGTGATCCATAAAAATGGTTCTAAACTGTGTTAAAAGTAGGGGGCACTGGTGCTTTATTTCTAAAGTTCTCTCCAAATGTTGGGGGTAAATGTTTCAGAACTCTAATACTTTTACTGCTTTAAGGGACTTTTAAAAAGTTTTCAGAGAAATGAACTCTTTAGGAAGAAGATGGATAATTTTCTCTCTCTTCTCCTGATTCACATTCCAAGGCATACTAGTAAATGTAGTTTATGGCAGGATCTTTTGCTATAGCACTACTGCATATTGAACTACTTTTTCTGTCAAATTTATTGTTAAACATGCTGTTTTGGTGCTTAATTTGTAAAATCATAACCTAATTTGATGTTTAATAGGCTTTTCCTTAATCCCTCCTCATTATCCAACATATTTGCTTATCCAATGTTCTGCCGGCCCGTTTACGTTGGATAAGTGAGACTCTACTGTATTTTGTACTACAGCTATTGCTATCAGGTATATAGTTAGTTTGTAGGAGCCACGGATGGTGCAGCGGGTTAAACCAATGAGCTGCTGAACTTGCTGACCAAAAGTTCACGGTTTTTAAACAGGGGCAAAAAATCCCAGGACTTCAGAAGAGGTTCACATACAGACCTGTTAGTCCTGGGATTTCTGCCTCCGTTGTTCAGACTTGCTGCTTTGTTCTGAGATTTAGAGGCTCCCAAGATGGTCACTGCAGGACTTCCTTCAGAAACCTCAGCGGGGTTTTTAAAAAATAAATATAGCCCTGGGATGTAGATATGCGGATCTACGGATCTACGGATCTCTGCAAAAGTTCTGTTCTTTGTCTTGGTCAGAAAAACTGTGCCTTCCAGACGTTTCATGAAGTATCTGCCACACAAACAAAACTCATGGGGTAGGACCACTCCTGACCAAGTCAGCACTGCACAATGAAACAGAAACACTTCCAAACCAGGAACAGAACTTTGTCATTATTGACACTTTTTGGAGCCTGGCTGCCTGGCCATCTGTCCAGACAGATTTGGTTGTGTACCTGTGGCATAGAACAATGGTGTGCTGTTCCTGGGTTATACATGGCTGTTCCTATTGGCCACCTGCATGTCCTTGGCTCTCTGTAATTACATTCCTCTCCAGCACATCCATGTTCCAACAGCCAGTAATAAGTTTTTGCCATTTACTAAACGGCACCCATGTTGTCAGCATACACCCAATGAGGAACTGACATGTATAACACAGCAACGTCATCCTTTTGTTCCCTGGCACAAGTACTTCACGAAACCTGTCTGCACAGATGGCCATACAACAAGGTCTGCCTAACTACAGTAATGGTGACATTCTGTTCCTGGTTTGAAAGTGTCGGTTCCTGTTTCATTGTGTACTACTTAGTGTGAAAGTACTTGTTGCATCCCAGAAACTTCATTTTTCTGCCACAAACTTCATTAAACAAGTGAAGGACAAAGTTCCTCTTCCCAGGACAAAGTTTCTGCCTTCTATTCAAGTGTCACCTTCCTTTTAGGAACCGACCAGTCAGGACAAACATCTAAACCCTGGAACAAACCCAGATGAAAAAATCCCATGATTTCTGACTGCAGCCTTCCTTATGGTCCAGCTTTCGTATCCATAGGTTACTAAGGGAAATACCATTGCTTTAACTATGCGGGCCTTCGTTGCCAGTGTGATGTCTTTGCTCTTCACTATTTTATCAAGGTTGGCCATTGCTCTCCTCCCAGGAAGCAAACGTCTTCCAATTTCCTGGCTGCAGTCTGCGTCTGAAGTAATCTTTGCGCCTAGAAATACAAAGTCTGACACTGCCTCTATTTGCCAGTTATCAATCAGTCTGATTGGCAACACCTTGGTTTTCTTTATGTTTAACTGCAACCCAGCTTTTGCACTTTCTTCTTTCACCTTGTTTATAAAACTCCTCAGCTTCTCGCTTTCAGCCATCAAAAAGATATCATCTGCATCTATGAGGTTGTTAATGTTTCTTCCAGCCATTTTAACTCCAACCTTGGATTCATCAAGCCCCGCACGTTGCGTGATGTGTTCTGCATACAAGTTGAATAGGTCGGGTGAGAGTGTACAGCCCTGCCATACTCCTTTCCCAATTATAAACAAGTCTGTTGTACTGTGGTCTGTTCTTACAGTAGCTACTTGGTCATTATACAGATTCCTCAGGACACAGACAAGGTGACTTGGTATCCCCATACTACCAAGAACTTTCCACAATTTATTATGATCCACAAAGTCAAATGCTTTAGAATAGTCAAAAAAACAGAAATAGATACTTTTCCGCAACTCCCAACCTTCCTCCATTAGGGATACTGGAATATTATTAATAAAATATCAAGAGTAAAATTTATTCCCATACTAGATGTTATATAGGAAATTGGGAAACGTATTTGAATTCCTGTGAAATGGTGCAGAATATATACTTTGATTACACAAATTAGGGATAGAGTTAGAGCTCCTTGGAAAATAAATGTCTTCTGAAGGATTCATTACCAAAATGTTTAGGAACTGCTGACTTAAGGGACTATCCCAACTACAGAATTTTAGCAGGTTGACGTCACTTTAACTGCCATGGAACCTTAGGATTTGCAGTTTATTGTGGCATGAAAGTTTTTTGAGCAGAGAAGAGTAAATATATGACAAAATGACATATCCCGGAATTCTATAGCATTGAGTAGTGGCAGTTCATGTTGTCAGAGGGCTTAAACTAATGGTTCTCAACCTGTGGGCTGCAAACAAAAATATTGTCCATGAACCTCCTTCCTATTTATTTATCTTATTTTATTTATTTTGTTTCTACTCCTTTCTGCAGAGCTGACCATTGCATTACATAGACCACATCAGGTCTAGATTATTAAATATGGCTTTCTGCGGGCGAGCAGGTGAAGACTACTGTATGGCATATGCTCTGCATCAGAAAGTAGAGCTAATGTGGTCTATCCCATGCAATTTTCTGAATCAGCACCGCAAATAGCCAAACCAAATCTAAAGTTGACCAAAAACTGATTTGTAACCCTTTTGCTACTAATGTTGTTGAGTGGGCCCTGGTCAAGTAGGCGTTGGTCAAAGTGTTCCCTGGTCATAGAGGGCCCTGGTCAATGTGGATCCTGGTTAAAGTGGTCCCTGGTTAAAAAAAAAAAGCTTGGGAATCACTGGTTTAAACTCTGCAACGTGAACATAGCCATAGACCTTTTAGTCTGGACTAGTGTTTCCCAAACTTTGTTCTGCCAGCTTTTTTGGACTTCCAACTTCCAGAAGTTCTCTTGCCAGCTCAGAGAGCTGAAGTCCAAATGAAATAGAAGACCAAGGCTGGGGAAAAACAGGTCCAGATGATCCCTGGTCTATATTTGGGTGCTACTTCTTCAACCACCCACGTGGACATTTTGGAAATGTGTAGTATTTTGTATGTGCTGTATAAAGGATGTTCAGCTTGTATTATGTGAGCCAGGATACACAAGGTGCATATTTGTATGCACTGAGCACTATGGCCAGGGACTATTTTTTGTCCCTTTGTGATGCGCAATGGCTGGCGGAAGGATCCGGCCCCTGCAAGTAAGTGAGGCTGTCCCTTTGTATACAAACTTTTTTTTCCTACTCCCTATGACCAGAGCTGTAGGCAGGATGAGGGAGAGAGATTGGGGAACAGGCAGGTGAAGGAACCTTAAATATATCACCCCAAAAGTGAAGAGAGGAACCATTGGGTAATCTGGTGAAACCACAGTGAGTCATAGCTCAGATTTTTCAAAGGAAATTTGTTGAAATCTTCACTTATAAAAACAAGTCCCACATTAGAGAAAAGTTAACGACATGTGGGAAGGAGAGACAGTTAATAAGGAAAGACATGGGACGGCTCCATTCAAGGGGAGGGAGAGAGGAGAAATAGCAGTCAAGAGGCTTGTGGTCATGCATTTCGTGGGTGGGTGGTCGGCCTCTTCCCTCTAGACATCCCCATTCCCTTGCCACTATAAGAGGGTTTTGCGAGACCGGTCACTCTCGTTGCAATGGAGTAGTAATGGTGAGACCTTATCTTAGTTCTTGGCAACCACTGGTGGTCGATGGAGCACAGTTTGGGAACCATTGCTTTAACAACACAGGTAAGGATGGTAAGAGATGACATGATTTTGATCCAATGACAACTGGATTTTTAATATCAAAGGGTATTTTACTTTGGCGTAATATTGACCATAGATTATAATGCACAAATGTAGGTATGCAGTGGAAGCGTCCTTCTTGTGGATGTTTCTGCAAAACTGGTAAGCTGTCCTGAGCCAACTCTCCTTTGGTCTTTGAAGATCTGCGCAGTGAGTTATTTTGAGACATGGCACAGCAATTTATTATTCTTATTGTTCCATTTATTATTATATTCTATTATTATTATTATTGTTATTGTTAGTATTATTATATTTTACTCTATTCATTATTATTACAATTATTATTTTACTTTATTATTTTTATTACATTTATTATTTTACTTTAGATATTATTTTTATTACATTTATTATTTACTCTATTATTATTACATTTATTATTTTATTTCATTTATTATTTTTATTCCATCTATTATTTTACTCTATTTATTATTAATATATAGTCTATGCATTCTGAAGCTGGAGCTCTAACCTGAATTGCTTTTAAAAAGCTTTTTTAATTCATTTTTTAAAATTGTCTTTGAACTGCTTTACTGTAATATTTATACATGTTAAATTCAATTTCAACAATGATCTTTTATACGTTTCTAATGTTATTGCTTTTTAACTGTCAGTTGTTTCTGATGTGGAGCATAATAATAATATGTTTTCCATTGTGTCCATGCTTTGGAGAGGTAGTCTGCTAAATCTCTCTCAGGTCACAAGAAATGACTTGGTCCAAAAGGTTTTCTTTTCCGGAGACAACACTTCTTGGTAACCACTGGTGGTCCATGGAGCAAATGTTAGGAACCACTACTATAATGACATAGGTAAGCATGGTAAGATATGACATGATTTTGATCAAATGACAACTGGATTTTTAAATTGAAAGGTTGTTTTACTTTGGCGTAATATTGACTATAGATTATAATTCTCAAATGTAGGTACACAGCGGAAGCATCCTTCTTGTGGATGTCTCTGCAAAACTGGTAAGCTGTCCTGAGCCAACTCTCCTTTGGTCTTTGAAGAACTGCGCAGTGAGTTATTTTGACACATGGCACAGCAATTTATTATTATTATTATTATTATTATTATTATTATTATTATTATTATTATTATTCATTTATTATTATACTCTTTATTATTTTATTATTACCTTTATTATTTTACTTTAGATATTATTTTTATTACATTTATTATTGTACTCTAGTTATTATTATTGTACTTATTATTTTACTTTATTTATTTTATTGAATTTATTATTTTACTCTATTTATTATTATAAATCCATTTATTAGTTTACTCTATTATTTTTATTATTACATTGATTATTTTACTTTATTTATTATTTGTATTCCATTTATTATTTTACTGTTTGTTATTATTATTATTATTATTATATAGTCTTTGCATTCTGAATCTGCAGCTCTAACCTGAATTGCTTTTAAAAAGCATTTTTATTCATTTGTTTTAATTGTCTTTGAACTGTTTTACTGTAATATTTATACATTTTAAATTCCATTTCAATATTGATCTTTTGAATATTTTTAATGCTATTGCTTTTTAACTGTCAGTTGTTTCTGATGTGGAGTATAAGAATAATAATACGTTCTGCATTGTGTCCATGCTTGGAGAGGTAGTCTGCTAAACCTCTCCCAGGTCACAAGAAGTGACTTGGTCCAAAAGGTTTTCTTTTCCTGAGAGAACACGCTTGTGTTCTCTCAGGTTTTGCTTTTCCCCTTGTCGCATTGCCAGAAAAAAGCAAAAGACGCTGGCGGTTGGCGCTCCTGGCTTCCAGGACGGGGTTCAAGTCCCTGCGGCGTCCTCGCTGACCTCTCAATGCGACTAAGACTTCTTTTTCCAGGGGACCCGATATCCAGGTGGTGGAGAATCCACTCCAGCATTTAGTCTAAACTTGGAATGAGCTCTCTTAGGGGATGGAGCTCGTTTTAGGACAGGCTTCAGCATCTTGGGTCTCAAATGGTGTTTGCCGGACTATGAAGGAGATTGCAGTTTATTTTCCATTCTCATCCTGGATTCTATTAGATTCTCTCTGTACATATCCAAACTTTTGTAGATTCAAAGCAGCAGTGGGAGAAGTAAGACACCTCACCAAAGACATACGACACTGGGTGAGAGACGTCCTTAAATGAATACAATAGAATACATTTTATTGATGAGCCCTTAGGCCGTATCACAGTACCAAAACCAAAGGCTTGATAGGACTTGATTACACTCTATGTAGTAAGTTACGATATATGTAAGAAATCAGTTAATGTGTGTGTGTGTGTCAAATGTAAAATAAGATGATTGTTTGAGCCATGTCTGGAGAGTTGTTAAGCCTTGGAGTTTCTGATACTGTTGCAATTTTGTTCAGGCTTGAGCTAAGCAGGTGCAGAGACGGTTGGAAGAGAGAAGCAGAGATAGAGATGCAGAGTTTGAAGTGTGCTCTTGCTTCATGGACTGCAGAAGGAATTTATCCACATGGACAAAGCAACGAGTAGTTCAAATCTCTCATGAAAGGACATTATATGAGTTGGTGCAACTGAGCACATCGTACATATGTTGTTCTGGATTTAAGAAGAATAAACCACTTGTTCCTTATTGTTCACCTGTGTGGCACATCTATTCTTTCTCTGGCAAAGCAGTGTGTGGACTATACATTTTGATTTTTCATTACGTCACAGTTCTGATGTGAAATTCCTAGTACATTGTCCATTTGATATATGGACCATGTGCTGGCACAGCTGTACCAGAAACTTCAGCTTTATTTTCTTTCTGCAAAAGTTTGCAATCATAGGACAGGCCGCCTGTCAATCACCATTAAGTTTGGTTCCGCCCCTTGTTCAGGGCTCTGGGAGGGAAGGAGCCATTTTTAGGTTAGTCTCACTTAGGAAGCTCATCTATAGGACGTAGACCAGCTCGTCCATTTATTATAGGGGATGTTATTAAATCTCCTGTATCTGACCATTGTCTCAAGATGATCAAATCTAGCTTGAGTGACTATCTCCCTAAACTGTTTTGGCATTTGCATTTTAGATAGTTGGCAATTTGGAAGGTACTTTGATATTGACTCAGCCATTTTATGCAACGTTACTGAGACCAGCTATATCTTTTTGTGTTCCATGTCCAAAATTTTTTGTATAGCTCTCTTTTTTACTTGGTCACTTAAGGCGCAGGAGACAGGAAGACCACAACTTTTTATATCATTTGTCAGTTGCATAATCCAAATTGGGATTTCATCTGTTCTAATAGGCACAATTTTGGGAGTCCTTAAATGAGGGATCCAAGTGTGAATCAAATCTGAACTCTCCCTAGAAGACAACATGACTCAGCGGAGACATGTGAAAAGACAGGAGACATTAGAAAAGGCAAGGAAAGGGAGAGGCAGCAAGAAAAAAGGGGAGTGTATTACATGTGAATTGGTTCAATCATGGATGCCACGGCTGATGTCCTAAGTCTGTAAGACTCTCGCAATAATACTAGGGATAAGGGGCTTGGAAGTCTCTCATTTCCAGAATGGACATATAGGTCTAAGTCCATTCGATCACCATTAAGAACAACCAAATCTTTGTACCTGTTCCTATGTGTCTTTAAATCAGTGGTTGCCAAACTTTTTTTTCACCAGGGACCACTTGACCAGAAACCACTTTGGCCAGGGACCACTTTTACCAGGAACTACTTGACCAGGGACCACTTTTACCAGGGACTACTTGACCAGGGACCATTTTGACCAGGGACCACTCTCCAACATTAGTACCAAAAAGGTTGCAAATCCGTTTTTGGTCAAATATTAATTTGGTTTGGTTATTTGGGGAGCTGATTCAGAAAATTACATTGCAGAAAATTGCCACTATGTGAGAGCCTTCTCTGCTCAGGCCTGGGAACCCTCTCAAGACCAAGAAAGTGCTGGTGCGGTGTACGAGCTAGCATGTCCTTCTTTCCTCCCTTCTCTCCCTCTTCTTGTCTTGCTCTCCTCCAGTTGCAGCACGCATTCCTGGTGCCAATTTTCCCTGCATGTCTCACGGCCCTTATTTTAGGTCTCATGGCTCACCAGTGGGCCGCAGCCCACAGGTTCAGAACCATTGCTTTAAGTTATTTCTGATCTATGATGACACTATATTGTTTCTGATGTATGACAACACTATGGCCACACTTCTGATCTATGACGACACTTCTGATCTATGACGACATTATCACAGGGTTTTCTGGGATTGAGACTGCGTTACTTGCTCAAGGTCACCAAGAGAGTTTCCATGCCAAACAAGAATTCAAACTCTAGTCTCCAGAGTTTTGATCAATTGCTTAAACCACTACATGAATAGAGATCAAAGATTTAAGGCAACAGCAGTTGAATGTATGTTCAAATAAAACCACATAAGGCCAACTATTTGATTGATAGCTACAGCAGAGTCTCACTTATCCAATATTCGCTTATCCAATGTTCTGGATTATCCAATACAGTCTGCCTTTTAGTAGTCAATGTTTTTGTAGTCAATGTTTTCAATACATTGTGATGTTTTGGTACTAAATTCGTAAATACAGTAATTACTACGTAGCATTACTGCATATTGAACTACTTTTTCTGTCAAATTTGTTGTTAAACATTATGTTTTGGTGCTTAATTTGTAAAATCATAACCTATTTTGATGTTTAATAGGCTTTTTCTTAATCTCTCCTTATTATCCAACATATTCACTTATCCAACGTTCTGCCGGCTCATTTATGTTGGATAAGTGAGACTCTACTGTATTTTGGAGAAAAATCTTTTGGTGCCCACATGCTGGTAGTCAAGGAAATAAAGAAAGGTGAGGCTAGACAAAACAGATACAGAACCACATGCTTTTCTTCCCTTCTGCCATGCTTTTTTCTCTGTTTCTACTTTTTGCATACTGTTTGCAACATCTTTTCTTTAATCTATATTCCCAGTGGTCTGATTGCTCCCTTTTGGACAGGCCTGTAGCTGGGTGTTTCAGATTGTTTTAAAAACCTGGTTTACTCATGAATTTAACTAGTTAACCAATCTGTGAGTAAACTAGTTTTTTAAAACCTAAAACATTAGGGGATTGAACCCTTAAAACACACCCCTCTGGCTACAGGCCTGCTTACAGATATTCTTATACTAAGCCCTGTGTCAGACTAAGAATTTAATGTGCTCTTAGGTCTTCAGAATGCATACTCCTGAGAAAAATCATATAGCCTAAAGTTGACTGGAGATTCAAATGCCTCCTTTGTGAACTATCCTGATTGCAATATATGTCTACTTAGACTGGAAAAGCGGGAACAACCCATCCAGCTATGCTGAGTGAAATGTACAATTTTATCTCTACCAGCTGACTGCTTCTGAATGATGAAAATTAAGCACTTAGAAAAATGGACATGCAAAGAATATGGTGATATCTGAACCATGGGGAAGTCACTGATTTAACACCTTGGAAAGTACACCAAATCTACATTTTGTTCCCTGCTATGCTTCTGTGACCTCATTAACTTCAATGGATTTTCAGACTTGTAGTGGCAAATAGGGATTTTTCTCTTGTAAATTGCAATATAAATGCTAATTAGTATTCTAGACCTGTTATATAGAGAAGGCATATGGAAATAGCTAAAGAAAAGAGAACAACTCCAGAAATTTGTGGACTTATTTTAGCCTCTTGGAAGTTAATGAAAGACATTCTTAAGAAGCATGTGAAACAGTAAAATAGAAGATTGTGTTATCATCACTTGCTGCTTTCTGTTAATATCAAAGAAGACCAAATAGATGATAGGAAGGTAGGTAGGTACGTAGATAATAGATAACCTGAGATTTCTTTTAGCTTGTTCCAACTCACAATACATTTTGTACACCAAGATATGATGTTCACAATGTGTATTCTATAAGAGGGAGTGTTTTGACACTATACATCACTTCATGGAGAAGGGAAAGGGGCTTTAGCTTTCACCGGTTAATAGCTTTTTTGTGCGTGTGCGAAATAGTATTGCTTCACCTTTTTATAACAGACTATGAGCAAAAGGATTTATGTCAATCATATAGAGACCAGGATCCTTTGAGCCCCTTGTATACTGAAAGATTGCGTGAATGCCTTGGAGTTTCCCCATATCTTGCACTGCATTGGGTATGCTCTTATGTGGGTCAGCAGCAACTGTTTGAAAAAGGAGGGCAAAAGCTGTATGGCAATACATAAATGGTTCTTTCCTCTTTTTTTGGCAATCCAGAATACAGCTGGTATAGGCATATGTATGAATGAATGTAATCATAGGCCAGAATTCTGTTGGTGTTTGTGATTTATGCTAATGTAGCCCCAAGAATGCAAGTGTAGCTATTAGGGCTGTGTGACTGATAAAAAAAAATTTCAAAACTCATTACAAAATTAGGGGGCATTGGCGTTTCATTTCTAAAATGTTTCTAAAGTATTGTTAGTGAAAATTTCATTACTATAACAAGAGTAACAAAATTTTGTTACTATTTGTGTTATAAAAATTGTGCAAGTGAGGAAATTTCAGGAGCTTTAGGTGTGGCTATAGGAGTGAAATTTGCAAAAATGGTAGAACACAGTTACCACAGTTAGCCCATCAAGTTTCAGAATGTTTCACTTATCCATGGATTTTTGAGGGGGAATTTCCAAAATTTTTATGGACAACATTTATTAAAATTTTTTTACAAGAGCTATCTCTTTGAATTTTTTATACACTGACCCAAGATACTTTCAGAAATATTCATACATCTACTGAGTTTAGGGAATTTTTTTAAGTTTTGAAAAAAATGTTTTTGTAAAGCCATAGCAGCTTTCTCATTGAATGTCTCTCATATCAACTAATAGAACTTCCATTTAAGGATTTCTTCCCAGCCCAGCACAGAGATTTACTTATTAGAAGTATCAGTCAGCCCTCTTAGAAGATTCTTCAATTTATTGGAATTTATTAGAGGGACAAATATCTCTCCCTATCCCTTTCTGATGCTGAACAAAATTCAGGGAAATGTAGTTTAGGACAGGGCCTTTTGAATTCTCTGGCATAGGGTTTCTCACCTTCACAAACTACCTTTTCCAGAGTTCTGTGCTTTTTCAGCCTCTTTCCAAGCAAATTCTGCTTTCTTCTTGCTGCTTCCCTCTCCTAATGGTGAAGGGCCATTAATTTAAAGAGGCGTGACAGCCTTTTTGCCTTTGCCTTATTTGCTTGTGCTTAAAATAAAACTTACTTTCGGAAGTTTCCGAGAGTTACAAAATTCAAACGAAAAAGTATTGGCTAAGTTTTGATTCTTAAGTTTTTGGTGCAGTCCATGCCCACATGTCAGATATCACATTGTAAATATGAATTTAAATAATATGATACAACTTACAGTGTGTAATGAAAGAATTGAACACCCCTAGTAGCTACATTTTAGGGCATTGCTCAAGAAAGTATCTAATACCATTTTTAACAATCCTTTCCCCAAGTGTGAATGTTAATGTATTTGCTCAGGTATGAAAGTCAGACAACTTCTAAATTTAGCTTTGTCTACTAAATATTGATTGGATGTCAGGACCTCATTTCACAAATTGGGGAGGGGGAGTTCACAATCACCTTCTTTGAGTCACTTTCCATGGTAACGTCTATTCCATCTGTAAAGGAACCTGCTAATTTATTCATCCCCATCATACTAAATCACCTCCTCCCATTTCAAAAAAGGAATAGAAGGCAGAGAAATACAGCCCTTTAATCCCACATTACATTATCAGCTTTTCACCATTTCTATGTGCAAGAAAACATTGGAGTCGATTCCTGACCATTTTTAAATCCTCCCATTTCTATACACTTCAAAATGGGAACTACACAGGGAACTCATGGAATGATCTTCCATCATCTAATGGGCTCGTGGGACTTAATTTTTAAGTCTATGAAAATGGAGGGTATACAGTGTTTGATGAAATCCTAAGAGGTCACACAACTGTCCTCTGACTGTTGGTCAGTTTTTACTATATGAAAGTTCTTCCTGATGTTTAATTGAAAGCTCCTTGTATTTTGAACCCAGTAGTTTGAGAACTCTCTTCTGTAACAGCAGCAAATAAATGTGTCCTGCTTTCTGCTTTAGTTGCATAGAGATGGCAATCACATCACCTTTTAATAGCATCATCTCTAGACTAAACATGCCCTGGCTAGTCCTTTTCATCTGCCAACTTGATGTCAACACCAGGATTGGTTGTAACGCACACACACACCAATATTCAAGCAGGCAACCATAATAAAGTATTTCATGTACATACCATGTTTGTATGCCAGACCTTTCCAAAGAAAGAGAAATTATTTAGTTTAGGATTATTATTTGTGAATTATATATGTTTGATTAATAGTCAAGCAAACCACATGAAGAAAACTCTGTGTATGTTTGTGGGGCTTGGTGTAGGGCTGGGGACATTGTAGGGAGGATGGTCCCCCAAGTCTTTTAAGGGGGCAACAGAGTATTTCAACTCCTTGCGGTTCTTCATACCTAATATAGATGAAAATGAAATCAAGACATATTCTCAGGACTTTGGGATATATACACACATATACATATGCCATAGTATGTCTGTCTGTACCACTGAGGTCTAGCCCCCTGGGACTTCCTACATTCAAACTAATTTGACCTGCAGCAGGGAGTTCCGCAGATCCAAAAAGCCCCGTTGGGCCAGACACTCATGAAATGTGTGCCCCACCAGCAGCCTCAATGAGCCGGGACCATCCTTTTCTCTACTTCTTTCCCCAACCCTAACATTGTAACAAATCCCAAATAAAAGTATCATTGCATTTTAACTTTTTCCCCTTCATAGTGATACTGTGTGTCTCTTCACTGACTTTTTTCCCTCTCATAGCAATACTGTTTCTCTTCACTGATACTAGCCCTCTAACACATGAACCTTCCCTTCCCGAGTTGCGGGAAGCCGCCAGCAAGCCAAAGCTGCATCTCTTTGAACCGTGGATACTGAGAACCATTGGGCCCCGGTATCCATGTATCAACGGATCGGCACCATTTTGGCATCATACTTTCCTAGACTAATTCTAAGACTAACTGCTATCTCACTTCTTGCACTTTGGACTCCTATGCTCCAGGAAATAACCTTTATTCCAAGGAATCAAATTTAAAAGGAAGGAACAGCTGATTGTCATCTGCGGCTCTCCGCCACTGTGCTGCCCTTGCCATCCGCTCACTGCCACATAAGGAATTTGGACTCCTTAAAGACCTCAATGGAGTCATCCAGATGCTTCCCCTATGCCCCAAGCCATGGTCCGAACTCTCCTTGACCTCCATCAGGACTCTGGTCAACCTGGCCAAGTTATCTAGAAACTTGCTGGGACCTTTTTGCCACCCCCGGGTCTTATGTTTTCCTATGTGATGTATGAATTTATCCTGGACTTTCTGGTGGGTGGGATGGGTTGGTATGATTTCCCCTTTCATGAATGTATCCCTAATATGTCTCCCTTTCCCCATGTCCCCTATATGAATTACAAAATATGAAATGCCACCCTTGTCTGACCCCAGCACTCCAGCCCTCAGAGAAACCTTCTCATTTCTGAGGGTGTATAATCTCTAAACAAAAGGACTCAACCAAAAGACTTCTTCCATGGACAAGAACAATGGACATCCTCTCCAGGCTTCGGAGCAAGGCCACCTGGAAAAGGATGCCCCCTGGTAATCCTGTCATATTCCAATGAGGGACAATCCACCTTCGGAAAGCTGAGATTGTCCCCAACCGCCTCTTCCTTTGGTTCTGCACCCTGGCCAAAACTGCTGTCAAAATCTCACCCATTTGTTTTTGTATTCAGTCCCCAGAAAATCCGGATCCTGGTGGCCATGTCAGACTCAGATGTATATTCACACTACTGGAAATAATACCTAGCTGGCTGGAGGACCCCTGGGGGTTATCGCCAGCTGCCGGACACCCACTAAGCCATTTTAATCCACTCAAAATTCATCCATGGTCCTTTGTTTCCTGCTCAAACTGCCTCCTCACTCATGATTGGCCGAGAGGCCGAAGCAGCACTGGCTCTCTGATTGGCTGAGGCATCCATGCCTCCTCTCCAGCTGATGACAACAACCAATCTGCGCGGAGCTGGCAGAGGGGGGTGAGAGTGGGAAATTCAATGTTGACCACCATGTTCTGTTGCTATAAAATGCACTGTAGTGTTTTGTGTGGTATGTCTGCTTGATGAATTATCGCGGTATGACATCCTTTCCAGCTGGATCGCAATAAACAACTCGGTGGCATTTTCTTCAGCTCTGGTGAGATTTATTTGGGAAATTCAAGGGGAATCCTTCATCTAGAGGCTCTCTTTTTCTCGCCAGGGTATCAGACCCTTATTTGGTGGGTCTGCGAGCTCTCTCTCATTGGGCGAGACCCTCCAAATTCTAGCTTGACTTCACCACAAAGACTGTTGCTAGGTGACAATCCAGTGGCTTTTTGTGATGTCACTGGATTGGCTGTTGCTAAGTAAAGGATTGGCTAAGTCTAGGCATGATGTCTGACATATATATGAGGAGAAGTAAGGAAGTAGGAAAAGAGCCACAAAGCCAGCTTGCCATGGAGACATTGTGAGGCTCTCTTGGAGCTGGAGAAGGGGAAAGGGGAGAGAGAGGAAAGGAAGGAAAGTCAGAGAAAAAAGAAGGGAAAGAAGAAGGAAAGGGGGAAAGGAAAAAGGAGGGAAGGAAGGAAGAAAAAGGAAAAGAGAAAAGGTATGAAGGGAGGGAAAGAGAAAAGGATGAAAGTAGGGGGGGGCAGTGGCCCTTTTGACACCTGGGTAGATATGCTCAAGTTTTGTTTCAATAAGCTTAAGGAAATATGGAGTGGTAGTCAATAGAAATATAAAGTCTAAGATCATGTTTACACCATAAGCTTAATCCAGGGCCACTCTGGAACATAATGCTACTGATCAATAGTGACAGTGGTGAGATGCAACAAGCTGAACCCTCTATGGTTCTATGTTGGTGTAGGCTGAAATTCTATTAGCTCCATTGAGGCATCTCCATGCTGCCACCACTGCTCACACAAAGCTCGCTATAAGCATCATGCCGTTCCCTGTCACATCTGCAGAGGTCATAATGGGGTGTTTGTGTGATTAGCAAGAATATGGGAGTAGAGAAGACATGGCTGTGATGGTCAAGTGCTCACCAGATACTTACTGAAAGCTCTTGTGTGTTATGAAGACAGGATACGTATATCTTTTTATTAGTGTGAACAAGTCCTAAGTGAAGGGAAATCATGATGGTTGGAAAAGTCTTCAAAACAAGAAACAATTTCTATGGGGGAAAAAAGAAATCAGAGTGCATGAACAAGGAATTTTCAGAGGAACTGAGATTTCAAGGGGTCAATCAAAGAAGGAATGAATGAGCAAGGAAGAACAAAAACGAGCAATTGATATTTGCAGGGAAACAATAGGAAGGTCTTAAACTCATTAAAATTGTAAAAAAAAAAGTTTGTGGAAGGCTATGTTGGCGACAAGAGGAAGAACAAGAGTGCAGTAGGCGAAGTGCATTAAAAAGGATAGCAAAACTATAATTGATCAACATCTACTTTGGCTGCATTTATGCCCAAAAGAAAATTTTATATTTTTATTTTATTTCGTGTCAAAAGCATTGCACGACAAATACATTTCAAAATGATGGGGGGGGGGGGGAGGAAATCACAAGCAACTAAATAGTTTTGGACCAAAAGCGGGCAATAGCAACCGCATTGTCCGTAGCTTTAAACAACTCCTCCTCCGTACATGAGGCAGTGCATTGTGGGCAAGCATACATATGCGGAGTTGTTTGTTCTGCTCCACAGTCACACAAGGTGGAGGATTCCTCCAGGTAGTGCCATCTTGCCAGATTGTCTTTTGATCTGCCCACTCCACTTCTCAGTCTGTTTAGGGAAAATGATGGACCAAAAGAAAATGATGGACAGGATATAATGATAATTGATAAATCTTTCTAAAAGAGTCAGAGAAGTGGCTCTTGTGGACCAGATAATATACATATATTTGGACAGGGTGAAAAGGCCAGACCTTACAGGCATTTGGTTCTATTTTACAAAGAAAAGATAGCATAATACGAGTTTCCAGCAGATCATCTTAGGAGTACGTTTAATTACTTAAAGAATTATGTTAATGAAGACTTGGGAGCTGATTATAAATCTTTTGACTGCAGCAGAAATATGCTGTTGCTATAATTAGGACAAGGAGGGCAGAGGGCAGCCAGCAGATGACATGTAGCCCTGGTTCCACCTTTTGCATGTCTGTAATCTTGCTCGCCTCCCAATGTCCCCAAATCTCCTTAATTCCACCATTTTAAATAAAACTGCACAGTTTTCAGGAAATTTCTTGCCTGAAATCATGCAATAAGTCTGTGCATGAAAACATGCTGAACTACCCACTCCTAACCTTATGACTTTCCCCAAACCCCACTTATTTCCATAACTTCCATTTTTCTCTGTATTCTTTCTCTGTATTCTATTCTGTAATAGGAAGTGAATTGATTCTGCTTCCAAATCTTGAGAGAGACTGCAGAGGAAAATTTGGGCTTGCTGCCAGGGGTATGTGGCCCAGGTAGGGTGCAGAGCTGATTGATCCCTGCCTTCTTGCAGTTGCCCACCCTGACTTAGTATATTGCATCTCTTTTATAATTTCTAATATTTCAGATCTGAAATATTAGCATAATGATTGAATTGGTATCTTACACAAGGGCTGGAGATCTTCAAGGTTTTTATGTTTGAGAAACATGTGTTTTGGGAACTTTTTAAAATGATCAATTTTACAACGTTGTCTACCTGATTCCTGATTTTTCACAGAATCATAGAATAGTAGAGTTGGAAGAGATCTCATGGGCCATCCAATCCATCCCCTGCCAATAAGCAGGAATGATTTCCATGATTTGAAATGTTACTAAGGAGAAAATCTGTGTTATGGTTCATCTGGTTGGTGGTTTTGGTAGGGACTTGTACTCCAAAAAAAAAAATAAAAATGGGGTGATGCACACACAGATAGATTCAAACATTCCAAGCCATGAACAAATGTTCATTTTAGTGTAACCATACACATATGTGTTGGCTACCTGAACAACTCCCTTTTCTTTCTCTGTCAGAGATGCTTCTGTTAAGCTATCACTGCAGATGCTAAAAGGGTTTGCTTGAGTGATTTTCTTTCTATTTCCCCCACAAGTCATTAGGTTTTGCTCAGTGGGAGAAGCACTGGTCCTGTTGATAATTTAAAGTGAGAGAGCTATCAGCACAGATACCTGTTTGGTGATAACACCATAATGTAAGTTTCAATAACAGAAACGAAAGCATTGGTAACGTACAGTGAAGGCTTTTTTAACCTTTTGTAATAATATATATTTTTCTTACACTGCAACATACTGCAAGCCCTAGTGCTGTGCAGTGATGACATAAAAAGGACATAGTCTGCCCATAGGCTTAAATCTAAAGAAAGACAAGATTGATAGTGAAAGGGAACGGGATAAACAAAGGGAGGGGGGAGGGAGATAAGCAAGAAACCGAGGCAGCATAAGGCAAACAAATAAACAAGAAAAAGCCAAAGTTGGGAAGAAATAAAAACAACATCAGAAACACTCATTTGACCAAATAATGGAACAGTCTCTTGGAAAAATGTGTGCAAATTCATATATTCAATAGCAGTAGAGAGGTAAATGCCAGGCAGCAGAATTAAGAGTAAAAGTGGAAAGATTAAACTTGGAGGAAGATGATTTCAGCAGAAGTGAACACTAATCATTTTTGTGAAAACCAATGAATGTGTTTTGTATTTCAGATTTTAGATATTTTGTATATACATAAGAAGATATTTTCTAAACTTTCATTTTATTTATGCCTCATCTATACCTTATACACAATAGCCTGAAGGTAAACATGAATAATTTTGGATATTGGAGGATTTCAGATTTCAGAATTCTGGATAAGGAATGCTCAATCTGTATTTTAAAAAATAGAGTGTGCAACTATTTTAAAAAAGCAAACACCAAAAAATTCAATTACCTTAATTTGGGCAAAGAAACATGAGAAACTAATATTGGGTCAGATAATTTGCTCCAAAGAACCAGTTGTTGCTTTTGTTGTTTATTGTTTTACATCCCACCTTTTCTCAAATAGTGGAACTTAAGATACACAAAAGATAATAAAATACACACAGATTAAAATACAAACAAAAACATCAGTCAAAAGATATTTTAAAAGTTGTAAATGATATTGAGTGATCTATAGGACAGTCTTTTGAAGTTTCAAGCCAAGGTTTTAATAGTTTAATTTCCACTCTATATCTAACTTTTTTGTTTATTTTAATATGTATTAATGGAAATATGTTTTAATATGTGGATTCTGTGGAGTGTTTTAAATGTTTGTGTGTTTTGATTATGTGTTTTAGCAATGTTGTAACCACCTCAAGACGTGAGGAGAAGCAGGTAAGAAATAAAATTATTATTATTAGTCCTGTCTGGAGATTACTTCATAGTATTTAATCCAGGTGCTAACCAAGATGACCCTGCTTCACTTTTGAAATTAGATGAATTAGATGGGTTAACTTCCACCAAAGGCAAAGAGGTCCTGAGATCCTCTTCACCCTAGCTCTGAGCTGCTGTCAAAAGATCTATAACTATCTAAGCTCAAAGCTAGTTTTTGAGGCGAAATTGGTAGGGCTTCCTCCAGTGGCAAAGAAATCCGAAGATGTTCTCTGCCCCAGTGCCAAAGCTATAAGAAAGAACAGGTCTTTCCCCTATCTATGCTTGGCACTGGTTTTAAAGGCAGGTCATTTGTTTGTACTTACGATGGCCTTTTCAGAGTTGGCCTGGCTTGGCCACACAAGCACATCTATGTTGTTTCTCCTTCAGTCTAGAAGGCAGAATAGGCTTCTCAAAATGGAGCCTTCTATCCCTAGGAAAAGGGGCTGTCTTCAGAACAAACTGATACATTTGCAGGCTGCAAGCAGCAAAGACTTGCAAAAAGGCTAAACTATCAGACTGCTGCAGAATCTGCAGCAACCCTGGAGCAAATGCAAACAGATGCTATTCCTACAACTATAAAAAATGCAAACTAAACCTCTGGGGGATGGAACACCCTCCCTATGGTGTTTAGCCACTGTGGGAAAATCCTGGATTAGATAGGCATTGGGACTGATTCAGCATTATTATTCTGATGTTCTTATTCTAACCCTATTATGTACCTGGATACATCCTGATGCTGAAAGAAAAGGTATGACTATATCAATAGTATTCAAAAAATGTATTTTATATTCCTTTACTGAAGAGATGTCCTACTTCTTCCTGTAACAATGTATCTGATTGTAGATGATGATGTTCCTTCTTTTCTAGTGGCTTTTCAACCATATCAAAAATTTCATGCTAATGTAGTTTCCAATTTAGCATTTCACCCTGAAATGTATGACTGTCATTTCTTGTGAACCCCACAGACAGAAGTCATTGCATTACATCAGCCAATATACCCACATAAAATGTGAACACATTCTTCTTTGGATATGTATGAGTAGTTCTTTCTTGTGTTAATAGAAATTCAGAAACAGCACCGAGAGTTTAAGTTACCTGGAGTTTTTGGCTTGTGTAGCAATTAAACTGAAACCTGCGATCTTATAGCACAATCCTCACTTTCAACCACAGAAAGAGATTCCATATAACTGCAAAACTGAACCTGTGACATGCTGTGTTTTTGCACTAGCAGAGCTGTGATGTCTCCAAGTGTCATTCATAAAAGATATTGAAAGTGCAGTACATTTTATACAATTTCTGAAGCTGATACAAAAGTAGTATGGTATGCAATTAAAGAGCTAGTATAGCCAATAGTGAGGGAATTATAGGAATTTCAGTCAAATAAACTGGTTGCCTAAATGTTACCATCACAGATGATAACCAATGTCCTGATTCCTATAATAAATATTACATATATCTCTTATTCAAGAACATTAGGTTTGTTAGTTACTCCACTATCATCTCCAGCATGTTTGAAGACTTAAGATCAAGAATCAGTTCATGGAGAATAGGGTGGCTTTTAGACATGATGGTCTTATATTCATACCAGTATAAAAGGCCAGTTGCTGGAAAACCCAAGGCAGGGGAGACAGATAGTCATACAGATATCATGCTATTGGACTTCCCTTAGTTTATTGGTGGGCACTAGTTTAATCTAATCTAATGTGAGATCAGAAAGTTTTTTGTTCTGATCCAGCATCCCTCTTATTTTCTTAAAATCTTGCTGAAGCCTTAGGCTAGTAATTTTGACCTCCCCTTCCCATTGGGAGAAAGAAAACACCAGCATGCAATATTATGTGTTGCAAACTCATAATGATCTCATTTAAGGCACCATGGTCTGGATCAAAGCCTGCTTTATTAGAGCCAGCAGTGCAGGAAGGGCAGTTATCTTCAACTCTCTGTTCAGGCTGTGGCTTACTTTGCAGAGCAGTAAGGGTGACAGCCTTATGCAGCTCACTTACCTCTATTCCAAGTGGCAGCTGGGAACAGCATGGGTTTCTTACATCCTGTCACTCTGTTCTTGGCTTCTATGTAGCCAGTCATAGGTAACATTACCTGCTCAGGTAACCTGCTCAGGCTTTGGTGTGGCTGGGAAACATTGCACAGCATTCACTCACCATCAGCTTCAATGGAGGCTGTAGCATAAGCCCATAATCAGTGCATTTTGGTTTGCTGCATTCTAATTAGCTGACTACAACTCAAGCAGTCGCCTCCAAGCCTAATAGGCATTCTAGGTAGCATGGCTTATCTATGCATCCTATTAGATACCTCTGCTTTCACTGGCTGATGGGGTAGTCATCTCTAGATTCATTTCTACCTGACCACATTTCTAACAGGCCTTCGACATCCTAGCATATGGGAGCAATGAGTCCACAGTCTCTTCAAGGCATCTTAGGCTTCAGCCATAGAGGAATATTTCCTAATGCTGGCAATACTGTTTGTCAGTATATTGAATACTGTCAGTGATGTAAACTTGGGAAAGTAGGTTTTGCTTCTTATCTGGGTACAGGCTGTGGCCTAAATGCAGCAGAAAACAATCTTGCCCCATTTTCAGTATGACATTCTTTCAAATATTTAAACATGCCACCTCTTAACCTTCTCTCCTTTGGGCTAAACATATTCAGTTTCCTAAGCCATTCCTCAGAGGACTTGCCTTCTAGACCTTTTAGTATTTTGATTGCCATCCTCTGGACATATTCCAGTTTGTCAATATCCTTCTTGAATTGTGGCACCCAGAACTGGACACAGTATTCCAGGTGAGGTCTGATCAAAGCAGTATAGACAGAATACATTACTCTTGATTTTTGAATAAGCATCAATGAAATGTGGGAAAGGATACACTTTCATTCCCAGAATAAATGTGATTTATCATTGGTGACAGATTTTCCTCCCCCCTGGCATGCCTCACTCAATGTTTGTATTATTTAGTACTATTATAATTAGATTCACAATTATTCACAATATCAGTCTTTCATAACATCTATATACAAATGACTATTCAGCTGTTCTTGCAGCATAGTTTCAGTCATGCTAGGCTAGCCTGACTTCTTGTGTTGAGTGAGTCACTGCAAGTGAGTATCAATTCCCAAATTGAATATACTCCTAAGGACGGGATTAATTATTTACAGGAACCAAGCAGTCTCCCACTTTCAAAATAAGAACCAGTTCTGTATAAAAACATGCAAGGTACCAACGTAACATACAGACCTAGAGCTTTAACTCTCTCAAAAAGCAAGTGACCTTGTTGTCCTTCTAAAATGACTCCTTTAACACTTTCCAAAGAAACCATCACCCAACAGTAAATCAAATAAAATGCATATTTTAACTCCTACAGTCTTTTTAAATATATCCAAGCAATTGTTGTTTTATGATATTTTTAATGTTATGTATATTAATTTACAAATATTTTAGGCATTGTATGTAGTGTATGGGGAGGTGTTGGGGAAGTAAGAAGTAATAATAAAAATATGGGCATGAACACTCCATCTGCATGCAGGAAAGAACATTGGTTTAGCTGTTGTCCACACCTGCCACAAGGAACACCATAAACAGGATATTATGTTGTAAATACTATAATGTCATTGGCTCCTTACCTTCCTCACCAAAGACAGTGTACCTAACAATACACAGTAGGCTTGCTCAAATAATTCGATTTCCCCGTTACCCGTTATTAATTCGTTACTTTCGTTACTTTTGAAGCAATATACTACCTTGATTGTCCACACGTCTGGATATCGCGGTTTCGAACCGCGACAGGCCGTTTTTTCTTATGTCGTCGTTTTTTTCGTTAGGAAAAAAAGCTTTTGCAAATCACCCAAACTCCCACCATTCCTAACAGCCTCAGGCCCTTTCCTTTTGCCCCTCAGCAAAAGAGGCGTCACGGGCTCAGCCAATGGGAGGGGGCGAGGGGGAAGGAGGCCGAGGAGGAGGAGGAAGACGGAGGGGGAAAATGGCCGCCGCCGCCGCCTCGCCTCAGCTCAGGCCTGGTGTCTCTCTGTGAGGCGGGAAGGCGGCGGATGGAGCCAGGAATGGAGAGACCGAGAGAGACAGAGGTCTGTATATAGAGACACGCAGAGATGGAGGCTGGCGCGGGGCCCGGCGGTGAGGAGGAAGAGGCCCGGGATGTGAGGGGGTGTGGGCCAGGCCCGTCCTCGGCTGCTCCCGGGGAGGGAGGACTACGACTCCCAGGGGCCCAGATTCGCACCCTCCCTCCCCCCAATACAGGTCTCCATACAACGCTACATGAACTTGAATGGATACTGTGGTTGTGTTGTCGAAAGCTTTCATGGCCGGGATCACACTGTTGTGGTATGTATTCCGGGCTCTATGGCCATGTGCCAGAAGCATTCTCTCCTGACGTTTCACCCACATCTGTGGCAGACATACTCAGAGGTTTTGACGTCTGTGCGAAGCTAGGCAAGTGGGGTTAATATATCTGTGGAAGGTCCAGGGTGGGAGAAAGAACTCTTGTCTGTGGGAGGCAAGTGTGAATGTTGCAATTGGTCACCTTGATTAGCATTGAATAGCCTTGCAGCTTCAAAGCCTGGCTGCTTCCTACCTGGGGGAATCCTTTGTTGGGAGGTATTAGCTGGCCCTGATTGTTTCCTGTCTGGAATTCCCATTTTCTGGGTGTTGTTCTTTTACTGTCCTGATTTTAGCTTTTCTGTAGCTAAAAATGCATATAAAATTGATTCTATAGGGAGGATAAATGATTGGATTTCAACTCCTACAGCTTAGCTTTCTCTGCCAATAATGGTACCATACCAAACTAAAGCTCCCAAGATTCTGTAGCAGTGAGCCATCTTGGATATTGTAAGGGATTTTATTATTATTATTATTATTATTATTATTATTATTATTATTATTATTATTAGACCTTGCTCCCAGGAAGGTGCCTTCGCTGTGGCTCCCAACTTATCTATCTACCTTTCCACATATTCTCCACATTGTGTGTATGTGTATGTATATTATATATACATGAGCCCCGATGGCGAAGTGTGTTAAAGCACTGAGCTGCTGAACTTGCAGACCGAAAGGTCCCAGGTTCAAATCCCGGGAGCAGAGTGAGTGCCCGCTGTTAGCTCCAGCTTCTGCCAACCTAGCAGCTTGAAAACATGCCAATGTGAGTAGATCAATAGGTACCACTCTGGCGGGAAGGTAATGGCACTCCATGTAGTCATGCTGGCCACATGACCTTGGAGGTGTCTATGGACAACACTGGCTCTTGGGCTTAGAAATGGAGATGAGCACCAACCCCCAGAGTCAGACATGACTGAACTTAACGTCAAGGGATACCTTTACCTTTACCTATATATACACACACACACACATGCAGGGACTATATATATATATATATATATATATATATATATATATATATACACACAGTATATATCACACACACACCAATTTAACAAAGTTTCAGCCACAAAAACAAAGTTTCTGAAGTAGAACAATGACTTTCACAGTAAAGACAACCCAATTTAACAGGAAATAAGACTTTCAAACCAGGAACAGATTTCTGCAATTATTAAAAAATGGTTTATTATAAAAGCTATGAAAATTCGCCAAAAATCAGAGGATAAGGAAACGTTCCAAATTTTGGTGAGCTATCAGTGTTAAATGTGTTCTACCACTGTACCAAGTTTGAAGAAGATCACTCAAAAAATGAGGGCGGGAGAGTCCTGTAAAATCTCCCCTCGTGCTGTTTTTTTTTTGGCCACTGCGCATGCGCGTCCGCCATTAATGAATTAATTTTGAAACTAACGAATTTTCGTTAATTTCAAATTTTTTGGGGGGCAAAATTCGGAATTGACCACAGAAATGAAACGCTGGCGCCCCCTACTTTTGAAACGAGTTTAGAATCAATTTTTTCATGGATCGCTCAAGCCTAATACACAGCTCTCATGGTCTGGTGTCCTGTCTATGAATGACATTAGTTAATTTCTATATTCACTTGGTACTTTTTTAGGCACCACTCCTACTGGGGAAACCCTCGAAACTGCAGGCAGCAATGGAAAGGCACCAATACTTTCCCTTCAGCTATCTCATTCACGGATAATCTATGCAATTACAGTTACCCAGTTGGCATGTGTGTGCACAGCTAATCAAAATTCAAAGCACAGCAGCTTCTGCTGCCCTTAGGAACCCTAAGAATTCACAGTGGTTTCTAACTGCCCTTTCCATGATCTGTACCCAAAGCCAGGAGTATATGAGATCCCAGCTTAGGTGGGGATATTTGCTGCCTTCATTGTACAGAATTTCATCATACAAGAGCCAAGCAGGCTGTGAGAAATCAACATAACCCTTATAAATAATGTTCATTTACTAAATCAACGAATAAACCTTATGGGGCTATTCCTTGGCAAAGAATCCTGCATAAAATAAAAGCACAAACAGCTCACTGGTTTAATTCATATCAGCCTTACGTGTCTTGATTTTCTCTATCTCCTACCACCCAAACCTTCCTTTTCCTTCTTTTCCAGTTCACAATATAACAGGAGAAAACATCCTTGTCGTCTCTTCACAATGTCTTTTCAGTGGTGGATTACAACTGGCGTTTGACTAATGAAACAGTATGCTCCCCAATCAGCTATGAAACTCCCTCACTTGACTAACCTAGATGTTGAAGTTAAGCAGACAACTGTACCAAGGGAACAGGAAGAGGATCAAGGTCAATCCTGATGAGGTACATTTCTCTTCCAGCACTGGTGCTGGAAAAACACTGATAAGGGGAGCAGGCTGACTAACTGGCTCCATACACCCAGGGCCAACTAAACCTTAACCAGAATACAAAGCCTCCCCTGAACTGGTCTAAGAAGGATCTGATGATGTTAAAGAGGTTCATCAAGTGAGAATTTCATTAGCAGCACTGGCCTTGATCATGCCTATTGAACCACTGGAAATATTTGTGACTCTGCTTATCTTTTTCAAGAGCTTGCAACCTGGCCAAGATAGAAGTAGTGATATCCTGACTCCACCTATTCTCAGATGAAATAAACATTTGGGATGGAGAATACTTGTTTGGGAAAGGGGGGCTTCTTTGCTGGCCCATTGCTCTTAGACCCTCCAGAGTCCTTCTTGGGGACCATTCACCCTCTTTTCCACCAAATAAGACAGTCTTACATTAATTTTTGTTCCAAAAGATGTGTTAGGGCTTGTTTTCAGAGGCAATCTTATTTTTCCAATTTGATTTTTAAATGAACTGTATCTAGGGTTTATTTTTGAAATAGGGCTTATATTTCGAGTATCCTCAGAAATGCTGAAAAATCATGATAGGTATTATTTCCAGGGTAGGTCTTTGTTGAAAATAGGGCAGCAACTATCTGAGTCAAACATTTTGCAATTTGTATATGCGTGCTGGCCAGCGACACAAAATAAATGAAGAACTCAAAATTTATTCTTGCATATCAAAGTTCCAAAAATACTAACACAGCAACTTCAACATGAATAGTCAGTTTTCCTGTAGACCAGTGGTTCTCAACTTGGGGTCCCCAGATATTTTTGGTCTATAACTCCCAGAAATCCCAGTCAGTTTACCAGCTGTTAGGATTTCTGGGAGTTGAAGGCCAAAAATATCTGGGGACTCCAGGTTGAGAAACACTGCTGTAAAAATTCATGCATAGTCCTTTGTATTCCTTCATGCAATGCTGTCCATCACAAATGTTTATCTTCTTCCTTGCTTCATTCCTTCTTCATGTGGACAAGCAGAGAAGACAACACTGGGAATATCAAAAGGGCTGCAAGTGAAGAGTTTCCATCCAGAAGCAAACATTCAGTCAGCCCAGTGTTACATTTCAAACTTTCTGCAGTTATACCCCTTAGGGAGTGGCCCAAACTAGTCGACCTTAATTAGTTCAATTATACAACCTGATGATTGTGATCAACCAAAGTGAGTTTTTTTTTTCCATCACATACATGGTAATGATCCCATAGGAATTTAGTCCATGTACCTTAATAAACACTCAGGCACTTAAAACCCAGACTCAATCATGACACTACTGATGAGCATTTATGAAAATCCTTGTTAACGTGAACATAATGAACATTAACATTTATAGTTTTTTTCACACACAAAAATGAATAAATAAAAAATGTGCCATTCTTTAAGAAATAAAAGCAGGGAAAAACAAAACAAATCAAATTTAGAACATCCAGCTGTTGATATAGACAGCTTTTATGCTTACCCCTCCTCCAAAAGTTAAGATATTCAGATTCTCCACCTCTTTATGTATACTTCTTTGTCATCATGATCTTCACCTGAAGTAGTATATATTAATTTTTCTTCAATAACAAAGATAAATGAGGATCACAATCTTTTCATACTGCATTTGTGCAGAAAATAAGCAGAGTGAGCATCTGTGATGAGCAGGTAGCTTCTAATAATATCAGACAGTTACTTGCTGTTGGAGAATTTACTAATTTATTAATCAGCCATCCATGTGATAGCAGCAGCTGCCAATTAGAGATGTCATGCCTTGGCAAGCTTCTCCATGTGCTGAGGTTTTGCATGAAGAGGGAAAGGCTTGTGATACAACATCTTGCAGATGCAGTGAAGCAAGATGCAAGAACTGGTATTTCTCCCTTGAGGATGGGGTTCTTACAGCTTGACTCATGGATGAAATGAGAAGGAAGAAAACAGTGAATAGGTGAACTGAGGGATTTTGAGGAGGATCACAGTTCAGTGAAAAGTTCTTGATTGGTAACCTAAGTCAACAAGATATGGAGCAGGACAAGCTGTTCCAGTCACATGCAGGGGCTGTGGGATGTTCATCTTCTTAACAGAACATCTAGTGAGCTACTTCTCTTCTTTTTCTTCATTCGTGCAGTTGTTTCTGACTCTTCATGACTTCATGGACCAGTCCACGCCAGAGCTCCCTGTCAGCCGTTGCCGCCCCCAGTTCCCTCAAGGTCAAGCCAGTCACTTCAAGGATACCATCCATCCATCCATCTCACCCTTGGTCAGCCTCTCTTCCTTTTTCCTTCCATTTTCCCCAGCATCGTAATCTTTTCCAAGCTTTCCTGTCTTCTCATGATGTGGTCAAAATACTTCATTTTTGCCTCTAACATTCTTCCCTCCAGTGAGCAGCCAGGCATTATTTCCTGGAGGATGGACTGGTTGGATCTTCTTGTGGTCCAAGGCACTTTCAGGATTTTTCTCCAGGTCCAAAGTTCAAAAGCATCTATCTTCCTTCGCTCAGCCTTCCTTATAATCCAGCTCTCGCAACCATAGGTTACTAAGGGGAATACCATTGCTTTAACTATGTGGGCCTTCGTTGTCTGCAGCAAATGCAATCAGATTACTTTCATAGAATAATAGAATCATAAAATCATAGAGTTGGAAGAGATCCTATGGGCTATCAAGTCCCAACCTCCTTGATCATATTAGTCTCCCTCCTCTGGCCACATTCCAGCTTGTCAACATCTCCCTTCAATTGAATTGCCCAAAATTGCACACAGTATTCCAGGTGTGTTCTGATCAAGGCAGAATAGAGGGGTAGCATGACTTCCCTGGATCTAGACACTCTACTTCTATTTATGCAGGCCAAAATCCAATTGGCTTTTTTAGCTGCCACATCACATTGTTGGCTCATGTTTAACTTGTTGTCTTCAAGAACTCCAAGATCTTCATTGAAACCAAGTTGAACATGAGCCAACAGTGTGATGCAGCAGCTAAAAAAGCCAATGGGATTTTGGGCTGCATCAAAAAAGTAAAGTATCTAGATTGAGGGAAGTATAGTGCCTTTTTATTCTGTTTTGATTAGACCTCACCTGATTTAACCAATTCTGGGCACCACAGTTCAAAAGAGATATTGAGATGCTGGAAGGTGTCCAGGGATGACAGCTAAAATGACCAAAGGTCTGGAGACCATGCTCTATGAGGAGCATCTTAAAGAGTTGGGTATGTTTAGTCTGTAGAAGAGAAGATTGAGAGGATACATGATAGTTATGTATAAATATGTGAAAGGGTGTCATAAGAAGAAGGGAGCAAATTTGTTTTCTACCAACCTGAAAACTAGGGCTTGGAGCAATGGATTCAAATTACAGGAGAGGAGATTCCACCTGAACATTAGGAAGAACCTCCTGACTGTAAGAGGTTCAGCAATGGGACTCTCTACCTCGGAGTATGGTGGAAGTTCCTTCCTTTGAAGCTTTTAAACAGAGGTTATATTGCCATCTGTCAGGGGTACTTTGTGCTTTTTCTACATGGCAGGGGGTTGGACTAGATGGCCCATGTGGTCTCTTCCAACTCTAGTATTCTATGAGAGAATTGCTAGGTTTTTCTGACATGATCCATAATTCTGCAGTTAGATCATATTGCTAAGTCATCAGGGAATTTTAATATCTTGAATTTCAGATGCTCTAATGTAAGCAGTGAAAGAAATCTACTGAATACAGTTTACCATATGCAATAGATGTATTTTTGAAAACATATTAAGCATCTGGAGGCTGGAGTAACAATCATTCAAATGTTCTTTGGATAGAACATTATACAGTTTTATCAAATTAAATGGGCTAGATTTGAGTTGGGTAACTTCAGAGATTTTTCAAATTAGCACACATTGCAGCCTGCATGAGACGCTAATGTGCAAAATACATTCAAAGTGCTGGTTATGACCTTTAAAGCGCTATGTGGCTCAGGTCTGGGTATTTGGCTGACAACAATTCCTTGTATTAGCTTGCACAGGCCCTTCATGAGAGGCCCTTCTCTCGGTCTCACCTCCATCTCAAACTCAGTTGATGGGAATAAGAGAGTGGGCCATCTTTCTCAGTGGCTGCCCCTCGATTATGGAACTCCCTTCCTAGGGAAGCCAGAATGGCCCCTTCCCTTTGTCCTGCCATCAGCAGGCTTAAACCTTTTTATTCAGCAGGTTATTTGGCTCTGTTGTTTTAGCTCTGAATTTGTTTTTAATAATTTTTGTATGAATTTTAACTCAATTTTTAAAAATACCATTGATAATTCTAATTTCATGTATATGTGTAGATTTTAAATTGTATTGAAATGCTTTTAATGTGAGCCACTTTGGACCTCATCACATGCATGGCAGCGCTGTTCTTAATGGAGGAGGCAGTTGTTTCACCTTACTTCCTTTCACAGCATTTCACTGGTTAGCCTGGTGATCAAATGGAGGGAAGCGAGGTGCACACACAGTGCATGTGGTTTCCCTCTGCCACACAGGCCTGGAGCTGGCAGCATGAGAAGCCTCCCATGTTGCCAGCTTTATGTGATCTCTGGCCTGCTGGCGATGCGGGATGGGGTTATGTGATGGCCTCCATGCCTTGCCATTAAGGACAGCATCACTGCTTTCTGCTGGCCATCTGATGAGGACTTTTTAATCTCCTTTGGGGAGAGAAAAAGTGAGGTATAAACAAACATTATTATTATTATTATTTTATTATTATTGATGCACAACAATATTCATACACAGAAAGTAAGATCACTATGCTGACTTTTTATTGAATCACACAACAGACACTTCCCAAGGGTGGTGGTAGTGGTGGTGGTGGTTGTGGTTGTTGTTGATGATAATCTTGAATTTTGTAGGTATTATTTTTCACAGATTTGATTAAAAATATACTCTCTGGGATTCTCTAGGTCCTCCAGCATGACTCTATGGTCAACTGGAGGCAAGAAGGGGTGTCAATTGCCAAGGAGGAGGAGGAAGAGGAGGAGATTAGGAGAGAGCAGAGGAAGAAGGGGAGCTTGGGGGAAGGGAGGGGAGGGGGCTTAATGGGGTGGGGATCTCATTGCCTGAGGTCCTAGCCCAGAAGTCCCCACTTACCTCACCGGGTGTCCCTTATTATAGGGCAGATACCTGGGAATCCTGTGTCAGATCTTAATATAGAAAATTATGAGAAACTCCCAGAGTGTGTTGCTATTATGGTAACTCTATTGTTGTAGAGACAAAATAAAATAAGCCACACTTAAAGAAATAAGACAAATCCTTATGTTGGGAAAAGGAGAAAAATTTGAAAAGAGTAGAGGAAAAATAGAAGAAGAGGGAGAAAGTCAAGGGCAACAAGACTGAAGCTGCAATGTTGGCTCTTAGATAACAGATAGGTTCTAGGTTCTGAAGTGTTTTCTCTTCAAGTTACATCATTACTGGAACAGCCATGAGGAAAGAGTGAAAATACCAAGATAACAGATCTTTTCTTCCTCCACGCCTAGAAGGAGAACCTGCTGGTGCATAAGACCCAGTTGAAGTTTTCTTAAACTGCTGTTTATAAGATCCATTTTAACAAAAAAAAATATCCTGTTGAATCTACAAATTCCGGAGATGCTTTCTGATTATTTGAGGGGGGATGACGATAGAATGGAAGTTGTTGAACATATAGCCACACTCTTTGAAAAAGTTATACTACAAGTTGGAGCTGAAGCTACATGGTTAGAAAAAAAATCCAATAACTATAATCATACATAATCAAGCTTCACAATTGGAAATCTTCATCTGTCTCCTATCTTGCAAGCATCCACTTTATTTTCATATGCTGCTTTTTTGGAAGAATAGACTGGGTGACTCCACAATAGACAGAACCTTCCACATGATCAGAAAAAGGAGGCTCAAATTCCCAACCTTCCTGGTTGTGCAGGGGCCTCTTTTAAGGTCAGAATGGGGCACCCATGATGGCTAGAAGCTCACATGGAGCTCTATGTCTAGTTTGGAGTAATGGAGGCAGCAACACAGGAACAATCCATCCCCCTTTCCCTGAAACTGGACAGTGGACCAGTCCAAACCAGATCTGATCCAGCTGTCCATATTGCCTTGAAGCCTTTGGACAATTTGGACAATCCTAACAAACTATTAAGTATTCTCCAATTTTGCCCGAATCAGAGATAGGTCAGTTTAACCATCTTACTCATCAGAAGTAGTCAAACATCATGAGGACAGGCAGCAGTTAATTTGAGGTGGGTTTGTGTTTTCTTGCCAGTGTAGACTTGCTGTAATTGCTCTTTGTTGGTCTTCTCAGATGTGAATCTTGGATTTTATGATTATTTTACATTTTAGATTTTCTTTCTATGTCTTATTATTTTAATATTTCAAGAATTTTCTTATTTGCTTGTTTTTATTGTAAATGGTGGGTTTTATTAATTGATATTGTTTTTATATTTGAAAACCACAGTGAAGCCATTTCCAGTTGCAAACATTTCAAACATATAAAGAAGGCATATTAGTTACAGTCATTTGAGTAGTCCTTAGACTTGTGCACAGATTTGTTTTCATCTGTTTCTTTCTGTACCTTCAGGAGCAAACAATGGGAAGAGCCATCCCGGTATGAAAACCCGCCTGCAACGAAAGAAAGTAGGAATTGATCTTAGCTCCTCTTCCCCTATTTGGCATTGCAGTTTAATCTTTTTTTATTAATCCCAGCAAACAAAAAGAAAACCCTCATTCTCTGAAAACTACTACCATCTAGTTACCTCTCGACTACTAGAAAGTAGAAACAGCACCAAGGAAGCAATAAAACCAAAGCAGAAAAGAGATTGAAGCATGCCAATAAAAAGAGGGGTGTTTAAGGTAATCCAGGAAGGATAGCTCCAGGAGGTCATTGTTCTTCCTTACCTAGAAGTGGGAAGCCTCCTTAAAATGCCTTGGAAAGTGTGTGTGGCACCAAGGAGAGAAAGTACCTGAGCCTGCCTGCAGTGCCTCTCCTCCTCTAGAGTAGGAAACAGCTTTAAGAACTTGCCTCCTTTAAATGCCTTTGAAAGAGTGTGTGGCATGCAAGCCTGAGAGATAAAGCGTGCGTGCCTGCCTTCAGTACCTCTCCTCCTCTATTGTAGGAAACATTTTAAATGCCTAAAATGATGGGTAGGGGAGCCTGCAAAGTCCCCCCCCCCCCAATAATGGGTCGGATAGAAAACAAATCTTTCAACTCCCCAGAGCAAAAACAAATTTCTGCCCTTGCAAATTCAGAAGTGTGATGTCTCAGGGACCTTTGGCCCATGACCCCCCAGCCATCATAGATCAAACTGAAGAGGATTTGCACTTTTTCCCACCTCAGCAAGTTTCTGTTCCATTCCAGATGTCCCCTGTTGACATTTTCGTGCCAGAGCCAATTAGAGACGCCCTTGAAACAGAGCCTGGTTCCCCGGAAAGTGTTGTGTTTGATATGAAGGCCTTTCTCAAAACACATCGCTCCCATAAGCAGTTTCTAAGACGAAGCGTGAGATTAGCGGAGAGAGACGATTGTAATTAATCCATTTCCCTTGGGAAGTTTTGGGGAGGCAGACATGTTGAAACAGCTTCATTCTCTAGGAAGATTTGGGGAGTTAAACACCTGTTGGGGGAAGCTCTTGAACTTTCATAAAAGTTCTGCACTGAGCTTTCCCTATCTCGGTGTCAACGTGACTATTCAGAGAAGAACATCGATTCTTGTTTCCGAGCTTCTAAGCGGCCCTCCGGTGCGCTTACTCACGAGTAAACCGGGAGTTGCGTTTCCACTCCTGATCAAGTTTGGACTGCGTTTCAGATCCACCACGAATTATCTTGCCTAGCCTCGAATCCTTGTCTGGACTTTACTTCAAGAATCTCCTTGTGAATCCTTGCTCTTTCCCCACTCAAACTTCCAAAGAGTTTGAGTGTGTTTCGGTTATTGGATTGTAGACTTTGGACTCTAATACTGGACATATAACTTCATTTATTTGGACTATTTTTGATCTTTCCTAAAAGGACAATTGCTTGACTATATACTCTGTATACTTTTGTTTTATTCTTTTATTGCATTAATAAAGATATTAGATTGTTTATTGGCCTTTGTGTTGGTTTCCAGTGTTCACACAGCCTAGGGGTGTTACAAGAAGGCTCCCAAAAAAACCAGATTGGGGCCCCACCGGACACCAAAACGGATCGTGGTTTACCCGGATTGCACAAGTCTAGTAGTCATGGTGGTAGGCAAGCGTCAGTTTTGGTGGCTACTACATGAATGTTGGGGTCCTGAAAGGCACACAAAAGGTTGGGTGATAGTGCCAGACCTGGGAATTGTAATTTTCCTCTTAATTGTCCCTAGAAAATTAGTTTCCTATATTTTATCCCTGCTTTTTGTTTCTGGGGAGTTTTTTGGAACATGTTTCCAAATATTTTTCTGTGTTGCACATATGTTGGAATAAATCAGCCTTCCACTCTCAGTCTACACATTTGTTTAATGTTAAATCTTTTTATCTCTTTCCACCCAGTCACACATACACACTCACAAACCTGTGCATGAATTAGACATACAGAATTGTGTCCTTCCCCTCCTCTACCTTTTTTCTCTCCCCCCTTTATGCCAATGAATCAACATGTAGTTTCATTCATTTTTCTTCATAAAAACATACAATTCCAATATACTGTTCTTTTCGACCCTTCATCCCAATTTGAGTAGTTAAATATAAGATACCATGCATCAAGGGGGGACATTTATTTTTATCTATGATTATTTGGAAATCTAAACTCCAAACCATGTAATTCATTTGTCTTCTCAGCAGCAAACTTCATTTGCTTTTAGCTGTGAGAATGCTTCTATATACATGACAAAGTTAATGCATTTCCCTTTCCTTTTTGGCATCATCTTTTCCCAACAATTTGACAAACTCTTTGCTCCTAAATTGTCCAAACATTGAGAGGGTAACCAAAATTAGCAAGTAAAATGAGATAGTTTCATGTGCACATGTGTTTACCAAAAAACAAGCTAGTAATGAATGAGTGTTTGAACAATCTGACAGCAGACTTGTTAATGGATAAGCCATAAGACAACTGCAAAGCAATCATCCATGGGCTTGGATGGCTCTGCCAGCAATGTGAACATATGGCTTTACCCAAAGGAAAAAAATGTTTATGTTGTTCCAGATTGACTAAAAGAAGGTGTGGAGCCAGTAAAGCTTTGGCAAGTCACTTGATTTCTCAGAGCGTAGGGTGACATCTGGAACTGATAGTGCTTGTGTTTATTTTTTTTTTCAACCATGCTAATACCAGCCCATTTTATAAATCTTTCAACAGTCATGAGAGCTATCCAACTTAGAATAAAAAAGAATTGTTCAGTCATTGCTGCAATATAAACAAAAGTTGAGCAAATCTCAATTAACAAGAAGGGACGTGTTCCCCCACTTTATTTTTCCTTCTCTTTGGGACATCTCATCCAACAGCCTCCTCTGCAAAATTAATTTGCAATTCACCTTGACTTTGAACTATGAATATTATCAAATGAATATATTTTTCAGTAACCAAATACATCTTCACAAGATTCTTTCCTAACAGACAATGCCAGAAGTTAAACATAATTTAAAAAGTATTTTCCCAGAGACTCCAAGCAGATTATTGTTTTTACATTTATCAGAAAAGCTCCCAAGAAGGTCTGTGTGGTTTGTGTGTGTAACTCTGCATCTCCTCTCTCACACATACAAGCTTAGCTCCTGTACTGAGGAGAGTGATATTACTAAATTGATACAAATTTTGCATGCCCATGAATCATGAAAATATTCCAAACAGGCATCCTCTCTATGTCATAGTTGTTTTCTGTCTCAGATTGTAGTTAAAGGAGACAAATTTTATTGAGTCTCAGCCACCCATTTTCCCACGAAAGTTAAAAACAGCAACATCAGGGAAAGATTGTGGCCAGTTTCTATATCTCTCCTTCCACACACCCACACAAGTACTGAGAATGCTACTGGATTCCCAACACGGTAGCATGTCAGTTGTTAAGGACCATAAAAAATGAAATCTTTCCAAGATATTTTTGCCTCGGAAATTGTCATAGAAGTACTGCAAGCATTACAGAAGAGGAAGAGAAGGAAGTTTGGCAAACACTTCCTTCATGCCATTACAAATACCATACCAACCGCAATAGCAGTAAAAAAAAAATCAAACTGGATTAACAACCTTGGGAAATTATGGGTTTAGTGGAACAGAGTAAAACTATGTGTAAAACTATGATCACACATTTTAATCGAATCTACAACCATGCTACAGTTTATTCTGAGATTGACACTTACTTTCTGAAGGGCAAAGAAGGGTGCCTTGTTCTTTTCTCTTACTCAAAATAACCAATATTTGTATCTTAGCCCATGGCCCCTTGGTCCCATTCTCCGCTGTACATCTGTCCAAGTCTTGGGCTGTTGAAGAGATGTGAAATGGGGCTCATCGAGATTGGAGAAAGGACCAAGCCCCAGATGTGACCACAGTGAGATCTTACATAAGGAGCGTGACATGTTGTGTAAAGAGTTTTCATTTCATTTGAAAACTATTATTTTGAGACTATCTCTGGATTATTGGTAGTTCTGAAGCAATTGACCTACCGTGATAGGTCCAATCTGTGTCTTCTCTATGAGAAAGACAAAACAAGACTCAGGAAGCATTGATAGATATTTATGAAGGAGTTTTCCTGGTGGAAGGCAGATGGAATCCCCATTCTTAGATGTTTGGCTTGTATTAACTGTATGGTTCCAGAGAAGTTATTTTTCCATTGAGAAAAGTAAAAAGTTTTAGCAACCCTCCACTCATATTCACAGCAAGATACATAACAAATGAGTTGCCAGTTAATCATGACAGTTCTGCAGAGCAGAAATAGGTACTTGAAAGCCAAAGCTGGCAGAACCTTATTTCACACTCCAATCACCAAGCAACTGCATTGCTCTCCAATACAGAAATCTTAACTTGCACTGCTCCAATTCAAGAAAACATATGTCCCTAGCCAGAGAGGAAAAGATATACTTCCATCAACATAACCACCAGAGAGAAGAGCTATATATGAGATGACTTGACATGTATATATTATAGTAAAAGGTAATGGTGCACATGCATACATCACATAAATGTCATCTTTTCTTCATGAGACAGGCCCAGTGATTAAAACAGAATCTTTTCCTCTGCCCACAACATTTTCATTCAGACTTTATAGCTGTTATGAAAGGCTCTCTTCCCAATACCAGCATAGAAGCTTATTTTCTCTTCTGCATTCAGTAAATCACCGAAGCAAAATAAATGGAAACTTGTCCCCAGACACACACCGCACCGTCTTCCTTATACTCAATGCACATAATTTTTGATTTGAGGTTGCCACAACAAAAAAGGGGGAAAGAGATTTTATGACTCTGTCTCTTTAATCTGCTCTTTGAAAAACAACAAGAACAAAAATCATGTCTTTAGGCTGAAGAAATGGCAGTTGAGGCAATTAGGTGTTTCTCCACCAATAAAGTCATGGTCAGGCATTACTCACCTAAGTATCTTCAACACACCACCAAGGAGTTCCTGGCTCTCCCTCCTCCATTATCACTTTCCTCACATGGGAAGTGAGATGTCTGAAGAGTAAAAGTTCCTAATAAGCAAGAGCCCTGGAAAATCAAAAGGTTTTGCTCACTTGGAAAATCCGTACAAAAACAGAATGCACCTGGGTGCATCATTTTCCACATGAGGAAGGTGATGATGGAAGGCAATGGCACGAAGGAGGACAGGAAAATAACACCAAATCAGGGTTCCTGAACAACAGGGGTGAATGCTGTATTTTTAATGCATTTATTATTTTTGTATCATTCCTTCCAAGAATGGAAAGGCTATTTTGACAGAAGACTTTATGGCTGACAAGGAATTGGACATCCACCTTCTATTCTCAACCTGTACCAAATTAGATGGATTTATGGATGTTATGGCAGTCTGTACTAAAAGGGCACATTCAGGCATTGGGTATGACAGACTGATTCTGCTCTTTTAGCCATCCCTTGTTAGGTAAGCTATGCATAATACTGTATATTGCTGTGTGAACTAAATGACAAATTTCTTCCCAATATAGGGCCCTTGTAGGTATGTTCTAAGTAGGAACATAATGAGGCAAATACGCAGACTTCTTCATTTAAAACATCTGTGTATGAAGAGAAGACCTCAGCTTTCAGACTAATAAAAGTATGTATTATTTATTTATTTATTTACCCCATTTATACCCCGCCTTTCTCTATCCCAAAGGGGACTCAAGGCGGCTTACATATGGCAATTATTCAATGCTTTAAAAACACATAGAGAACATAAGCTAAAACAAATTGAATTAAAATGAATACATATTAAACATTAAAATTGCAATCAGTATTAACATCATGTCATCCAGAAATCATAGTCTAAGGCCGTTCTGTAGTCATTACAGATATTCCAGATCTATTATTGCACTGTGCTATTCATTGAAGGTCTGATCCCAGAGCCAAGTTTTTACTTTCCTTCTGAAGGTTAAGGGGGAGGGGGTTGATCTAATAAAAGACACAGCCAACTATTCTTTTTCACATTGATGTAGAGACATGCCAAAATAGTGTTGCTGGGCATCCAGTATGTAGTACTTAAGATATGAAGAATTATTGTGGACAGCTCAGAGAAAGTGCCCTCCACAGCCAAAGAGTGGCATTTGCAATTGGCAGCATCAGGCAGCTGACATTCAAAAGAGGTGGTGTATCTGCACTATAGAATTAATGCAGTTTGACACTACTTTCACTGCTGTGACTCAACACTATGGAATTGTGGGATTTGTAATAGCTTTAGTGAGGTACCACCACACTTTGGCAGGGAAGGATAAAGACCTTGTAAAACAGTATCTCCCAAGATTCCATACCTTGAACCATAAAAGTTAAAGTGGTGTCAAAATGTATTAATTCTACAGTGTAGATCAGACATGGGCAAACTTCGGCCCTCCCAGGAATTTCAGCCAGCTTACCAGCTGTTAGGAGTTGTGGGAATTGAAGTCAAACACACCTGAAGTGCTGAAGTTTGTGCATGTTTGGTGTGGATGTACCCAGGAAGAAATTGTTGTTCATGGAGATAATTGATGGTTCCTTGAGAAACAACAGTTATTAATGTGTCAAGAGCATTCCAGACTCAGTATGTTTTACAGATTCCCTTTTAGTTAAAGAAGGATGTGGTACATATGCAAAATTTGATTTTGCCATTTTCTAAAATGGACATGATTTTACTATGCTTTTGGGACTTGGGTATCTCTAGAATTTGGTATCCACAAGGGCTCCTGGAACCATAAAAGGTAAAGGTAAAGGTTTCCCCTGACGTTAAGTCCAGTCATGTCTGACTCTGGGGGTTGGTGCTCATCTCCATTTCTAAGCCGAAGAGCCGGAGTTGTCCGTCATGTGGCTGGCATGACTGCATGGAGTGCCGTTACCTTCACGCCGGAGTGGTACCTATTGATCTACTCACATTTGCATGTTTTCAAACTGCTAGGTTGGCAGAAGCTGGAGCTAACAGTGGGCACTCACTCCGCTCCCGGGATTTGAACCTGCAACCTTTCGGTCTGCAAGTTCAGCAGCTCAGTGCTTTAACACACTTCGCCACCGGGGTTCCTCCTGGAACCCAGAGGATATCAAAGGCCCACTTTATGTTTGATGTGCTTTCAAGCCATTTCTAAATTATGAAAACCATAAAATGAGAGCATCACATGGTCTTCTTGGCAAGATTTGTTCAAGGGGGTTGTCAATGCCTTCCTCTGAGCCTGAAAAAGACTGATTTACCCAAAGTCACCCAGTGGATATCCATAGTTGAGTGAGGATTCAAATCTTGTTAAGGCCTCACTATTGATTTCTTTGTGATGGTAACCATGTTGCACCCCTGGGATATCTCATCACATGGGGAAGTAGGGTGCACATTCAACAATTGAACTGAACAATTCAATCAATGTTGAATTGTAGAACCAATTCCCAGAACGAAATGAGAATTGGGTAGGGACACTTACTTCTATTACCACAGATCTGCAAGTTTACGTTCCCTAAAGTTTATGTGCCAAAAAGCAGCAGCAAGTATAAATATTAGTGTAGAAATTATGCTTGTGAGAGCTACCATATTTATCAAGAGTTGTTTTGCAGAGATTATTAACCTACTGTGCTCATGCCTCATCCTTTATTCCTTTCTTCCATATCTAAAAGGACACATCAGTGAAGTTTGACTATCTGGACACATTGGGCACAATCCTATAAACTGCTTTAACTATGTTGCCGTAAGTGGCAGTGGGTGATATAGGTAGTAGTAGTAGTATAGTAGAAGGAACAAAATGGCCAGAAATGCTATAAAAATCAGAGGCAGAACAGCAAAACAAACAAACAAACAAATAACAACTGTACCATCTGGAAAGAAAGCTGCTTAGTTAACTCACAAGCCAGTAAGAAACCATACGGGCAAATTGTTTTGGGAGCAGAAAGGGCTTTTTTTTGCTATGAATCTCTTCAAAGTTATGGTCAAGATTCCCTGGTTCATCCCTCCTTCTCTGTGGCTAGAGACATCCCCCCTTTCTGGCTAGCTCAAGGTAGAATACTGAGCATCTCCAAGCCCCTGTAAATTATGAAGTAATTCATAATGTACAGCATGCTTACAGTGAACTACCTTTTATTCTGCTCTGAAATTTCTCTCCTTAAATCTCTTCATCTTATCTTGTTGTCCTTCAGTTTGAAGAAGCTGTTAGGAAGTCTGAACATTTGGGAAGAAAATGTTTTATAGGCACAGTAAAACTTAAACTGGTGATATCATATTAATATTTTAGCCAATCTTGATTCAACCATACAATTTACTGCCCATGACTGCCAGTCTGGAACTTGTTTAGAGCTTTTAGATCACAAGAATTTTGGCAACTCTAAGAAAATATTTTCCACACTTTCCCCTCTCAAAGCCTACACTTCACAAGCACTTAGGGCTACATTTATCATTAGGCCAAGAGCAGAGAGTCACTTAGTGGAGATTATTTACAAAATCAGTACTAGATTATTTGGATATATGATGCACTGATTAGTTTTGTCATTCCTTTTCACTTCAAAAGATAACTTGAAGGAAAATGGGGATGGGAGAAAAAGAAAGAAACCTGGAAAGTCTTATGTAAACTCTCTTGGCTTCCTTCAAAATTTCTCAGATATTTGCCTTGATAGGCATCTATTTCACACCAGATTTTAGAGGTCCGCAGTGACACTGTTGTGATTCCATTAACACCACATTGCATGTATTGTGAGATTGCCATAACAGGACACACATTCTTCCCCTGGGCAAACTCACCTCACTGTTATAGGGTAGTCCACACTTCCATTAATTTAAAACACATTTGAAGACCTATATCTTCCGACAGGCCTACTCAGCCAGCTTTAATCATGAATTTTAAAATTGTGTCTTATGTTTAATCTTTGTTCTGTGTATTTTACTATGTATTTTGTAGAAATATCTTTTGATATGTGTATTTTGCAGAATGGTTTTAGATTATTGTATATTTTAGCGATCTTGTAACCTACCTCGAGCCATGGGAAGAGACAGATAAGAAATAAAATTATTATTATTATTATTATTATTATTATTATTATTATTATTTCCATTATTTTTGGCTTCATGGCTGTGGCTGCTTCAATTATTGTTTGTGTTTTTCCATCATGCATGCAAATATACATATTTTTGTTAACTAGGGATGATATACAATTATCTGCACACATGCAATTCTTTTTAAAAAATAACTGAAAATTCAGTTGAAGAAAAAGCTCTTCTTGGCGGGAATGCTCACTTTCCAATAATTTGTTCCCTTCACCATTGAGTTATCCCCACAACTCCACAGTGATATAATGTCAGCCATATACTAAAAATACTAGACATTCTAGGAAATTGTGGGGTGAAAGGCAAGATTTTTGAACCAGATTGAAGCCCAAAGAACTGCATTGCAGTTGAATTGCCAAGAATGCCATGTATCTTAACCACAGCAACTATAAGGTGAGTATGATTTTTTTCATTAGTGAAGACAAGTTGAAGAAAAATTCCAAAAAATGAGAATGTAGCATGGTTACTTAGAAATTAAATTCTGATTTAATTCTCTGCTTTAATGTTCACTGCTGTGATGAAATCACTAAGCAGGCTTAGGTTAGGCATCATTGATCAACCTTTGGTTTATTCCATCCCCAATGCAATGACATTTATATCCCATATAGAGCTGGTGTAGAACCAGGTGAGCAAGATGCAACTTCTACACTTCTCCAATGTCTGAAGTCAGCATTGTGCTACTGAATTTAAACAGCACATCTTTGTAGCACTATACTTCCCACCCTCACCCCCTAAAGCTTTTCCATGCTAAAACTAGGCACTCCAAAACCCTTTCCATAGTGTAACAGAAGAACCAAATTTACCAGAGGCTTCAGAAAAATGTGATTTGTCTCTAAAACAAAAATCGCACAGAATGCTTTCCTTGTGGAAACATGCTGTCAGTAGATTGAAAGTAATTTTCCTCTTTTCTGGTTGGAAGCACACTACTGAATTCCAGCAGGGAGTATGGCCCACAATGAGTTCCTGGGTCACAAAATGGCACCCTAGAGCCACCAGTTTCCTACCATGATATACAAGATTACATAATCATGTCTTGGATCTTTCAAGCATTATTCGAATACTAAATTTTACTAATATCTCACTTTTGTATGAAAATACAATGGCAGCCCTAAAAGCAGGTCTAAAAATACCAGAAAAACATGTTCTATCTTGAGGCAGTCTGTTTGTCAAAAGGTGCTCTATTTTACCTACTACTTCCATTTTAAGGACTTGGTTTCTTTGAGGCTATATCCTATTATTTCCCCCACCTGGTGCCATGTGCTTTTGTGAACTAATCTCATACCTTGAGCTCTTTCACAAAGTACAAACGTGTGACCCAAAAATGAACACAAAACATCTCTTACTGCACCCCAGATTTTGAACTACAGTTGCTTGATGATAAGGTGCTGTTCGCTTCTACTAAACTCTGACATTGAAACAATATCAGAGTCTCAGGACAAAATCCTGTTTCAAATCAATTCCTGATTGTGTGGTCTTAGCTTTGTATTTTGGTAATGACAGACATTTTGTTCTTTCATGGAGTAAGCCTAAAAGGTCATTGACTTGGTCTAAACAAGCTTCCAAAGAACATGGCATCCATGAAAGAGAAAAGGGAATTGAGCCAAAATGCTGTTTGTTTTATAACAGTGGCACCTCCCTTCCTGTATTCCCCGTAGTAACTTATGGATGCGAGAACTAGACCGTAAGGAAGGCTGAGCAAAGGAAGATAGATGCTTTTGAACTGTGGTGTTGGAGGAAAATTCTGAGAGTGCCTTGAATCACAAGAAGATCCAATCAGTCCATACTCCAGGAAATAATGCCCGACTGCTCATTGGAGAGAAGGATATTAGAGCCAAAGTACTTTGGCCACATAATGAGAAGACAGAAAAGATTGGAGAAGATAATGATGTTAGGGGAAATGGAAGGAAAAAGAAAGAGGGGCTGACCAAGGGCAAGATGGATGGATGGTATTCTTGAAGTGACTGGCTTGACCTTGAAGGAGCTGGGGGTGGTGAAGGCCAACAGGGAGCTCTGGGGTGGGCTGGTCCATGAGGACACGAAGAGTCAGAAGCAACTAAATGAATAAAAAACAACAAACCTTCCCTCAATCAGGGATATCTTCAAGTACATGTGAATACTGACTCTTTACAGATCAAAATATTTCCAGCGAGTCCCCCTAGTTGTAAGATTTCACCTGAGAAATATAAACTGGATTCCTCATCCACAACCCCTTGGGTTGTGATGCTATGAATTCAGTAAAGTATCCACATCAGGAATGCTATGTTATGAGTGCCTTGGGACATCCTGAAAACTGTCCTGAATGTTTTCCCACCCTGCTTAGGCTGATCAATATTTTCAAGTGGTGCAGAGGGCTATAGATCAAGAAGGAGCAAAACCACTCATCCTTTTGCATTAGTATTTGGATCCAAGATATATACAGAATAGGATTTTACTTAAGAAAGGTGATCCTAAACTTAGGATGCTTTGTTCATATCAACTATTTTTTCATTTCACATCTTTTGCAAAATCCATTTCTTCCTATTGAACTATCGGAATCTGCTCATTCATTGCACTGGCAAAATTGTTCAATATTTTAGCTCTGCATGAATTCAGCTGTAAAAATAACTTTATCTTCTCCACCCTCATACCTGCAAAAATTGATTGCCCCATATCCCTCTTCTCCAAAATGGTGCTTTAGCTTTTTAGTCTTCATTTTCTGTACTTCAATCTTTAAATGAGCTCATCTTATCCTATACCTCTTTTATGACTCAATATGCTTGGAGTTGATTCAATATATTTTGTACAACTAAATCCACACAGATCAATTAAGACAGTGTGTGTAAGCTTAAGCCAGCAAAAATCGATGTGCCCATATCAGCTTAAACTGGATATATTTTTGCAGATCTGGTATTTGGATTTCAGTGACAGGTATATTTTTGACAACGGATGTAATAGAATTGTCAATAAAATCTAATCATCTTCAAAAGCCAGACAGTTGGCTGCTATAATTAATTCTTCAAGTAAAATGTCAATATTTATGAATCAAAAATAATATTGTTTGATAATACACTGCTATACCTTTTCCTTATATGTTATCATTTGTTCAGATTTATAATTATTTTCAATAAATGCTGCTTAGAATAATAATTGAGACTATCAACTTGTGTGATTATAAAGGTAGAAACAAGACATTTGGTTAGCAAGAAAATCATGTGCCAATGTGACATACACATATCAAAGACCAGTATTCAAACTGCAAGGAAAAACCTGAATCCTGAATAACTAGCAAGACACAAGATTTGGGAGAATTATTACTGAGAACAGGCAGGACTGTTGATGAGATTATTCAACCTGTATTTGGGCATTTTTATTTACTACTGGTTACTACTAATGGCCAATAGCTCATGTATTATCTTTTTGACAGATAGTCCAGGAGTTTGAAACACCAGTAGCAATTCACAAACCAAGTTTGGAGAGGGTAGAACTCATCCCCTAATGGCGGTGGGGTTTTATATTATATAGACATATTCATTTACCTCCCATCTTCCAGGACTAGCTGCTCAACATTGTCTTTTTTCCACTGAGGGCCATTTCGGCTTAACAGATTAGAGAGTTGGGCCAAAAACTAACAAAATGCACTGGGTTGTTGTGGGTTTTCTGGGCTATATGGCCATGTTCCAGAAGCATTCTCACCTGATGTTTCACCCACATCTATGACAGGCATCCTCAGAGGTTGTGAGGTCTGTTGGAAACTATGCAAGTGGGGTTTATATATCTGTGGAATATTCAGGGTGAGAAAAAGAACTCTTGTCAAACAGACAAGTGTGAACAGGGCCGGCCCAACACGGAGGCCATGTGAGGCTGCCGCCTCGGGCGCAGGCCCGGGGGGGCGCCGTCAGGCACCCTGGCCCTGCCTCCCACGCTGCGTGAGAGGCGGGATCAGGGTGAGCTGCACGGGAGGCTCCCGCGCAGCTCAGCCTTGCCGGCCTGGCCTTTTCCAGGGGGCCAGACTGCAGCAAAGGTCCTTGCAGGCCGCGATCGCGGCCTGAAAGGACCTTTGCTGCAGTCTGGCCCCCTGGAAAAGGCCAGAGCACGCTGGAAGGGAGGCAAGGCCCCGTCTGGGCGGAGCCTCGCCTCCCGGCCTGCGCGCCCTGGCCCCGCCTCTCACGTTGCGTGAGAGGCGGGGCCAGGATGAGCTGCGAGGGAGGCGCGGCCAGGGTTGGCCCCACCTTCCTTGCAGCTCAGCCTCGCCGGCCTGGCCTTTTCCAGGGGGCCAGACTGCAGCAAAGACCCTTGCAGGCCGCAATCGCCCCCTGGAAAAGGCCAGACTGGCAAGCTGAGCTGTGCGGGAGGCGGGGCCAACCCTGGCCCCGCCTCCCACGCAGCTCACCCTGGCCCCGCCTCTCACGCTGCGTGAGAGGCGGGGCCACGGCGCGGGAGGCGGGGCCCGCCGGCGGGGCGCAGGAGGCGGGTGGGCGCAATTTCCCCTCCCCGCTTTATATAAAAAAATATGTCCGGCCGGCCCTGAGTGTGAATGTTGCAATTGGCCATGAAAGCCTTCAACAACACATTGACAAAATGCATTTCATGGGGGAAGTTATTAAAAAGACACTAAAAATGAAAAGCACAGATATAGGATCACTCACCCTTGACAACAATACACATAAAAGGGATTCAGGAGTCAAGCTGAACATAATCCAACACTGTGTTGCGGAAGATTAGAAACAATGAGATCCTAGAATCCATCAATTTGAGTATTGTGTGGAGAGAAGTAATGATACTGCTCAATTCTGCTTTGATCAGACCTCACCTAGACTATTGCGTTTTGTTCTGGGCACTATAACTCAACAAAGATATTGGTAAACTGGAAGTATCTAGAAAAGAGTGACCAAGATGGTAAAAGGTTTTGAAACCAAAACCAGTTAGAATGAGGTTAGGGAGCTGGGTCTATTTAGCCTGTATAAGGTTAAGAATGACACAAAAAGCATATTTAAACCATATTTGAAAGAATGTCATTTTGAGGGGAAGGCAAGCATGTTTTCTGCTCCTCCAAACAAGGGCATGGAGCAATGGATTCAAACTACAAAAAAAGAAATTTCACTTAAATATTAGGAAAAGACTTCCTCACAGTAATAGCTGTTTGTCAGTGAAGTATGTTCTCTTGGAGTATGGTGGACTGTTCTTTTCAGGGGTTTTTGAAACAGAGATTGGATGGCTATCTGTAGGGGTGTTCTGCTTTGTGTATTCCTACATGGTAGGGGGTTGGAAGTTCCAACTCTATGATTCTATGATGCCATCACAATGAACATTATAAGTATTTCTACCATTTGATGCAGAAGTCATGATATCTAATGAATTTTTTTTCAAAGAACATGAACAGCTCTTATTATGAAGAAGAAGCTCTTCCTGTGCTATTCTTTTTTAATTATTATTATCTTCCTCTAATGTTTTCTAAACCCTTGGAATTAACAACTACATGCATGCACAAATATAGAAAAGAAAGAAGCTGCAAGAATCTTGGTTACATAAACCATCACTTAGAGATTGTCGTCTTTCTGGAACAAACCAGCTAAGTGGGGCAAAACCAGGAAGTATTTATCCAGTCTTTAGTGGAGTATGATTTAATAAGCTAATTAGGCTTTGGGAGAAAACAATAATGCACCTTTATTCTATTTGCACTGTGAAATGTTGCAGAAAGTAATCTCCAACTGTAGATAATCCAGACAAATGTTCTAGAAAAGAAATGTGCTTTTGGCTGTTTTCCGGAAGAGGGGTTGTGTGGCTTAGATGCATTCCATGTTTAAGCAGAAATGTGCCATTCAAATTACTTCCTCGGGCAATCAAAAGATCCCACATCCTGGAGGAAAAAACCCTAACTTGTCTGACCAAAATGCCACATCCAGAGGATTTATTGATGCTTGTAATATGCCCAAGAAAATAAAGTAAAAGCTTGCTTTAAATCCGGGAAAGTGTTCAGTCATGAAAATGATTCAGCATCACTTTAATACTACAAAATCTATCTAGAGAATTAATGCCAACAAAGCATCACTGACTGACATTCATTTCCTGTCTTTAACAAGTTTTACAACATTATCTGTCCTGTGAGCAGCAAGTGAAAATATGGGGTTTTTCCCCAACCCTTACTTTGTGAGATGCTTTATCTGCTGCATCTAGGAGGAAAATATCCCTTTTTGCAACATTGACACCACAGCTTAGCAAGGTCCTTCCGAGGCTGACAACAATTTGATTTCCCTTGTCATACAACTGACAATTTGCTTTGTAAATAATCTGCAATTTTCTGAATGGTTCAAGTTTTAGATTCAGGGGACTGCTTGGAAAGACAGATTGGACAATTTTCCAATCTTCCAAGGGCAACAACTGATGACGGAGCACATGGTAAAACACAATTTCGGAAATGTCTTTTTCTCTTTCAAATGCCCTTTTTATACTCACCTCTGTTATGATGTCAACTGAAGCAGATAACGGTTCAGCAACCAGTATGCTCCACGGCACAGCTCATTAGCTTCCTCATTATTCTTTCAGTTTCACTTTGCCTTTCCCTTGCTCTTCATTGTACCCCTATTTCAGCTATGCCATCTAGGGGAAAGCAGTCACCTTTTTCCTCAAAAGTAGAGGTCCACAATAACTTTCAAAATAACATTTATTATTGGCTGAACTGGAATTATATGTAGAACATCTGTCTGTTTAGACTCAATGCATTGAGTGTTTATATTTACGAAGTCTCAAGTGGAATCATTGTGCATTCAACTGAATTTTTGTTGACTGGGTGGCTTTTTGGTGGAATGGGGATTGCCATGCCTCACACATTCATGATCTGCAATCACATTTGTTTGAATAACATATTTCCTATGCTTTGAATTTTCTGAGCATTTCTGTAACAACAGAAAACCCACATCTCTAACACATCTGTGTCTTTGTGATATCTGTGTTGTTAACACTGTAGGAAGAAGATCAGTGAAAAATAATCCACCATGCTAAGTCAGGTGTGATGATTTTAAAAATAGAGGCCATGAAATCAAAGATAAATGTGACTTTCCCAGTGGGGTATACTTTCTTTAAAATAATTTCAGAATGTTTAGATAAAGTTCACATGGCTTAGAGATATGGTTATTATTGCCATCGTTTTCTAAGGCCAATTTCACAAAAGAATCAAATAGAATGAAGGCAATTTAAATCAATAACAAACAACAACAACAACAACAATGGTATTGTAAAATGTTTTATGGAGCAATACAGGTAACACATTACATCAGGTGATTTAGCTGACACAGAACTGCTGGAACTGTTCTACTAAGACTGCAGGGATATAGTACTTTATATACCTGTGTATAAGTCGATCTCATGTATATGTTGACAGGTTTTAGGGCCAAAATTATGAATTTGTATATTTCCTATTGATAAGATAAAGATCATTCTCTGGAAAGGGGAGTACACCAGCAGTGCTTCGGGAGCACATTGCCCCTGGTTGCTGCCAAGGCATTAAAAAAGGCCTTTTGTGACTCTATTCAGAGAAGGGAATGTAAGGTACAGTCCTTAAATTGATGGTACCCAGGGTTTGTTTGTTTATTTGTTGTTGTTTTTGGGGGGGGGGGGGTTGACTAAAATGTTTAGACTTATAAACAAGTGTATGCAGTAGCTAAAGTTTTGGACTTTAGACACCCAGATTAAAGTTATATGCGCTGAATGTTTACTTAAAATATGAACAAATGTGTGCATTATCTTTTTATGCATGTGAGTGGGTGAATTTGTAGTTTGTGCTTCTCATCAGTGATGGCCTCCTCACAGAGCCATATTTTTCCAAGACTATGTCCTATTAAGTTAAACAGGACATAATCCAAGCCTTATGTCATAGAACTGCAATCATTCAGTGTAATCTTATATGTATCATTCTTTTGGGGTCTCACTGAGTTCAATGTGACTTATTACTATAGTCTTAATTTTGTATCTGAACACTTCACTGAGACTAGTGGAAGCTTCTCTCACAGGAGTAATAGTTTGGGAGATTTTTGCAGAGGTATTACTTCAAAGAAAAAGGTCAAAACTTATGTAAAGTAACAATATTTATCTGCCAGCCAGCATTACCTTCTCCAAACCCATAGAGTTCATGTAAAGAATTTTAAAATGCATGTTAACTATTTACACACAATAAATAATCCCACTCCCCAAGTGAAGACCTCTCATCCTTGTTCCTGAATATTGATACTACCATATGTGCTGTAGCACCATTGTAATTTCTAAAAGTTTATTTAGAATCCAAAAAGTACTTAATCTAATTTCACCCAAAACAATTAGTAGGATTTGGCTATAAGAAAACATTGGATTCATCATGTCTGAATATGTAAACTGTCAAAGACAGAACGCCACAAGATAAAATATAACAAAGTTTATTGGAGTTACAGAACCAAAAATGCCCGTAAAAGACAAGGGCTAGGCAAACACTGGCCTTAAAAGTAAAAAGAGACAAGAAAAACGTTCAAAAGATAAACCGGAGTTTAATCCGGGTTAAATCAAAACAGCTTGCTTCAGCCTGGGAATAAACAAACAGAAGCTGGTGAACAAAGAGTTCAAAGGAATGCAATTAATTGGCAGCAGATGCTTCTCTGCTGCCAAGAGCTATATTTGAGTAACTTAGAGGTTACTCCTCCACACAGCAGGCAATTTCCAGATACAAACACAGCAGACGAGGGCAGATGCAGTCAGCAAAGTCCCAATCCGTTCCGAAGGTCGTAAGGCAGATACAGATGTTTGTAGTTCACCAGTTCCAACGATAGACACAGGTAGGAGAATCCGAGGCCGTAGTCAGTCAGTCCGTAAGTCCAGAGTAAGCAGATGGCGTCCGTCAAGAAGACGACGGAAGGTCAAAGCTATTAAGATTAAGCAGAGGTTGCACAACAAAAGCCCACACAATTCCTCCTGCCGTCTGAGCCCAATGTCCAGGATAACTTACGTAGTCAGCAAACGAATCACACCCGTCTTCAGGAAAACTTCCCACACAGATCCCAAGCGTTCGTCCAGATTACCTTGCCCAACGCAATTTGCTATTGCTCCCAAACCCCATTTTATGCCAGTTACAAGTCGTCATCACTATCAGCTGTTCTCCTTAGTCCGGGCGTTTCCTCATCACTTTCCTCATCAGAACTGAAACACCTTTGACTACGCCCCACATCATCCCCAGCTGTGGATCCCGTCCCATCCCTCCAGCTTGTCCACGGGTCTAATCCTGAAGGTCCCCAATCGCCTTCCATACTATCATTGCCAGTGGCACCCAAATCCTCCCTCACACGAGTCCATTCCATGTCATCCTCTTCCGAGCTAACCATCTCTTCCTCCATTCTCTCAGTAAACCCCTCAAAAGAATCCTCGTCAGATGGTTCTGCAAAGATATCTCGCAGCCGCTTCCTTTCTCGCTCCTCGAGAGTATCTGACTCTCGAGGAGTCTTACGCCCACGTCTCCCAGTAGTAGAGCCATGAGGCAAGCCTCCCACAATAATGATAAAAAAAACATCAAAACATCCGGGCGTCCTCTGGGCAACGTCCTTGCAGACAGCCAATTCTCTCACACCAGAAGCGACTTGCAGTTTCTCAAGTCGCTCCTGACACGGGAAAAAAAACTGAATTGTGGCATTGACTAGGATTTTTCTTGTGGTTTTCAATGCATTTAATGTGCAAGATTATGGTCTCCTTTAGATAAAAATTGACTGGAATTAGGAAAGTATAGATATGTATAAGCAGCAACAATGATAATGGGGCACACTGCTGGACCCAAACTTCTCATTTGAACTTAATAATGTGAATAGAGATGAAAATTCAGTTGTTGAAAATTTCTTTAGATTAAAATTGCATTTCAATAAGACTCTAAAAATGTAATCGACTTGAGACATTTTAACTGCATCCAAAGACCACAAGGATTTTCAACTGATTTGTCTTTCAAACGTAATTATACAGTGGTAAAACATAATGCTTTAAAATAATTTGTGTCACATTGGTAGAAATATGCAACATGATTACTGAAAATATGGAGAGTAAAATAACATTTTAAAAACAAAATACTTTATTCTTTGCCAATCAAATCCCATTACAAACTTTACTAATGTTTGATAACAATTTTATACTGATGTTTTTAAATCAATGAATTATTTAGAGTTGATTTTTGACTCAGCTTCCAATATAATAATACCATGTTATATAACTATATTTTCTAGCTGGAATGTATTTGAACAAATTCCTCTTATTATTTCAAGAGTGCAATTAAAATTAATGAGCAGTAATTGCTGAAATAGTATAGAGAACAGAAGAAGGAGAACAGGCATTTCCCAATGCATTGTGTCTGTGTTATTCTGTGTTAACTGGAGTGTATGATATGGCATATATCACAAATTTATTCTTATAAATGGAACATAGTTCATGCTCATGGGACAAGATTCATAATTGCCTCTTCCTTCTGTACACACCTGGAAATCTGTAGATGGTGATCATAAAAGGGGGGGGGGGTGTGCCAGAAATTGCCCATTCCTCACATGAAAAGAGATACAAACAATATTCCATCCCTCTTGTATATTATTATTTATATCATTTTGACCCAAGGCCATTGGTACAATTTACAATAAATTGCTATAATACATCAAAGAGTATCAGTGCTACAAATAAAAAGAAAGAACGAAAATGTGATTTATCACTTAAAACAGAGGACCATTTTCCAGATAAGAAAAAAAATAGGTGAATCAAACAAAAAATATGTGAACCTATTTATTAAAAATCTCAGTGAACAGTCCTAGGGCACATCTATGCTGACATGAAGGACTGGCAAATTTGCTCTGTGGTGGTTAAATGATGCCTGGAGAAGAACCACATTCATAAAAAGGTATGGATTGCTACAAATTCTCCCCGAGTACCCAGAACAAACCACAACTTTTGGCCAATGCAAATAGTTTAGTTGGTTTTGAGACAGAACTGGCCTAACTGTTCAAATGGCAGCCCGGGGACATGGGATGGCACTCACTGTCACTTCTTCTCCTAATCACAGTGGCCAGTGGGTGCAACATGGTTGTGCTAGTTGCTCATTGCCTAAAGTGAAGATAGCTGGAATAATGATATGATTAGAGAAGGGATCGTAGGGAGCAATTCTTTCTCTCCCCCCCCCCCCCTTGTCACTTTGGCTACCCGACCAGCATCATGCCAGATGATGAGCAATCAACATGACCCATGTAATGCCACTCTCTCATCACTGCTGGCCACCATGATCAAGATATTGGCAGGGGTTAATGAGGGCCATCCCATAACTGAGGAGACAGTACAGATGGCCATCCAATGGCATTAAATCAACTTTATCATCAATGGACAATCAGGACCTCTTCCCACCTCCACAGTTGCTGGGGTTGGCAGCCAAAACCATCCCAGGGCCAATCCAGTGTTTGCCATCCCAAATTGACCCCCCAGAGGTGTACAACTGCCCCTAATGAATCATTTCACTAGTGTATAATGCAAATACATTTTATTGATTAGCCTATCGGCCATATCAAAACATTTGACAAACACATTTAACACATACAACATACAACATAGTGTAGATGAAATGGAAGGAAGGTGTTTAATGCTCACTTCAGAGTAGGAATAGAAAATCTTTAATAATATCCCCCCCCAAAAAAAAGTTAAAAAAATTGTTCTTAAGTGTTGAGAAACCCTAATGAGAAGAATCCTTGGGAACATTCACTTTACAGAATTATAGATAAATGTTCTACTTTAACTGGTTTGACAACATTCTATGAAATCCCGTGGTTTGTAGTTTGGTGAGATCCTATTTTATTTTAATTTTAAATACCTCACCCTAAACTCCAAGTCTTAGGTTTCCATAAAATGAAACCATGGCATTTAAAATGGAATTACATAACTGCAAGGTGTAAATGAGCCATAGGGCTAATGTGAATCTTCACAAGTCAGGAGTTATTCTGTGCAAAATTTACACAGAAAACATTGCATTCAGAGAAAATATATTTTCTACATGGAAAATAATATTTTTGTGTGAGAAAAAACTGGGACTTAATCTGCAAAAGAAAAATCACATAATACTATTTTATACAATTAATATTTCTACAGAAAAGACACAGAACTTTCTGAAAAGAAATGTTATTTTCCATGCAGAATATATTGTTTTCTGCACCAGTATTCTAAGCAGGAATTTTGAACAAAATTCACAATATACTTTATAAACTCCACATTTTTAAACACCTTCTTGCAGCACAAAGAAAAATTGCTAAAATTACATCCCTTTTCTTGAACGAAATTATTCACTATGATCAAGTTTCTGTAAAATGAATACTGGTAATATTGAATGAATAGATGGTAATATAACATTTTCAACCAATAGCTTCATGTTGTTGAGGATCTCTTACATTATGTGTTAGGCAGTTTTCCTAATGTATTTATTGGCATAAATCCAGAGTCATTAAATCCGTGGCATTTTAAAAACTGTTTTATTATTATTATTATTCAGCTATTGAATCAATGATTTCCTCTACCTGGGACCCTAATTACATTTTGGTATTTATTTGTTTGTTTATTAAACCTCTACCCTAACTTTCAATTAGAAAAAAAACAAACAAACAACCAAATAGTGTTCAAGGCAATGAGCAACATAATTTTATAAAAATAAATAAATAAAACAGATTAAAAACAGATTAAAACCAAATTAGAGATAGATAAGGCAATGAAATGTAAATATAAATATGGTGCAAAGGGAACAATGAGTTTTCAAAAAGTTATGGAAAGTGTTAAAATATTTTTTAAAAACGGGTTTTTTCTTGCAATTATGAATGTGGCATTTTCCAAAACTGTAGCCTCTCTGATGCTTCTTTTGGCCGAAAGCCTGCATAGACATCAGCCTTAAATCTGTTGGTAAATCCCACTTGGCAAGGAATTCTCAAAAGTGGTTTGCCACTTCCTTCCGCTGAAATATTACTTATAGCAGCTGGAATTTGGTGGCAGTCTCTCATCCTAGCTTCCAAGATCAGACATGATCTGGCGTTTTTTGGATATTTAGGCCCCCCTAGTCCCATCCAAAGCAGATCATTGAACTAATTGTTAAGTGGTGAATCAACATGTAGGTAAGAACATTTCCACATGCTTAGCACTATCCCATGATATTTCCACACTGTGAGATGGTATGGGAATATGGCTGTGCAAAGCTACCCATCATCGTAGTGGTGAGTAGCTTCCCACAACCATTAGAGTTGCATAATTGTGACGTCATGAGGGTGTACATCTGCAATTTGGGGTGGGTGACATGATGTAATTACTGTGCCAGTTTTCCAACTCTGTGTTATAAAGTCTCATATCTCATTGATTCAGTGGGTTTTCTTTAGTCACAGTTCCTTGTTTAATTGCAGAGCCATGGGCCTTTGGTACTCTACAATCTACAAATATGGCCAAAAGCAACCTCTTTTCTGAAATAGATGACAGATTAAAACATAAGGCTTTAGAAAATAGGAGGAGTTCTTTTGAAACTTTTAAAGTTTACTGATAGAATTCCTAAAGGCGAACCTTCCCTGAGTGCACAAAATATTTTTCGGTGGTGAAAGGATGACACATTTATGTTCTGACCTCGGCTGATTCAACCAGTTCTAGATTTGATGGACCAACATATATTTGCTATCATGTAGGGGGAAAGTATATATTGAGCAGCCAGACTGGAGAATTCCAGAAAGAAATTTATAACAAACACATTTACACATCAGTGGTTTAAACTAGGCCATGGTTAGCCAGGGAATATCTTGCTTAACAACTAAAAATAATTGGACCAGATGCCACCAACTTTGTTGTAATTGTTTGGCATGCAACATGCATATAAATAGATAAAAGTGTGAACCTAGACTGCATCCTTAAATGAACCTTCACCTTAAGTCTTTTCACACTATACAATTATACGAGTCTGATTCCACTATAACTGCCCTAGTTCTGTTGTATGAAATCATGAGATTTGTTCCTTAGGGAGGAATATTTATGAGTGTCAGTTAGAGAATTCTAATATGTCAATGAACAATCAATCCAATTATTCCAATGTATGTTGCCATGGCATTTAACGTAGAATCAGAATGCCATGATTAATATATAATCCCACCTATGAAGGATGAAGGGAAGAATTCAGTATTAGGATGCTGGTTTTGTTGGCAAATGCAATGAATATTCTTAATCAGCTTGAGAAATTTACGTTTTTAATCACATCTCCCAAAAATAATTTAACTAGCATAATCAGTGACTAGGTTGGTCGAAAAATACTGGGGTAACTTTTTCAGGCACTTATCCTAATACTGAGTTGATATACAGAAGGAAAGCTTCACACTGACAGTATGAGCAAATGAATCATGTCAATTTCTGCAGACTCACATGTACAGTGTGGATTTTTATTTCTACAAATATCTTTTGAGAACACTCTGGTCACATTTTTCCTATGGGAACATTAATGTGTACATCTCCCAATAGACTAAATAGTGTTCTCACACATTTTGCCAAAATTTGCAGTGTTTATTTGGTAAAATATGTGCATAATGAAGGAATACTGATTTTATTGGAATGAATACTAATTCTTATTTATTTTATTTTGCATTTATACAATGCTTCTTCCCTCAGCAAAACAGAGAATCTTTGCATTATTTCCATGTAGGAATTAGGAGATAAATTATATATCTCGATGGACTGAAGTTTTGTGATTGTGATACATTCTAAATTGCCAGCCACAGTTTCTACATTTCATGAGACAAAAATATAATAAAAGCAGGGGAAGAAAGAAACTAGCTTTTTGGAGAATTCTCGCCTCTTATAGCCCTTCTCAAGCTGTCGGTAAACGCAACCTGGCGAATGACAAATGGCTGTAGTCAAAATGTCCTTTAAAGATGCATTAGTATTCTATGCATGTTTAGGTCTTGCATAAAAATCAAATTTATTTCTGTCAGTTGCATTTGAGTCACTCTACCTCACGTGAATGGATATATGTAACCCACTCTTTGCCATTCCAAATAAATGGCTCAATAGAAAGAGTTTACAGTTCACATTTTCTCACCCCAGAAAAACACAAGTTGTCAAGTTGAGGAAATATTAACATTACCCCAAGAAAATATATGGGTATTTTTACTGATATGTATTTTCTTTTTAAAAAAATACCCCCACAGCAAGGAGAATCCTACTTCATAAAAAATTTCAAACTGGAAAAGGTTAAAACAAATGTCAACTGGATTCAGCACACTTAGGGTGAAAGGTTTGGGGAAAAGGACAGCCTTGGTTTCAATAGATTTTTCCTGAAAAACATTGCGTATTACAACAAAAGCTGAGAAGTGTAATAACTTACACTGCCATTCTAAGAATCCACTAGCCCACCTGTTCAGAATTCAGAGGCCAGACTGGTAGGGCATTCTGGGGGCCATGGTCCTTTATCAGCAGCAGAGATCTGAGGCAGCAGCCTTGGGCAATGTTTTTTCTGTCCATTCAGCATCCACATGAATTTATGTTGTATCTACACATTGTAGATTAAATGAGGGGAGATTGGAAGCAAGATACATGACATTATAAAAGGTGAACCAGAGGTCTGAGGGGTGAGAGTGACTACCTTGAAGTAAGTAGAAGGTTATGTTATACGTTGTGTTGTTGTATGTTAGAATTCCACTAATATGTTATGAGAGTTTCATTTGATGGTTACTTATGAAAAGATATCATTCATTATAATACTGATAAATCCAGCTATCAGTGGAAGTGGCAGCTGTATACAGGGTAGTGGTGGGAACACAACCTGATACTTTACTTATCATAGTGTAAGGTTATCCTGGACTGGTGAACTACTCAATCCTACCAACCCACACATCTAAGTTCTTTGGGGAATGTTTACTTCAGTCAGCCAGAGTACTTTTCTTCTTGCGGAATGACCTGCTAGAAGAGATTTGACCATTGGATATGCTGTCTGAGTTGAAAAGAGCACTGGAAAACCTATTGATCTTATTTTTAAATTATAGTTCTTAAAACCCCACTCCCCGGATTTGAACCGCTGACCTTTCAGTTAGCAAGTCCAGCAGCTCAGCGGTTTGATTAGCTGTGCTACCAACGCCTCATGTTTCATCACTACTTATAGTCCTGTCCTCCTGAACATTTTAGTACTTCACTTTCAAAACCATCTAAACTAGCCATCTAGCCATCTAACTAGACATCTAAAATGGAACCCTGTATTAGGTTAATTTCTTCTGGCACTGTCTAGAACAGTGGTTCTCAATCTGTGGGTCCCCAGGTCTTCGGGCCTAAACTCCAAGAAATCCCAGCCAGTTTACCAGCTGTTAGGATTTCTGGGAGTTGAAAGCCAAAACATCTGGGGACCCACAGGTTGGGAACCACTGGTCTAGAAGGATGTTAAGAAATACAATGCATTCATTAAAGATCTTGTGAAGGTTTACTTCCTCTCTGATCTGTCTCTCCCAGTACCTCTGCCAATCACCTTTATTAGATGATCCTGAGTTCTTGCATTTTAAAAATTGAGAACGAACAGCATCTTCGCAATTTCTCCATGCCATACTTAATCATACAGATGTCAATCAGGTCCTTGCTTAGCTTTTTAAATATATGTGCATATATACAAATTAAAATAACAAAAATCTATAGGAAAACAAATGAAGGATACTGAATGACTAGGTTTAAATTAAAAGGTTGTATATAGATTTCATAAAGATAAAATCTTTTCATTCTGTTTAAAAGAATATGTATATACACAGATATGCATCCTGTTCTAGTGGATGTTTCCACAACGTCTCACATTGAGGTGAAAAGATTGATTTTTCCTCATAGGAAAGGGTTTAGAATCTCCTGATCATTTTGAATGGCCTATTCTATCCTGATTTGTGACTCTGCTCACTTTACTGCCATGCTCATCTGTCAGTTTAAGTGTGAATGAATTTAGCTTGCAGTACTTCAAATGTGTTGGGTCCTTTTTTAGATTTCATCTGTCACCCGCTTTTTCAACAAGAAAATTTTCTTTAAGACATATTAACATTGCATCCATTGTGTGATTTGATTGAAAATCCCTAGGACTACACACTGGTGCATACTTATTCCCAGGGAATGTGAAATACATAGTCACCTGTTGAAATCTAATTTTTTTTTTAAAAAAAAATGATTGTCTCTTTTTTTAAAACCCATAATTTAACTTTAGAGTCTTCACAATCTGGCACAGAATTTGTATTTTTAAGCCTCTTGAAATCAGTGAGCCTTAATGTGCTTGTGGGAATTATGATCTAAATGTTTGGGGTATATGTTTTAGCATTATTAAGATATTTCTATATGGTATATTAAAATGTAATAAATAGTTTCAACTTTGTCTTTGCCAGGCAGTTTAGCGTTGCATTAACAAAAAAGAATATAAAGTGTGGAAATGATATGGCACATATCCTAACAAATTTAAAAAATATCAGCTGTATATATGTCACTTTTGAAAGGAAGATCAAGTAAGAAATATTAAAGGAAGAAATAATTTACTGAATATTGAATTTGGGAGATTAGATTAACTTCCATCAAAATAAGTAATGATATAATATTAATGGCCAACAATTATAATTCATTGCTTAATTTTTGTATCTAGTATGAAGCAACTTATATATTTTTATTTATATTTCTTTGTATTCATTAAAAAGGCATCTAATTATTTTAATTAAAATAGAACAGGCTTATAAAAAGTGAAAAATTATGTAAGGTAAAGTAAAGGTTTCCCCTGACATTAAATCCAGCCATGTCTGACTCTGGGGATTGGTGCTCATCTCCATTTCTAAGCCGACATATACATTAAAAGTACAACAAATATTATTACTAATTCATGTATTACTCAATCTCATGAATAAGTTGAGGATAGGTTTTCATACCTAAATTATAGATTTTGATATAGTATGAGGATAAGTCGAGGGTTACTTCACAGAGAGGGGACAATGCCAGCCCTCCCTCACGGTCGTGCTGCTCCTGGCCATGATCCACACAATTTTCTTGCTCAGGCATTCACAAAGTCTGGAGCAGTGATTCTCAATCAGGTGTTCCCAGATGTTTTTGGCCTACAACTCCCTGAAATCCCAGCCAGTTTACCAGCTGTTAGGATTTCTGGGAGTTGAAGGCCAAAAACATCTGGGTACCCCAGGTTGAGAACCACTGGTCTAGAGTGTTGCAAATTGAAGAGATTTGGGTAGGAGTTGGTTCTTTTAGATTCTCCCAGGATGAACTAAGGTCTTGCCTTTTGTTACTCTATTTAGAGACAGTAAATTTTGGATAACAGTTAAGGGTTAATAGGTACTTGCCCTATGCTTAAGTTGACCAAATATTTTTGGGTGGGGGATATCGTTTTTTAAATTAAGAATTCTAGATTTATCCATGTGTGTATATAGTATTTGCATGTTCATAATAATATTGTAAAAGTTTTGAAGGGATTTGTGTTGAAGTCCCATTAATGTAAGGTAAGCAAAGGTACCTAAGGAAAAGCTGCTTTGAGTCTCCTTGTGAAGAGAAAAAGCAAGATAAATAAGCATTATTATTATTATTATTATTATTATTATTATTATTATTATTATTATTATTATTATTGAAGGAAAAGCTGATAAGGAGAAGACCTGGCTGTGGCTCACGAATGGGACCCTGAAGAAGGAGACAGAAGGCCTGATCCTTGCAGCCCAGGAGCAAGCCATCAGAACAAATGCAATTAAGGCCAAGATCGAAAAATCAGCAGTTGACCCAAAATGCAGACTGTGCAAGGAAACCGACGAAACCATTGATCATATCCTCAGCTGCTGTAAGAAAATTGCACAGACAGACTACAAACAGAAGCACAACTATGTGGCCCAAATGATTCATTGGAACTTATGCCTCAAGTACCACCTCCCAGCAGCAAAGAACTGGTGGGATCACAAACCTGCAAAAGTCTTGGAAAATGAGCACGCAAAGATACTATGGGACTTCCGAATCCAGACTGACAAAGTTCTGGAACACAACACACCAGACATCACAGTTGTGGAAAAGAAAAAGGTTTGGATCATTGATGTCGCCATCCCAGGTGACAGTCGCATTGACGAAAAACAACAGGAAAAACTCAGCCGCTATCAGGACCTCAAGATTGAACTTCAAAGACTCTGGCAGAAACCAGTACAGGTGGTCCCGGTGGTGATGGGCACATTGGGTGCCGTGCCAAAAGATCTCAGCCAGCATTTGGAAACAATAGACATTGACAAAATTACGATCTGTCAACTGCAAAAGGCCACCCTGCTGGGATCTGCGCGCATCATCCGAAAATACATCACACAGTCCTGGACACTTGGGAAGTGTTCGACTTGTGATTTTTTTTATATGAAATCCAGCATATCTATCTTGTTTTCTGTGTCATAATAAAATAATAATAATAATAATAATGCATGAATGATCATGTTTCAAATGTTGTTTTTTTGCTTGGATATTATATAAAACATTTTTTTCTGAATAAACATGCTTGTTCATCAGAGATGGTAGTAAGTTGATGCCTCAGGCTGAAATGTCTAATCATAAAATCATTTATGTTTCATTCTTGATTCATTCATACATTTGTACAAGTTTTATGTTCCATCTCCTTTTCATGTTCAGGAGTTCTAGTATATAATTTATATGTTTCCCCCACAATTGATGATATTTTTGAGAATTAATTATGAAACATTTTCTTTTGGCTTTGATCATTCTAGTTTTGATAATCATTGACAAAGATAGATAAATGGTGCTATTTTATTGATCCTCCACATGTTTTGGACTGTAGCTCCTAGAATTTTTGGACATGAGCCATACTAGTTTGGATATTTGGAAGATGAAATCAAAAACATCTGGAGGACCAAAGATTAAGAACCACTGTGATAGACTATGTAATCCCTCACAGTCTGAGTAATAGTCTCCTCCTCCACAGATGAATGATAATTGTGTGCTAAGAATGATTTTGACTGGGTGATTCCAGATGTTATAGGTGGAGGAATGGCCTGCCTGCTTCAATTTTTTATGATTATTTGACACCACTTACTTAAATCAAATAGTGGGTGGACTGTATAGCGCTTGCACATTTGTATTTTTAGTGCGGGCAGTGGTTCACCCCCAGAATATTGTTGGACTGAATTCCCTTCAGTCACTGCCAGACTGATCAATAGTTAGAAATGATGCTGATTATAGTACAATATCTGAAATGTTAAGTGTTTTCCACCTCTGCTATGGTACCTCTGAATTTGAGCATTGTATGTGTTCTGTGCAATCTTTAAAAACATAGAACAAATGCTTTCTTGTTTTACTTGATCCAAAATTCCTCAAAGCATCTTCTGCAGTGTTTGTAGTTCAAAGAAATGCTGTGTTTGTGGGCTTCCAAGTGACTATGATCCTCTGTCACAACACCATGCTTGCAAATGTCATTTGGACAGGCACAAATAAAGTATTTCACAATGTCATTATGCACAGGAGAATGAATACTTTACCCATGAATTTCATAGCTAAAACTATATTTTATAACTTGTGTGCTTAGCTTAATTGATACTGTCTATGGAATGAATCATGGAAGCTATATACAAACTTTCCTCTCCTGAGCCATAGGTTATTGTTGAGATTTGTACATGTTGCATCTTAATCATCCACTAATGGTAAAACATATATAGGTGTTACAATTGGAAACAACAATGAATTTGAATAAAGCAGGATTTTATGAGTAAAAAACAATGACATCGTGTCAACTCTACTACCTGTCTATTAAGTATTAAGCATTCTTAAAGTGTACAATATATATAGCAATATCTGCATTCAAGAGTATTAAGAGAGACAGTGGTGGAGTAAGTCCTGGGGCTGCAAATAATCTGGGATAGTATGTTGTAGAGCTGCCCTAAATGCCACAGGGAATGCATATGTACTGGCAAAGAGGTTCCCTGAAGCTGTTTGCTAGTTCACATGAGTATTTCTAATTTATGGTGTATTTGGGTTTCAACAGGAGGATTGCCTCTAGGTAGGTTGCCTCCTTGTCCCTTTCCTTTCAGCTTCTGGGGAGTTGCAATTGTCAGTGTGCACCACACCACCCAGAGCAGGTACTGTGGTGCTATTTGGTTCACTTTGGCCATCCCACACCTTCCATATATGCCTGCACTTTTCATCACATTACTTAAATTCAGATGCACACACACAGCCTTTATTGGCATATAACAACAAAATCACAACACAGGTGTGTACAAGAAGAGGAAGCTATGGTGTATGCTGGATCTGGGCAGCCACCTGTATGCTCAGACCAGCTAGATACATTCATGTGGCCTCCTAGTGGGCTACATTGCCATGCCTTATGCAGGCACCATTGTGTGGCTGGATGAGGAATGGCCATTGTGGGCCACTAGACAATCCCACCCTCCAATTAAGATAATAATAATAATAATAATAATAATAATAATAATAATAATAATAATTTTATTCTTATATCCCGCCCCATCTACCTGGAGGGACTCGGGGCGGCTTACATGGGGCCATGCCCAGACACGACAGCACAAATCAGATAAAACATTAAACTGAGCAGTAAAACTTCAACATGATTAAAAACAGTCATAAAAGATCATGCTTTAGCCTCCTACTGGGTCATTGCCAGACTCTATGCAGGTGTCATCAGTGACCTGGCCAGATTCAGGATAGCACTTTCAACCCAATATGCAGATATTGCTTCCCAATGACATGTAGACACACATACCCCCACACTGTTTCATAACTCCCTTCCCTTAATTTCCACTGCATCTTGACTGGGATTGGAATGCTATAGCTGAAAGGGTTTTGCTTTTTCCTCCTGACAGGACTTGCTCTTGGGCTAATATCAGATGAGAGTTAAAGACCCTTTGACAGGATGTCCCAATGTGTTAAGGCACCCAGTATCCTTGAGAAATAATGATTTAGTGAGATTTCTTTACATCCTTCTATGTGTTTCAAGGTGGATAGCCAGATGTGACTTTCACAAGTCTCTGTGGAAATAGAGTAAAGTATTGAAGTCTTCTCCCATTTCTTAAAAATATTTACTTGAATTTAATAATGTCATTGGTTTTCTCTCACACACTCATCAGAGCTATGCAATAATATTTTGCAAATACAGTGTTCCCTCACTATTTCGCGGTTCGCTTTTTGCGGATTCGAGGTTTTTCAATAAACTCTAAAAGAATATTATAAATCATAAAAAAATTACAATTTACAGCCTAAGGAAGGGAGGAAGGAGAAGCCAAAGGAAGAGAAAAGGAGCCCAAGCATCAATGGGAGGAGAAGGAAGTGATTTATCAACACACAGTTGTTGATGATAACCAAAATAACGTATAAATATATAGCGTCCCTACTTTGCGGATTTTCACTTATTGCAGGTGGTCATAGAATTTAACCCCCATGATAAGTAAGGGAACACTGCACCCCTTTTCCACAGAATGAAGGAAGAGGACAAAATTACACCTGCATAGACAGCTGTATGAAGGAAGGGAGGGATCTTTCTGATTAATAGCAATGTGCAACCACTAAAGATATAGCTAGAAAGTATGATGACATTTGGGAATGTGGCTTGGGAAAATGGTCCCACTCTCCCTCTAGTGCACAGATCTTCGGTAAACACATGTGGTGAACACCAATAGGCTCAAAGAGGTGGATTGGGAGGGCAAGAAATTATATGGGTCTGTCTAGTTAAATGTTGGGAGAAAATAGACAGCATGACACAAGCCTAGCAGTTTTGCTTGCAGTACCTTGCTAAGCACCATGTTTAGTTCCACTCTAGTAAGTGTTACATTTTTTAAAAGAAATACATAAAAAGACCCGAATTCAAAAATGTTTCTTTTCCTGTTTCCAAAAGCATTTTCAAATGTTTGCTGCCAGTGTCTGCTTTCCTTTGTCTATGTTCTGTCTTTTTTTGTATTCTGTTCTTTCTCTGACCTCTCTTACATCTTCTACTTCAAGGGAGCCAATGAAACAACCTAAAACCAACCCACTCACTGCTGATATGTTATCACAAACAGCAGCCACCATCACACTTAGCCTTCATGTTTTGCTTTCTGTAAAGAGAAAAGGAAATATTACAGTGGTGGGGAAAGGACTGCTTTCTCACCCTTTTTAGCTTTTCTGTTCTTGGATATAAACCCTTTGAGTTTTCCTTCCATCCTTTAAAACAAGGCTTCAGATGAGAGTGTGCCCAGGGCAAAGGTAATGGTATAAACCAGTCTTTCGTTACAAATTCAGATAAGAGGATGCCGAGGATAAAGATCATGATATGAACTAGCCTTTGGATACCAATTGATTCAAGGTCATCAAAAACAGCAATTAATGTTCAATGCTTTGTTCTTCTTCCATGTGCCTACATTTCCTACGTATTGGAGGCCAAAAAAGATGTCTACACAGCACGTTTTTTCTTTCCTGATTATAGGAATATCTGGAAACATGGTTAATGATCTTTCAAGGGAACACAATTGCTAATGAAACACCTTGCTCATTAGCAGATAGGTTTTTGCAGTTTCACACAGTGAATCATCCTAGAGGAGATTTCTATTCCAGGATGAAATTATTCTCTAATACTCTTGTGGAAGGAAGCAACAAGTCTTCATTTTGACATAAAGTCTTTTAAAACTCTGTAATTTTAAAGACTATTCACGGTTTAGAACTTATTCAGTGCAAAATTTGCACACGATTGTTTTGGGCAAAAATGCATTTTTGTTTAGAAAATAGCTTTTCTCCTGCTCAGAAAATAGGATTTTAGGTCCTCCAGAGTAACTCCATGATACAGTAAAAATAATTCATGTCATAGGATTCACTATTGCTTACAATCTATTTCTACAGTAAGTTCAGAATTTGGCTGGTACAATATTTCTGTACAGAAATGCTCTTTTCTTCAAAAAACAAGCATGTGTGAATTTTGCATATAATGAATCCTGAACTGCAAAGATTTTGTCAGTCCAAGATTTTCCTCATCAAAGTTTCTTAGCACCCAAGAAACACATTTTAAAAACTAACTTTAATATTTTGAAATATTTTAAATTCCTACCACAGATACCAAGAACTGCCAAAATGAGTATCAGCAAATCAAGAGTGAATTATCTCTAGAAGGCAAAATAACAAAACTATTGTACTTTGAACATATCATGAGATGACATGACTTGCAGCAATGATTGGTAAACTGGAAGACAGCAGGAAGAAAAGAAGACCACATTACTAAATTGTTTCAATCAATGAAACTATAACCTGGTCTTCTACACAGACCATATGTTCTCCTCCATTCACAAAGGGAATGTGAGTGGAAAAGAATATAGCCAGAGCAGGAGAAAGGCATGTTTTTTCAGTCAGTTGTTACAATGATGGTGAGGGAGTAGATGCAAGCAAGAGGTCCATCAGTTTCAACAACACTACAGCTTTTAAATTTCATGTTAATGACTTTTCATCCTCCAAGAATCAAACATAGGGTGCATCTATATACTTTATAACTAGTGCAGTTTGATATCACTTTAACTGCCACAGCCTAATGCTACAGAATTTTTGAGTTTGTAGTTCAATGAGGCACCAGACTCTTTGACAGAGGAGACTAAAGATCTTGTAAAACTACAACTCCCATAATTTCATAGCATTTAGCTATGGCAGTTCAAGTGGTGTCAACTACTAAAGATGTGCAAAAAAAATTCCTTCATTTCCTTCGTGCTATCATTTCATTTTGACCATTCGTCTACACAAAACGAATGATGACATTTTCATAGGAAACGAGAGGAGACACAAAAATGAAAGCCACACAGTCATCATTCTTGCTTTTATTTTTCTTTCATTACTGCCCCATAACAATAAGCAGGTACTGACAAAGGGCTTACAACTGGTGTGTGCCAATGGGTGTTAATAATAATAATAATAATAATAATAATAATAATAATAATAATAATAATAACAACAACAACAACAACAACAACAACAACAACAACAACACTTTGGGGAAGATCCAAATGTTTAAAAAGTTAATGGACTAAAAGAGATCGAAATGCCCTCCGTGTGTGGCGATTTTCACCCCTCTAGCCCAAAAACCAAGGGGGGGGGGTGAGCCTCGGTAGCCCTCCCATTGCTGCCAATGGCATGAAAATTTTCATGTTTTTCATTAGCCAGACGCACATTCATGTCGTATAGGTGCATTTTTGTTAACAAGAACCAAATATGAAAATGAGATAACACGAATGAAATTACACAGAACGAACAGAAATTCCATACAAAAGCACAACACTACAAACTACATTAATTCTATATTGTAGATTCTCCCCTTAGTTACACATGGCTTAGCTTTAAGCTGCATGAACATTACAGAGGATCTCAACTACAGAGTTTGGGGAAGGGAGCATATTTCCTGTCTCCCAACATTATGTAAACCAAATGCTGATGAGTAAGTCTACATTAATGATTTTTATGAAACATTTCAAATACTTTCAAAACACTGCTTTTACCTTAAAATATTAAATGGGTGAACAGCCGCTGTTTGACTTGTTTGGCCCAAAGTAATTGCTGTCTTCTCCTTTTTACACCACTGTGGCAAAATGTTGCATTCACAGATAAATATTTATGCCAATTAGTCATAGGCAATAAATGTTTAGTAACTGAACCAAACATTTTATGTTAATGTGACCTACTAATTATTCTATTGTATTTTCTTTCTTGATATTTTTGGAAGATGTTTTTTCCCCAGAACAAAACATTGTTCTAAATACTGAATCTGTTAAAATAAGGCATATCTACACTGACAGTATCTGGAGAAATAAGAAGTTCAATGGGTAGCATTATGTTCCTTCATGAGACAAGCCAATTTGCTATCCTTGGAGATTTACATGGGCACAAAAACTGCTCCAATTGATAAAAAGATGAAAAAAGTCTAGAAATTCTGATTTTCAAAATTTGGTAGTTTTTAATTTTTTAACTATTGCAATCTATTTAAAATACAGCTCCACAAACTCTTTCATACTACACAATTTTCACACTATGATTCCACTTTAACTGCTTTGTCTAAATCCTTTTGAATTATGGAATTTGTAGTTTATGGAGCCTTTGGTTGAACATTATAACTTAAAAGTCATAGGATGTTACTATGGCAATTAAAGTGCCATAATGTGAAAGGCCTCCAGGAAAGACAATTCTCAATTTCTGGAAAATGGTGGTCTGGGAGTGTTGCAGTCAAAAAAGAAAAAGAAAGAAATAGCTTTGGAGGAATGAAAGCAGCTCCAGGGCCAGATTTTGCCTATCCCTGCTTTAAATACAGCTCATTTAACACTGACATTTGTCTTAATTCAAGTGCCAATTTATTCTAGCAAATCAGCATATAAAATGCAACGAGGGATAAAGCTTCCAACATAAATAATTAGTTTTGTTGTTTATTTATTTATTAATTCATTCTTGGATTTCTACATAGTAAACTATTTTCTCAGCTACATCAGCATGCTTTATGTAGAAGAAAAAAACTCACACAATAGAAATGGCATCAGACCTATTTTAAAATGTTACTGGTAACTTGCTGTGCTAGTTGATTCCTTCAAATTTCTATTATTTTACTTCTCAAAACTGTGGTGCTCTTCTTGTTGAGGAACTTTATCTTCCACATTCTCTTAGCATTAGTTTTTCTGGTAGGAGTTTATGGGAATGAAAATCCATCAACATCTTCAGGGCCACAATTTTCCTAATATTCTTATTTGATTTGTCTTATTTAAATATGACTACGTCTGTTGCAAGGGAGAGCTGATCTTTTGAAGCTATTAGATTATTGCTCCTCCAAAAATGTTTATGGCAGGAAAATAAGATGCTATATATATATATGTGTGTGTGTGTGTGTGTGTGTGTGTGTGTGTGTGTATGAACAAAAACCTTTCTATAGTGTACACTATACATACCTGAGAACCATAAAAATGTATTGATGATAACATAGGAAGTATTTTCAATAGTGCCTACATCAAGGCGGTGTTTTATGGCTTAATACAAACTTGTGATGTTTCAGTAAGGCCTTTGTCAATGATAACATATTCCTGCAAATATGGTAGTAAAATATGGGCTAGACAATAGTATGATTAGTTAATTGACTGAACCAAAAGTGTGCTTAGACATATGATTTTGCCATTTCTCCAGAAAATTCCCATTGAAAGTTGCAGATACATCCTTTAAAAATTCCATAGATTTATTGACAAGTGTTTTCTGAAACCCAGTTTAGACTATGGTCTGTCTCTTGAGCATATGTGAGAACAATGAGGATTATAGTATCATTCAGAAATTCAATGGTATTCTTTGGCTTCTATTAAGAACAGAAATCTGCCAAGAGTCAGGCGCCAATTTGAGAGCAAAACAGAGTTTATTCAAGAGATAGCCCAAAAGATAGACACAAACACAAAAGATGGCTTTAAACACTTAACATTCAGTGTTTAAAAGCAGTCCAAACAAAAATACAGTAGAGTCTCACTTATCCAACACTCGCTTATCCAACGTTCTGGATTATCCAACACATTTTTGTAGTCATTGTTTTCAATATATTGTGATATTTTGGTGCTAAATACGTAAATACAGTAATTACAACATAACATCACCGCGTATTGAACTACTTTTTCTGTCAAATTTGTTGTATAACATGATGTTTTGGTGCTTAATTTGTAAAATCATAACCTAATTTGATGTTTAATAGGCTTCTCCTTAATCTCTCCTTGTTATCCAACGTATTCGCTTATCCAATGTTCTGCCGGCCCGTTTAAATTGGATAAGTGAGACTCTAGTGTATATCAAAAAGTATGCTTTAGCAACCAAACTGGATTATCCAAGCAAATAATCCAGATAAAACAAAAGGTGCTTCAATTCAGCTCTAAACAAACTAAGTTGGCTTGGAAAAGCAGCCAAAACAAAACAAAGACTTGGAAACTCCCAAAAAACTCCCAACAGTCACATGCTAGCAGTTTTAACACAAAGCTCTAAACAGAAACAAAAACCGGGCAAAGGAGCTTGCAAACAAACTTGGAGCCAGTGCAAAAGGGAAAGTGTGGTTCCAAGCCCTTACTGTTGCAAGCAACAGGCTTTGGGGATTTAAAGGGGCAGTGCAAGAAGATGTCGTCAAACCGATCCAGAGTCGAAATAGCAGGAACAGCAGCAAACTGCTTCAAAAGTGCAGGTAATGCCAGAAGCTCAAGGGACAAAGCGAAGAGACGTTGTCAGGTTGATCCAGGGTCAGGACAGGAGACAGCAACAGGGTCAGGAGGCAAGCCGTGGGTAGACTAATCAGAGAGCGAAGGCAGAAACAGGGTCAAATTCCAGTCCAGGGTCCAGAGGCCGTAGTCATCAATTCAAGGTCCACGAAATGGCACAAAGAGCCAAGGCAACGAAGGCAACAGCAGCTAAAAATAGTAATAACAGTGCAGTCCAGGAAAACCCACACAGTTCCAGCCCTCCGTTGCAGAGCAACCCAGATAAATTTACATCTGAAGCAAAGTCCCAGTCCAGTCTTCTTTAACACATACAGGAATCCCAATGGTGCCCAGCAACACCTTGCCACACGCAAAGTGAAGTGACCAAACATTCCCAATTTATCCCAATTCTCCCTGGGTGTCCAAACACCAATACCCAAAGAGCAGGTGTCCCAAATACTTAATCTGAGTCAGAACTCCACACAGCTAAGGCTCGTGGATCGGGCGTGCCTAATTCTTCATCAGAATTCCAATCATCCTGCCCACACCCAACACCATGCACACCTGAGGATCCATCCTCCCTCCTCCAAACAGACCAAGTGGGATCTGCTCCTGAAGATACCCAAGGTTCAGTAGTATCCATGGGCCCCAATTCCCCAGGCATCTCCGGTGCCCATGCCCAGTCAGTGCCCACTTCCTCAGCCACCACCTGTTCACCAGCATCCATTTCTTCCACAAACTCCCCATCTGAATCTTCCTCAGAAGACTCCCCATTGAGGTCCCTAATACTCTTTCTGTACAAATCCTCCAACGAGCCCTCCTCGCGAGGGTTTTTCCTTCCTCTCCTGATCCCACCACCATCATCCACAGTCCCCGAAGGCGCAGTCACAACAAATCACTTCTTAGGCATTGTTTAGTACTCTATATAATACAACTGAAGATCAGAGCCAACCAGTTATCTTAACAGCAAGAACAAGGGAAACTTCTCTCCTAGTTGTATCTGAGTGGCAGATGACCTATTTCTACTTTTCCGAAGTCCTAATTCACCACAGTATTGCTACACAAATGTTGGCAATCACTGTTTGAGGCCTAAAGTTAGTCAGTCATGTAATGCTAAATAGCTATTTCAAAAAAGCTATTACATTTAGGGAAGACTAATGTATGGCTTTAAAAAGGAGAACAGAAACATAAAGTGATCGTTAATTTTCCAGATTACATGTGAGCTGTGCGAGTACTTTAAGTGAAATTGACATTTTGACCATGCAGTTTATCTATCACCAATAACCTACTTTCTATCCAATAATAAAATTATCTATTTATTATTAAGCCAGTTAGACCACATTGGCAGGAAGCATGCTTTTGAATACATGTATTAAATTAAGAGTGTGTGCTATTAAAAATGAAATCTACTTGCCCTCAATACTTATAGATTTACACTCATAACATAATGCAACATACATTTTATAGTAGTAGTGGTAGTAGTAGTAGTAGTTGTTGTTGTTGTTTATTAGTGCTTAGTCCATATGCCATTCACATACAAAATACATACTATGTAAAAGTGCAGCAATAGCGCTATATAAAAGTACTACATTATTTTATATATATGTAACCCAAAATCCATACACACACACACACACAATACTTATTTATGTCTCGCAGACAAGAATATCTAGAAAAGATAGGATATATACAAGCACGGATAGTAAATATACATATAAAACCCAAAAACTTTGAATGAAAATCAGTTTATTGAACTACTGTGACATCATTTTAGACCAAAAGTGGATTGGGACTGCCTAGAGACCATTCTTATATTAGGTGTGCATGTCTGGAATCATAGCTATTTTGGCAAATATTATGTATTATACATGATGCAATATAGAAAAAATTATTGAAAAACTCAATTCATTTATAAAATTCTGGAATATAAACTACCAAGATAGTAAAGAGGCATTGTATTGTTTTCATTCAAATAAAGATAATATTATTCTCCTCTCTCACACACATGTACAGGAATGGTAATCTTCATAAATTTAATTTCTGAAGACCCAAATAGAGTTTTTGAGATTTCCAACAGACATTAACCATAGAGTCTTGCTGGAAGATCTAAAGACTTATAGAGAGGTGTTCTGTTTAAATTTGGATTTTTCCACTTTTGTGTGGATCCTGTGCCCCTAATTTCAAAGGATGTGGAGGGATCACTATTAATACATGTTGGTATGAATCAAGTTTAAATACCCGCATTCTTTTCTTTACACACCCATGAAAGGCGGATCACGTACAGCCGCAAGACTTCAAATTGAGCAATGACAATTTATTAAAATTTCAACTAGACCCAAGAGCCAAGCAGCAGAAAATGATGCATCTCATCCAACCTGCATAGAGATCCTAGCTGATCCCAGGCTGGGGCAGCAAATGATTGCTTGGGGCAGCAAAATTCCTTTGCTTTCTACCACTGGCAAACTCCTATAAATGCTTTTGTAAGCTTTTATTGAGGCAAGTCAGCTTTTGAGAGGTCAGACTCTGCTGGTATTCAAGTTGATCAAAGTGTATATAACCCTTTTGCCGTCAACCTGTCCATGTTTAATTTGATCTTTGGAGCCTGGCATGTCAGGACCGAACCCATGGTTCTTGTGATAGCTGAATTCACAAATCAAGAGGGTTCTACAGTACTAGATCAATGGAGCTGTACTTGAATCCAAAGATGTTTCAACCCAGGACTGTTCAAAAATTTGAAACTCTTCCTAGGGAGGCCAGAATGATCATATTCTACTTCCATCCATGCTTGACAACATTTTTGTCCCATCAGACTTTTAGAAGCTAACTGGAGTGGGTTTTTAAAAATGTTGTGCAGTACTGTTTTCCAAAGTGTTATGCTGTATGTTATCTTAATGAATGGTAATGTTTTTAATGTTTATATTTTATTGGAGCTTTTCTATAGTGTATTTTTTTTAAAAAAAAAATGCTGTTAGCTGCTTTGAGATTCATCATTGGAAGAAATGTGTCCTGTTTTGTCTCTCAAGAACAGCCTTAAAACACTGGGGTAAGTAAATGAAAATTGCTTTACTTCAGCAAAACATAAAGTACAGCACACTCGGTGGAATAATGCAAAAGGAAGCAAGGAAGTCTTAGGGTAAACAGCTCTTAGTCTCTGTTAAATTCCCAAATAAAATAGCAGTCTTACTTCAGACAAAGAAACAGCAATAAATCCTTAGGAGCAGTTTCCCAGATGCAGACTTGAAGCAAGCACAAGGGGAGTGAAGAGTCAGTTTGTTACCAGCAAGAGCTGGCTGCACCTGCTTCTGCTTTATAGCCCTGAGTCCCCTCCCAGCTGCTAGGGAAGTTCCTAATTTCTCAGCTGCATTTCTGGCAGCTATTCTAGCTGAACGATGTCTCTGCTCTGTTTCCTTTTGCCTCTCCTGAAATGTGGGTATTTGCAAAATCTCCTCCTCAGATTCCAACTCTCCCTCAGATTCATGAACACTTTCCTGCTCCCCTTCCTCTTCTGAAGAAGAGGAATCCCTAACAAAACGGTGGGTAAAAATGAATAAAACAACAACAAGCATTTGGCTCAGAAGGATTCTTAAATATAAATAAAAACATCAGGAAGGAGACCCATTAGCTGTCATATATTTGTCTGGATTTAGTATACTTTGTCTAATGGGCTCTCAATATTCTCTAATGTTTCGTTCACGGATCCCACAAAAATGCCAAAATCCCTGAATGATTAAATCTCATTATGTACAATAGCTGAGTAAAATAGGGTCCCATATATAAAATGGGCAAAAAATCAAATGAATGCTGGAGACCACCTGAAGATTTGTGAGATGGTGGGAGGCTAAAGTAGGGAGTGCCTACAGGTCAGCATGGTGCTTGGTAGCAATATCGATATTTTAGGGATTTTTGTTCATTTTTGAAATATGGTTGGTTTAATCCATTGATACTATCATGTGGATATGGAGGACCAACTTTATCTTGTGATGGGACTCTGTTTTCTGTATCTCCCCTATCTTTTTCAAATAAAGAGCATATTTTTGAGTATATGCATTTCTATACATGGAATGGTTGCTGTCCTCTGAATCAAAGAGACCCCTTGAAATACAATGGCGTTTTAGGCTGGTTCTACACTGCCACATAATGCAGTTTAAATTTCATTATATGGTCAATATAGATCCATACAATGCAGTTATATCGACATCATTTGGTTCTACTCTGCATTATATATCATATAGCTTTAGAAAATATCTCTGCATCTGGGAAGCTGCCTACAGAAACTCAAAATACTTAGTAGATGGAACCCATGCCCATGAGCTATAATTGTGACCAGGATTGCGGTATGTGTGTGTGTGTGTGTGTATGTGTGTGTGTGTGTGTATATATATATATATATATATATATATATATATATATATATATAATCTCACGTCAGTTATAAAGGCTGTTCCCCAGAAGAGACATTTGCATTTATACAGTAACAATTTTGTAGCAGAAGACTGAAATATTACCTTGCATACACTGTTTTATCTCCATGACCACCTGCTTTTGAATTTTTGTGGAGTCTATTATTATGGTAGTTTTAAAATGCTCATGCAATGTTTGCATCTAAATGAGCATTAGTACTCATTAGTAGCATGGTTTAAAATCTAAATGGATCACCTGTGGGAATCAAGAAGCACTCTTTGGAGTATTTAGAGAAAAGGAGTGTGTGTAAAATGCTAGGTATTGGCAATTCGCAGAGGCAAAGTGACAAACGGGGACCAATAGCTTTAATAGAATTTTGAAATGTCTCGGTTACAAAATTGGCCTTATTCTATTATTGATGTATTTTGTTTGGCAGTCAAATTAACTCAATGGCAGGGTTCCTGAGTTGAAACAACAAGTCCATCGCTATCTACTTTGACTGTAAACTTTGGTTTGTGTTTCTATCTTTACTAATGAACTTTTGCCCGTAGGCCTACTTCTGGATGATTTTGACATGATTTGATTTTAGATGGCATCTTTCTAAACCAAATGAGGGTAGGGGCAGAGGAGAGAGGATGTGCTATCAAAAACAACTCTGTTTGCTGCTGCCAGAACCGAAATATTTATGAGAAACCCAATTTTAAATAGTCAACCGAAAAACCCTCCAAACTTTGAAAACTTATATATAATCTCAATTAAAACAGATCTGTTTAAACAAAGTGTTATGCATTGGTGCAGATCTTCGACCATTTATGGACCTTTTGTAAAAAAAAAAAAATCAAATCAACATTTTCTCCAAACATTATTTTCTTTATTTATCAATTTTTGAACACCAGGCAAATATTTGAGCATTGAAAGGAATCTGTAAACAAAGGTGCAAATAACCACACAGCCATGAAAACCCAGGATTGACCTTAGGCTAGTCACATCCCTTCAACATCAAAGTTTGTTATTGTTTTCTTGATTTATTTCATTAGTGGCAGTGGGAAAATTTTGAGGCCCATTTCTCCATCATTTTTACAGAGAAAAATTCAAACCCCAACACAACACCTCCCTGCTCCTTTCTCCCAGCAGTACCTTTTTTATGTGGGTCCTGGCTCCCTGAGTTCTGGTATTTGGCTTGCCCTTCACTCCCTTTCTCTCCTTATCCCCTTGCCTCCCTCCCTTATAGGGAAATTATACAGTGGATGCAGCTGCCATTCCATAGGGATTTTTAGGACTGGAATTCCAAACTGTAATTGGCTGAGAAAGAGCATGTGATGCAGCTCCCTCGCTTTTCCCTTTTATCCCACCGAGTCTACATTGGAAAAAAAAATCAATGAAATATTAACAAAATGTAACTATTTTTCCCTTGAATGTCAAGGGAACTGTTTTGTTTTGTTTTAATTTGGTGGCCTCAATTTTAAATTGTAAATATAATTCATTAGTACCAATTTATATGAATGTATATGACTTACGAATTGCCCCTAAAATTTTGCACACCTCTAATGGATTGTCTTTTGAAGTCCTTCTCAAATAAGGGTCAGCTATCAATTTTTCTGTTGGACTATAGGTGTTCAGTAAAAATGTTTTGATTCTCCAAAGCTCTTTTATTGTCTTTTGGTCATCCACTACTACGTTCTGTGTTTGCTTCTCCCAATACTTTTTGGAGGATATTCCTTCCTACCTACCTTTTTGAAGGAAGGAACGAACAAGGAAAAGAAGTGCATGAAAAGCTTCCTTGTGTTGTGCACAAAAAAGATATCATGGCAGTTTACAATTTTCTTCCAATAAGATGTCTTGGTGGATTCAGATGTTTCATTGGAGGCAAAAATGATTGGCATGCAATTGAGTAGTTTCCAGTGTGTAAGCTAGGTATTTCTGTTTAAAATATCTGCTGGGCAAACATACTGAGCAGCAGAGATCTATTCTGCTGATGAGCAAAGAAGGCTGATGCTTTTAGCTCACACACACCAGTGTCCTGTGGCACAATGAAAAGTGAATGTTGTAATGCAGTTTGCTGGTGGGAGCTGGCTAGTAACGTCATCCTGAAATGCCTTGATTGCCAGATGAACATAGTTTCACCATCAATTGTTGACTTTTGAGATGGATTTGGGGGAGCCAAGTAAGGAGATTATAGTTATGCATTAATAACTATGAACTATATCACACGAAACAGCTATTCCCTGGCAGTTGCGTAATTGTTAATAATGATAATATGGCAGGATGAACATGCTTGTTTTTACACTTCTTTGCATTTGTGCAACTGCACCAATTTACTCATCAATGGTCCTATAGCTATACTTCCAAATACCATCATAACCACCTTTCCACACATCTGCTGCTTCATAATTGTTTACAAAATATTTAAAAAGGAATTTATTTAGCAATTACATCAGTTTAAAAAAATACAAAGAAAACTTAAAATCACTGTCTTAGGAATAGTGGGAAGAGAAAAAAGTGGGAGAGGAAGGGAGTCTTTTCCCCTGACTCTACTTCAGTGCCATCATAATGACACAAAAGTAGAACAGTCTCATTGCACCAGGAAAGTGACAGGAATGTGGTTGATGAACAGGTTTTCCCATTAATAGCATTGAAAGGGTTTATCATGGGGAGGAGGCAAAAAGACTATTGATCCTTCTTGAATGTCAATTTTCCTCCTTTGGATAAAGTCCATTGTCTCTAATGCAGTATATTAACCTATACATGAAATAAATAAATATTTGTAAGTATGCTTTGCCTACCTCTTGCCGTTCAACAACTATCATGAAGGCTACTGGCCTCTCTTCCCACTGCAGTGTCTCTAATGTTTTGACATGTTGATATTTGTGTTTGAATTGTCTACTTCTCCTCATCTTTGGGCTCAACTCCCCAATAAAATGCAAGTAATACAGCATCTTCATTTCATGCAAGCAATATAACATCTGTCACTCTAATCACACAAGAGTTTGCAGTGCACCTTAAAATGCAACATGCTCCTGATTAAACTTTTTGCATAGCTTATTCTCTGGTATGATAGTACATTGCACTCAAATTATACACAATGTTTTTGAACGACCCACAAAAATATTACTTTCCGATGACAGATTGCATACAATTTTCACTGTTTATAACTCCTTTTCCTCCACCCTGCACCCTGAAATGAGCAAAATGGTATTTGTAAACATCTTCAATCATACAGTTGCAATTTTTAAATGGGAAATTCAAGAGGCAAAGTCTAGTCTAAGATAACACTAATTTATATTTAATATTGCTTTCCCCCCAGAATTAGCTAATGATTAAACTTCCCTGCAGACTTTCACTTGAATTTCATTTTGGTTACAAGCAAACAGAAGCTAAATCAACCTCCTGAATGTCCTATTATCTTAATCCATAAAATTGTACTTATGGCCTTATGCCTAATTATTTGCACTCAATGGCTCATTTAAATGTAGGCATCCTATGTCCAATCTTAGCTTTGAAACATCTTTTCAAAATGGGCTCTTAATAGCCTAAGGTTTCACAGGGCCAAATTTCCTGCTGTAGCTATAAACTATAATCACATATTTTGCATTTTGCTTCCTCCTGGCACCGTATCCTAAAAGCTTACAATGAATAGAAGACTAAATCAGATGTCAGTCTTGTCCCTTTCCCTATATTTTGTGTGGGCTTCTTACTTTTTAATTCTTGAAAAGAAAAAAAGTTTTATAATCAGCTGGCTTCTGAATGAAAATTACAGAACTTGTAGATGTTTCATTGATTTCACATTTACTCAAATTAAGATTCCAGAATCTCAGGATCTAAGATTCAACTACTTTCAAATGTGTGCAGTGCAGTCAGAAATGTTTCTCCTTTGTTAAACTTAGTGAGTTTTATTTGAATGTGTCATTGTGTTTGATTTTAAATGAATCATACTTAATGACATCACCATGGGCTGGCTCTTGTAACATCATTCTTGCAACTTCATCAGGAATTGCTTCTCATGCCATTTCTTGGTCTTATCTCAAAACCTGTGTGTCACTGCTCAAAATATTATGGAATAGATTTTTTTCTTTACAAATGGAGCAAATTGCATGTCACTATAGAGAAATTTGGAGAGAAAATGAATTAACACTGCAGTCTTATCTTACATTTCTTGAGATATTATCACAGGGTTTCTAAAATATATCAGATCTCTCATTTGAAGAAAGGAGAAAGCAGCTCACATCAAAGGAGACAACATGACATTAGATATTTCTTTCCAAGTCCTTAATTGCTACCATATATGCATACATCATTGCCTTATATAGTATTGAGACCTAATAATAGAAAATTGAATACTGGATTGGGGAATGTTTTGGCAGATAATCTTGGGAGAATCTGAAAGATTGCCAGCTCTCCTGACTCCCTACTAGCTAGTAATTCTTATCAATTCTAGAACTGGCATAGAATAATTCCCCATTGGATTTTCTTTCCTATTTCTTCCTTTTAAAGAAAGAAGAGTAGAAAGAAATTGAATTCCCATTCATGTAGCCTAAATATAGGTGTATACAATATTTTAAATAATTTTGTGAATGAAACAAAGTTTGTATACATTAAACCAGGGGTCCTCAAACTTTTTAAGCCGAGGGCCGGTCCACAATCCTTCAGACTGTTGAGGGGGCAGATTATCATTTGAAAAAAATACAAACAAATTACGATGCACACTGCATATGGCTTATTTGTAGTGCAAAAACAACAACAACAACAACAACAACAACAACAACAATGAAAGAACAATACAATATTTAAAAATAAAAACAATTTTAACCAACATACATTTATCAGGAATTCAATGGGAAGTGTGGTCCTGCTTCTGGCCAATGAGATAGTCAAGTTAATTAGGGTTGTTGTTGTTGTTGTTGTGTGCCTTTAAGTCATTTCAGACTTTGGGTGAGCCTAAGTCTAAAATGTATTTATTATTTATTTACTGCATTTATTTACTACATTTGTATCACACCCTTCTCACCCCAAAGGGGACTCAGAGTGGCTTACAAATTATATGTACATACAATATATTATATTATTAGCATAGCACACTATTAGCATTATATATTACTATATTGAACTATACCACTATACTGTAATATTATTAGTAATATTATATGTAATATAGAATATAGAATTAATATTATATGGTATTATTATTATTAGTGTTATATTGTATTACATTATAATATTATTATCAACATTATATGTATATACAATATATTATATTATAAAACTGAGGGTGGGGGCCAAGTAAATGACCTCGGAGGGCCGCATCCGGCCCCCGGGCCTTAGTTTGGGGACCCCTGCATTAAACCATCAGGGGCAGGGGGTTGGACTGGGTGGCCCGTGAGGTCTCTTTCAACTCTTTGATTCTATGATTCTATGAAATCAAAGGTGTCTCTGTTTCAGCCATCCATGTAGACAATTTTGGATTTTGAAGTGTTTTGGATTTCCAGATAAGGAACATCTAACTTGTTCAAAGGAACAAAGTATTGGCAATTTGTGTCCTTAACAATACCCCAAATACAGTGTTGTTTCAGGATATTAGCAGAGGAAATGGTGACTTATACACTTAGTCATGTGCATTTCATGTGGATGTATTCAGGAGTCATAAATTATTAGGAAGTTTAGCACTTCCGATGGTGGTTCCAACGTATGGGTGACCCCCAACATTAAGAATTTGAACTATAGGAAACAATTGATTCTAATGGCTCAGATGTCTTCAGATCTATCTGTAACACAGCTAAAATTCACAGAGAACAAGTCCTGCTGAGAGACAAAGTCAAACTTGTGGGCTTGCCTCTCAGCCAATCAGGGGTTATGTAGGAGAAAGGGGGAGGTGTTTGCAGAGTGGCCACAGTAAGCCTCATTCTTGCTGGGAAAGGGACCGAGAAGGGTAGAGTGTAGCTGGCTGTCAAGTCAGGGAGGCAGGAGAACATCAAGGGAGAAGGAGAAGGGAGAAAGGAGAAGGGAGAAGGAAGGGAAGAGAGAGAGAGAGGGGGGGAGGGAGGGAGGGAGGGGTCAGAAAAGCAAAGCAAAGCTGGGAAGAAAGGGGGAGAGGAAAAATTATCCTTCTTCAGGTTGGACAGCATGAGTGGGAGGTTGGTTGCAGGCTGGGACAAAAAGTCTTGGCAATTGTTTTTTATTTGAATTACGATTTAGTGTAAAAGTTTAAATTTTCAGACTAGCAAGCTGCCCCTGGCTGGCTGTGCTGCCCCAAAGTCTTTGGGAAAGTGTTGTTGGCTGGCTGCTGCTAGCCAACAGCTTCTTTAACATTTTAAATTGAGCTATATTTCTTTTTGTCTAGTTTTATGTTTTTTGTTATATTTTATTTGTAGTTAAAAGAATTTGCAAAGAGTTAGTATATTCTCTCAGTCATTTTCATTAAAAATACAAAAGAGTGAACTGTATGTGTGTGTGCATACTAGCACTGAAAAACCAACAAGCCACAATTTAGAAGTTGAAAGTAACACGCTCAACCTAACTCAACAAACCAACCAATAGAAGGTTCTTTTTCAAAAGCTTTTGTTTTTCAATGAGTTTGATATACTATTCTATCAGTATTACATTTCTGTGACCTCTATCTGTCATGAAAGTAACACTCTCTCAACCCAACCCATCAAACCAACCAATACTAGGCCCTTTTCAAAAGCTTTTTGTTATTCAAGGAGTTTGATATACTATTTTATCAGTATTACATCCGAGTGACCTTTGTCTGTCGTGAAAGTAACACTCTTTCAACCCAACCCAACCCAACAACAATAATTTATTAGAGGCTGCATGCCATGATCATCTGTCCATAGTTTTGGTGGTGCCCTTCTGCCTGGAAGAAGGGAGCTAGACTAAATGGCCCGGGGGGGGGGGGTCCAATCCAACTGTAATATTCTATGAAGATGAAGAATTAGTTGATATTGGTTTATTCTATTAGTTAATATGAAAGACATTCAATGTTGGGCCTTTTTAAAAACACATTTTTGTCAAAACCTTTTTAAAAATTACCATAAATCGGTAGATGTATGACTATTTCTGAAAAATGGAGAAATGATCCCCTATTACCTTGTGTCATTCTATAGAAAATTCAAGGAAGTAGCGCTTTTAATTTTTGAAAAAAATGTATTTCATTAAAAAAAATCAATCCCTAAAAATCAGTGGATCATCCCAAAAAATCAGTGGTGGGCTAGGAGTGGGGAATGTGTTGTATCACTGCAGCAAGTTTCATCATGATCGCTCAAAAATGATGGAGAAGCCCTTGAAGTTTCCCCACTGACAGTGATGTTTTCCCTACTGCACAATTGCAACCACAATTAACAAAGTAATTATGAAAATTCACAAGATTAAGTTCCAAAATTTTCCCCAACCAAATTTTTCACCTACCCCCTTGTCCCCACATTTTTGTTGCTCCTTTGATTTTATTTCCTTTGATTTTTTTCTCTTCTCTTTTTCTGAAAAACTTTCAATAAATATAATTTTTTAAAAAGGAAAAGTAAAGAAGCACCAGTACCCCCTACTTTTCTTAGTAGTTTAGAACCATTTTTATGGGTTGCACATGCCTATCTACATACTGAATACTTATATAAAATACTACAAAGTGCTCATCTTTCTAGAACTTGAGACAAACAAAAATTTCAGAAGTGTTCTTGGGAACAAGGTCTTCTGAAAAAAGTCAGGTCAAGTCTAACTGATATCCAATATCCCAAAATGTTTCACAATAAGGCTCAGAAGTAGCTAAGGAGATATCAAAAGGGTTGCCATGACAGACCTATTTACAGAAATACATGGAAATGAATTGCTTTGATGGGACTCTTTTTAAAGACTTAAGACAGTTACTGTATCTTTCTTTCTCAATGATTAGAAAAGATAATTAAGTTGCTTGTTAATGTACATCAAACCTCTAGTTCCCAAACAGAGAATAAAATAATGTACTCCTTTTTGCCTGCTGCACCGACAGATATGAGTTTGAATATACAAAATAGAAAACTTTAAGACAGTCATTTTTCAGTGTGGCATAAATCATTTTTCAGCTCCATAAAAGGTTTTCTTTTATCATTTTCTCTCCTTTCAATTGCTCTTAACTTTCAAAAACATAGAGTACTAGAAGAAAATAGTTTTCTGTCTTGGTTTTTCTAAGTGTTCTCATAAAGATTAAAAACAAAAATAGCTCAGCCATTTATGCGTTTTTGCACATTCAAGGAAAAGCAACAATTATACCCCCACCACTCCCATCAGCGCCCCTGACAAAATTATTCTGAACTGTTCTGAGCAAGTCAAAGCAAGCATATGTGTGAAAAGATCTACATTTATTCTTATAGCATGCTTTGGAGAAAAAATGCTTTTGAGTGCTCTGAAAATTGGATTTTGTCTTGTTGAGGCTGTGAGGCTTTTAAAATATTAAGTTATATAGATAGAGTGAATTCACATGAAATCCAAATGACTGCATATCTTCTCCCTGGCTTCAACAGGATGATGATTCAAACTTTAGAAACAGAAATTTAGGCCCTTCAAAAAGTCTTTATCTGTAAGCAGCCGTACAACCTGGAGGGAAAGCAGCCTTTAAAAGATTTCTTGGCTCAGTTTGTGAACAGTTTGCAACAGAGAAAAGAGCTGAATGATGTGAAATCTTCTGTACAATTTCTTTTGTAATATGCAGAAACTAAAATCCTTTACAGATAAATGGATCCTGGTTAAGGTAAATACATATGTGGATTCACTTCTGGTTTTCAACCTAATACACATAGTGCAGTAGAAACCGGGAATAAAAATTGCTTCTTGGATCTTTAAAAAGGCATTATGGATATGATATAATTCAGCAGTGGCTGTTGTTAGTGGGGCAGTGAATCCAGATTTAGTTTGATCTACCCAGAGTGCTGAAACACTCTCCAAAATAGACTCAGAACCTTGGAGAGCTCCCCTGAGATTATCTCCAATATGGAACATATTTTATGCTATTGGAAGGGCCCCTCAAAACAGTGGTACATGTCAAACTAGCATCTATTTGACCATTATAAACAGATGATGTTGTCAATTTCCTTCCAATTCATTACAGTAGAGTCTCACTAATCCATGCCTCGCTTATCCAAGCCTCTGGATAATCCAAGCCATTTTTGTAGTCAATGTTTTCAATATATCGTGATATTTTGGTGCTAAATTCGTAAATACAGTAATTACAACATAACATTACTGCGTATTGAACAACTTTTTCTGTCAAATTTGTTGTATAACATGATGTTTTAGTGCTTAATTTGTAAAATCATAACCTATTTTGATGTTTAATAAGCTTTTTCTTAATCTTTCCTTATTATCCAACATATTCGCTTATCCAACGTTTTGCCGGCCCGTTTATATTGGATAAGTGGGACTCTACTGTATATCATAAGAAGAGTTGAGAGCTGGATTTCATGACCCTCTGAAAATGTCATCAAGATATGCCTTACCTTGCATGTGTGTATCACCCATGACAGTCAGCCTTTGTATCCACAGATTCTCAGCCATCCATGTTTTGAAAAATATTCAAAACAAAATGCAAAATACAAACCTTGATTTTGCCATTTTATATAAGAAACACCATTATACTAAACCATAGCATATAGTGGGCCCGGAGCATCCATTGATCTTGGTATCCCTAGCAGCCTTGGAACCAAATCCCAGAGATACCGCTCTCTAAGCATAAAGTAGACTTTTACAACACATCACACTTAGTATTGCTGAGTGAATTCAAGTCCGTAATGTTATTGAATCACTGAGGTAGTACTGAATAATGTGCTTGTATGTTCAAATTTTCCCTTAAAAACATTGTAAATAAAAGGAACTTCAGAAATTGGCCATTGGGGAGACAGTTTTCTTAACTGTCATACATAATTTATGTCTGTCTAATAGGGGGCAATTTGCATGTTATTTTAAAGAGGTAGCTAGTAACAATGACTTTTGGAAAGTCAAATGTATATTTAGGGCCCCTGGTTTATACTACAATCTAAGTTTTACGAAGATGGACTAAGAGGCAATTTAACGCTGCTCCCCTCTGTAGTTCAAAGTCAAACTAGATATACTATACCTGCTGGTCATAAAACCAAAAGTGATTCATGCAACCAAATGGATTTTATATACACACACACACACACACACACACACACACACACACACACATTTCAGTCATGCAGGGCTAAAGATAAATTGGGGCCACAATGGAAAGAAAATTTAAAGCCAGCTAAAGACACTTTCCTGATTTATTAAGCAGTAGAAGACATTGCTGAAAGCTACATCATAGTTTGACCCATTGTGTGGGAAACGTCTATGCAACAGCTAAAAGAAATTATGCAGTACCATGAGATAATATACAAATAATGACTTCTCAAGTTATATATACATATAATTGCAACCTACAGAAAGGTGTTCCTTTTGTGATTCAGCACAGTACATTATAATCCTTTATATACTGAGGTGTCTGTCTCTATAACCCTGCACAAAACCTGAGGTCTGCTGGAGAATCTCTCTTCTATGTCTTACCAGTGGAGGTAATACATTTTAGGATTATGTGGGATGGGCAACACTTGTATGCAGTGCTGACTTCATTCTGATGCCAAGTACAAACATGGCTTTTTAATTATGTTTTTGATGCCTAAATGAGTTGCATACCATTATAAACCACTGAAACTTTATACATTGATTTCAGCCTCTTGCATTATGTAAGATGCTTCTCATCTGTTTAAGTTTTTTAAAAAAAGCTATGTTGCTTTAATAGTCAAATAATTTAAAACTGCTTTAGTTTTACTTCTCTACTGTTCTAACATCCTGGAATATACAATTGGATATAAATATTTACTGAAATAAATTAAACATATGATGGCTAACATTCTATATTCGCCATTTGATTAAATAACTAACCTCTCCTGATCTGACCTCCTCAAACCAGATGGAAATGTCATTGAACTACCAGCAGAATGGACCACCTGCTTTTCATGCAGCTAATGCATGGTAAAGTAGGTTTTAATACAACCATGGCAATAGGGTTACAACTGTGACCAAGTAGTGATTGTGAATATGGAACAGTTACCTAAATGAATTGATCCATATCTTTTCCATAGTTGACTAAATAGCAACCATGACTGCTACTTAGTCATGATTATGATACTTTTTCCACAATTGTAATGACCTCAACCACCCTGTTCCATCCTAGTTTATAGGGTATAAGATGCATGGGGAAAATGAGGTCATTTTTTCCAGTGATTGAAACACAGATGAGTTACATTTCAAATAGGGGGTTTGCGGTGGGGTAAGGTGAAGGTGGTGGGGATGTTGAGCCAGGAGAGGTTAAGTATGCCTGAATATAGAATTCGGGTCTATATGCTGATGTTTAAATCAATAGACAATTGAGTAAAAACATTGTAAACTACCTAAATAGTTCTACAAAGTTTTTTATTTATTAATTCCCAATCTGTGGCAGGAAAAACATGTTAATATTGTTTTTTTTAATAGTTGTATCACATGTCTATTTAAGGAAGAGAGTATTTAGAGAATGTCTGCATAGAGAATGCTTAAACGCTTCTTAAATAAACATTCTTCTATTTCAATGTAGAGCTGGTAGTCTCATTTCAAAAATGCATTGCTCAAAATAGTAATTATTATTACTAAGTAGAGCCAGCCAATTGTACACAGCATTTTGTCAGTAAGGTCAACTATTGACTAGGAAAACATAATACTTGGACTCTGGACAACTACTCAGCTATAGAAATCAGCAAGTGAAGCATTTTATAACATTTTTGGATTGCACTGTTTCTTTAACATCCAAAAGTCCATGGAGGGGTGAGAATAGCAATCATGTCAACAACTTTGATTGCTCCTACCATGCCATATGCCTTGAAGATGTGTACCATAACTACTTTGAAAAATGCATCCTTATAAAACCCCAGCCATGATTTACAAGGGAGCCAATAGAACCTTCAGTTATTTTTAATCCAGATGGATTGTTCTGTCCAGCACACAAATCGAAACACATTGAGAAAGATATATGCTCACAAGATAAAGCATACCTTTCTAAATCAGCCACTTCAAGTACAAAGCATGTGACATTAAGAGACAGGCTAGCTAATCATGACAACTGTCAGTGAATTTGAATCCAAGAATTGCTGGCAAACAAGAATTCATTTGATCTAGTGTAATCCAAAGAAACCGGTTTAAAAACTATGTTAAAATTTGAGGTGTGGGGACAATGGTGAATTATCTTTTCCAAAAATAGATAAAAACACCTCAGAAACATTTGTGCCTATTATTGAGCCTCTTCCTTCTCTAATCTGTCCCCAGACAACAAAAAGAAAATTCCATTGAGAGCAACTAGAGTTTTTCCTCAATCTGTATTTGTGCAGGCATGGTCACCACAGGAAACATATCTTTCTTCTCAGCCAGTGGTTCCCAACCTTTTTTTGACCAGAGATCACTTTAACCAGGGATCGCTTTACAAGGGACCTCTTGAACACGGACCACTTTGACCAGGGACCACTCACCAGCATTAGTACCAAAAGGGTTACGAATCAGTTTTTGGTCAACTTTAGATTCAGTTTGGTTATTTGGGGTGCTGATTCAGAAAGGAGCTGAAATAAAATAAAATAAAATAAAGAGGAAGGAGGTTCGCGGACCGGATTTTCATTTTCGCGGCCCACTGCTTGGCCGTGACCCATGGGTTAAGAACTATTGTTCTAAGCGAATTATTTTCTCTGAGTAGAGGCAAGCAGATGACTAAAAGCAGTCATTTTATATTACATCATGTTTACTTCTCATTGGAGACTTTCAGCATTTGCTATGATGTTCATTAATTAATTAATATATTGAAGTCCATTTCCAACCAATAAGATCAATATGGGAAAGACAATTATCTGTTCTCTGATTTATATTTACAATAACTGTGTGAGGTAGAGTTGGCTCAATGTAGACCAAACCTGGATCTCCCAGGTCCTATTCTAATGCCTTACCTATTCTAACACACTGTGTCAAGAGTCAGACGCCAGTTACAAAACAGAGTTTATTCCGAAGATAAGCCAAAAAATAACATAAACACAGGAAATATCCTTGAAACACTTCACTTATCAGTGTTTCGAGAGTAGATTGGACAATAGTAACTCAAAAACGAGCCACGCTAATTTCTCATTCAATGGCTGGCATTCAATAAAAAACTAAATAACGCTTCAATTCATCTTTGGAAAACAAATAGAGTTAATTGCTGGAAAATAAACAAACTAGAAAAGCAGTAAAACTGCTTCCACGGTGCAGCTAAGCCGAGAGCCTCAAAGGGATGATGAATAGCCGTCGTCAGAAGAATCCAAGGTCAGGTCAGGAGGCAGCAGAAATTCCGAAAGACAAACCAGTAGTCAGAAGCCGGGAAAAGTAGTCAGTCAGAGGGCGAAGACAGAAGCCAGGTCAAATACCAATCCAGAGTCCGAAGAGGGTGCAGTCATCCAAACCAGGTCCACGAAAAGGCACAAAGATGGTATCAGCAGATCCGAATCACAGTCCAAGTCCAGTCTTCACGAAAGCACAGAGATCCCAATGGCGCCTCAGCAACACCTTGCCACACGCAAAGTGCAGTGGCCAAACATTCCCATTTTATTCCCCTTCCTCCTGGGTGACCAAACACTCACACCCAAACACCAGGTGTCCCAAATCTACTCAGAGTCTGAACTCCACACAGCTAGAGCTCGTGGATCTGGAGTACCTAGCAATTCGTCGGAGTCCCAATCATCCTGCCCACACTTAGCCCCATGAACACTTAAAGAACCATCCTCCCTTCTCCAAGCATCCCAATTGGGATCAGCTCCTGCAGAAACCCCAGGTTCAGAAGTATCCATAGACCCCAAATCCCCAGACATCTCCGGTGGCTGTGCCCATTCAGTGCCCGCTTCCCCAGCCACCACCTGTTCCTCAGCATCCATTTCCCCAAACTCCCCATCTGAATCTTCCTCAGAAGATCCCCCATATAGCTCTCTAAGTCGCTTCCTGCGCAACTCCTCCAGTGAACCCTCATCACGAGGGTTTTTTCTTCCTCTTTGAATTCCATCACCATCAACCATAATCCTCGAAGGCGCAGTTACAACACACTGGTTCATAATATCGGTTGAGCAGCTAGTTACTAATATTTCTTCAGAAAGTAAGAGTGGGTGTTCCATGAATATTTTTTCTGGATTTTGCATACTTGATATAATTGGGAAATTAAATTAGTTAAATATTAAATGTTAATAAAGTTTCTTTGCAAAATACCTATAGATGTTTGGCTCTGATGACATATGATACTAAGAGTAGATTGTCACTCTGTTCTTTCTACAGTTCTGAACTTTTTGAAGCACAAGTTCATAGTCTCAGGTCTGCAACAGTTTGATTGTGGAGGTAGTGGCAGCTGTAAAAAGGCAACATGAGCATTTAAATGATTTTCTGGAAGACTTCATGTCATATGATGTTTGGACTTAATCGCATGGAAGAAGCAAACCAGCATAGAAGCAGAGCCATCACTTTTTTTCTAGTCTGCCACCTCCCTGTAATAAAGCCATACTCAGCTATTGATGGGAAAACCTGACAATAGCCCGATTGCACAACATTCCTGAGACTTACCTTGTTCAGTGGAGCCCCCGGAGGCACAAGGGCTTAAACCCTTGTGCCAGCAGGACTGCTGACTGAAAGGTCAGCCATTCAAATCCAGGGAGCATGGTGAGCTCCCATCTGTCAGCTCCAGCTTCCCAATCGGGGACTTAAGAGAAGCCTCCCACAGGATGGTAAAATATCCAGGTGTCCCTGGGCGACATCTCTGAAGATGGCCAATTCTCTCATGCCAGAAGCAACTTGCAGTTTCTCAGGTTGCTCCTGACATGAAAAAAACCTTGTTCATTGAGGTCTGGTATACTGGCACAAAAGTGCTACCAGGGTATTGATTTATCCAACTCTCCCTCATACCTTCTTCCAGTAATCAAATATTTATAACAGAGAAAATCCTTTTTTTAAAAAAAATTACTGATACATGGAACCAAAGGAAGATGGGAATTCCCTCCAAACAAAAAGTCTGGTCATGTAATCATGGAGTGGTGGAATGACATTGTTCTGACATCACAGAGAAATGCAGTAACAAAGTTGACCATCTTGGTAGGTTGCTGGGATCATTGGTTGCAGAAAAGCACAGAATAGTGGCTTCATGTGATAAAGACCTACATTGGCTAAGGCTGGAAGAATAATTTAAGAAATTATTATTATTATTATTATTATTATTATTATTATTATTATTAATAATAATATTAATATACCGCCCTATCTCCCGGATGGGACTCAGGGTGGTTTACAGTCATAAAAGCAACACAAACATTACATAACAACATAATACACATTATTAAACAAAGTAAAATAATACAATTATAACAATAAATCACACTTACATGACCAGATCAAGGGGACGGGAACCATAAACCCAATATATTAAAATGTATCATTTTAGGCTAGGGGAATCTTGTGCAATATATTCAGGCTCTGAAATCGGCGGTAGTCCAATATAATTACTCAAAAACCTGCCGACACCACCAGGTCTTCAGTTCCTTGTGGAAATTGGATAATGTAGGTGATTGCCTGATCTCTTTTGGCAGTGCATTCCAGAGCCGGGGGGCCACTGCCAAGAAGGCTCATTCCCTCGTCCCCACCAGCCGCACTTGAGACGGTGGTGGGAGCGCGAGAAGAGTCTCCCCGGAAGATCTCAAGGTCTGCACTGGCTCATAGGAGGAGATGCGATCACGGAGATAGGTAGGGCCCGAGCCATATAGGGTTTTATAGGTCAAAACCTGCACCTTGAATTGGGCCCGGCAGTTTATCGGCAGCCAGTGGAGCTGCTTTAATAGGGGCATTGTGTGCTCCCTATAGCCGGCTCCCGTTAGAAATCTGGCTGCCGATCTTTGAACCAGTTGGAGTTTCCGGGCCGTCTTCAGGGGCAGCCCCACGTAGAGAGCATTGCAGTAATTCAGTCTGGATGTAACTAAGGCATGGACCACCGTGGCCAAATCAGACTTCTCGAGGTATGGTTGTAGCTGGCGCACAAGTTTTAAATGTGCAAAGGCCCTCCCGGCCACCACCGACACCTGGGCATCAAGCGTCAGAGATGAATCCAGGAGGACCCCCAGACTGCGGACCTGCGCCTTCAAGGGGAGTGCAACCCCATCGAGCACAGGTTGCCACCCAATACCTCGATTGGTCCCACGACTGACCAGGAGGGCCTCTGTCTTGTCTGGATTAAGCTTCAATTTGTTAGCCCTCATCCAGTTCGACACAGCTGCCAGGCACTGGTTTAGGGTCTGAATGGCTTCCTTGGAGTTTGGTGGAAAAGAGTAGTAGAGTTGGGTGTCATCTGCATAGAGATGGCACCGAACTCCAAAACCCCGGATGACCTCTCCCAGCGGTTTCATGTAGATGTTGAAAAGCATGGGGGAGAGAATGGATCCTTGCGGGACCCCACAGGTCAAAGGCCAGGGGTCTGAGCAGGTGTCCCCAGCTTCACCATCTGGGAACGACCCTCCAGGAAGGGGCGGAGCCACTGCAAAGCAATGCCCCCAAGACCCATTCCCGAGAGCCGCCCCAAAAGGATACCATGGTCGAAATAGACAGTATCCTACCAATAGCCAAAGGTTTCAGAAGTATGCAGTAGAATACATCTTGATTTGTTCATGCTTATAAAAGATGTTCATACTTTCCACAATGCAGATGGTGATATTTGCAGTGTCCCTTCCTATTTTAAACAAACTTCTTTTTCAATAAAACCTCATAGAGAAAAATCCTTACGAGTTTCCTCTCCAATATAAGCTAACTATGTCTGAATGCATGTGTATAAGAGAAGGGATAATGGATTTTTGCTTATTGGGAAATAACAAAATACCACTCTGGGCAAGTCTCATCTGTTGTGATGTGAACTAGGCCACGGAAAGATTGAGATGAGCAACAATGACTGAGAAGTGCTGAGAAATAATGCTGTGAATTATTTTATGATGGCACATTCTCTCTTGAGTACATTATTACCCGCTGTAACATCCATTTCTGTTTATTCAGCTTTGCACATTTCTCTGTTTAGTTGAGATATAGGCATATAGCTTAGGATAATGACAGTACTTTAAAATTATGTTTTGATAGAGCTCTGCACAAGAAGACCTCAAAAAAGATTTATAGGCCTTTAATCATTTCCCAAAACCTTTGAAGTCACACTTTAGAATAGGAAAATGTCTTCATTATCACTCTTGGGATTGACGGCTTGGAAAAATACTACCAACCTTATAAGAAAAATAGTTCAGAAAGCTTTTAAGTTATTAGAACTTTCATAGGATGCTTGTCTTTTATTTATTTTTGTAAAGATTCATAATGATTTGTTTTGCAGCACGACTTGTCAAATAACAATCATCCTTGCATGCCTTGTATATGTTGGTGTATACAGTTTAAAAGCAAAATGAATAAACACAAATGTATTGGTCCTCAATTTGTGATAAAACCAGAATAGGGAGAAATGGAGTGAAAGAGAATACAGTTTTCATTGAAGTTGCATTTGAAATGGTACATTCCAGTAGTTGAGTATTTGCCTCTGTCTTTCTGTATGAATTACTTTGGTTCTCTTACATTTGGACTTAGCTTCTCCAATTCTTAATCGTGAATTGTTTGCCTGCCATAAAGTAGGGTTATTTGTTTGCGTGTGTAGACAGAGATTGATTGGTGAAGATGAGATTACCCTACAGATTCATCTAGGTAGGCCACAAATTCTAGGAACACATCTACATGATCCAATTACTACAGGGAAGCAATCTGGACCAGCTCCAGGGGACAGCTACATTGTTTGCCTCCATTCCACTGGGGTGGCAGAACAAAGTCCAAACCATCTAGCAGGATAAAATCCAGTTTGGCTTTCCTGGATGGTAATGAAATAGAGCAATTGAAAGCAGCTGCAGACCGTGGGATTCAGGCTATGGATAGCGAAACCTAGAGTGTGGATACCAAGTTCCGATAAGTGGATACCGACACCGGCAGCAGGTTTGCCAGTGGATGCATGCACCTGACAAGACAAAAAAAGCTAACCCAATGTTCCCAAATCAAGAAATCTCACCAAGTTGAAGAAGAAGCCACCAAGATAGTTTATTTCAAGTCTGCTGAAATGGATACCAGCTCACATCACAGCCAGCTGGCGGGGATTCCTTGGAGAGACAGGACTGTGGCACCCGTCATCCAATAGGAGAGTATGCCCCGCTCTCCAATGGCTGATGGGGGGCAGGCTGGTCCAGGAGACAAAGGAGGGCAAAGCACTATGAAGGAATCATCGTTGTCCCACTGAAACACAGAACAAAGAGGGGCCATTGGGTCCCATGCATGTTATGGAAAGTCTTTTGTTTTGATGAGTGCCAAGGCCCATGTTAGGGAAAACTACCCTAAAATTAGCGGTGCATCCAAAAATAAAAACAGAATACAAAAGTTGAGCATTCAGCTCATTAGCTAGAAGAGTGTGAAGTGCTGTTGGTTGTGGCTGTAAAGAATTATGAGCTTAGGCAGGCAAGATGCAGCATCCAAAGATGCATTCCCAACTGTCATATAAACGACATGGGGAAGGAGAAACCCTTGCCTATACTAAACTAAATAAACTGATCCTCTTTGAGGACTTGAGACTTGGGCAATGTGGGATTGAGGACTTGAGACTTGGGCAATGTGGGATTGAACTCCAATGTCCATAGGTGTCCATACAATATTTTGTTCAGTGTGATAAGATTAGCAGATCCAGTCTTGGGAAAAGAAAAATGTCATTGTAGAAAATGGAGCAAGTAATCCCAGGATCAGGGAAGAAAATGCCAAATGATATACAGTAGAGTCTCACTTATCCAATACTCGCTTATCCATCGTTCTGGATTATCCAACACATTTTTGTAGTCAATGTTTTCAATATAACGTGATATCTTTGTGCTAATTTTGTAAATACAGTAATTACAACATAACATTACTGCGTATTGAACTACTTTTTCTGTCAAATTTGTTGTATAACATGATGTTTTGGTGCTTAATTTGTAAAATCATAACCTATTTTGATGTTTAATAGGCTTTTTCTTAATCTCTCCTTATTATCCAACATATTCGCTTATCCAGCGTTCTGCTGGCCTGTTTATGTTGGATAAGTGAGACTCTACTGTATATTCTTTGTTATGTCCAAGTAGCTGCACAAAGGACAGATAGTCTGGCATCAGGATCCTGTTGTCTTCTGTACAGCTGGGTTTATGAGGCCAATAGAGATGGATTGTCATTGGAGATGATGGTTATATGAGTCCTTTGTGATGAAGACCTTGAGAAGCCAGACTTGAACATGGCAGTCCATGATCTTATTACATCTTGGATAGACTACTGCAACGAGTTCAATGTGGGGTTGCTTTTGAAAACTGTTTGGAATCTTCAAGTGGTCCAACAGGCAGCAGCCAGATTCCTCTCTGGAGCGGGGTACAGACAGCATGCAAGCCCCCCTGTTGCGCCAGCTCCACTGGCTGCCAGTCTGCTATCGAGCACAATTAAAAGTGCTGGCTTTAGCCTATAAAGCCCTAAATGGGATACAAATGCAGTAAATAAATAAATAAGACCAGAAAGCACTGGAGGGGACTTTGAGGTCAAGAGGTGCTGACAGGAGGTCATCAAGGTCATTTTGAGTGGCTTTCTCCTCCAAAGTTTTTATATCAAGATATAAAATATGAAATATTAAACAACAACACACATGAGGAGCCCATGGATATCAAGGGGGACCCAGTGCTTCCAGAGGCCTGGTATCCACAGGGCAGAATAGACATACACAGAGAATCTATGGATGCTGACAAGGACCTGATGCTTCTAGAGTCCTGGGCATCCCTGGGAAGAGATTGGGGTAACAAGGGGTAAAAAGGATCACATATGGGGCAAACTAAGGAAGGGGGAAGGAAGGAAGCCCTGCTGTGAGGGCTGTGGGGGCCATGTGGTTATGGAAGCTGGCTGCCAGAGGAGAAAGAGGAAAGCCACAGGAGCCAAAAAGATACAAAGAGTCAGGGATACAAAGAGTCAGGGAAATGTGCATGCACTGCATTGCACATTTATTGAAGGGTTACTAAGTAATAAACTAATAATCAAAAGGGGAAAGAATGCTGCAAGAAGTTTCTTGGGTGCCAATAGCTGCTGCTGGGCTCCTTCAGTGATGCAAAAGTTTGCATAACCAATCAACCAAAATAAAAACCACAGCCACCTGAAGAATGCTCCACGCCAATGTTGTCTCATGTAATTTAATAATTTGACCCAGAGCAGGGAGTCTGTGTTTGATGTCAGTAACCCTTACCTGTATCATGTTGTTGTTCTTGTAATGGTGACCAGGGATTTGGCCAGGGAACTGGTCACCTCTGGCCTCCTTTGGAGATATAAGCAAAGGTGCCTGCACAACATGAAGAGGTGAGGGAGATTTCTCCCCTCCTTCACCTTTCTGAATTATATCAGTGAATTTGCTCACATCAGCAAAGGTACTGAGAGATGGCCAGGGGCTCTTTGGAACTCTGGGGCTGCTGCTACCACAATAACAACATGACACAGGTGCAACCCAATTTTCCTCATGCCACAGATGTGGAGAAAGAGAGATGGCAGTATTGACTCATGTGAACAGTGGTGCCAATTACCATTCAGAACTGGCCAACTGTTCACTCTACCCTGAAGTACAGGGAAGCTATGGAGCATTCCACAACTTTCCCCAATATGGAGAACAACTGAGTTGAGCAGCTGTGCCCTCATTGGTGACCAGATGGCTCTGTAAATGCCACAGAGCTGATTCTCACTCATCTCAGGTTACAATGCCTGTGTAGATGTGCCCTAGACAGTGGGTTCAAAGGAACAGCATATGTCTACATGCAAAAGATTTCATGTTCAGTTCCTAGCCTTTACAGGTCGTGGTGTGGGTCAGATACTCTCTAAAATAATCAATCTAAAAATAATGAGACTGTAGGGGTGTGCAAAGCTTCAGACCTCCATTTCGTAATTTGGAGATTTGTATGACTTGTTAATACGACTCTCCAAATTACTAATTGGAAAAGGACCCTGCGAAGCATTTATGAATCACAATGGCAGCCTCCAAAACTTTCAGAGAAATTCATAAAGATTTCTTGTTTAAAAGTTTTTTTCCAATGTAAAATGTACTCCGTCATCTGTAATTATCTGGGGTGGGAGAGGGTGGGGTTGATGTGATTGATAAGGGTAACTGTATTTTTTGTTGTCAGCCAATCAGAAGAAGAAAGGAAATTATGCAGCTTTCTTGATAGCTACTGTTACACCCCAAGGCTTTGTGGACACCTTGAAAACCACACTGGAGCCAGAATCATAAGCAAACAAGTGGTTTATTGAAAAAATGCAAGCAAATAGTGTTTAAAGTCAGCAGAGTAAAAGGTCCATAAAACACTGTCCTTAACTGTTGGAGTGTAAGTCCATTAAAGTCTTCCAAAGCTGTAATCCACAGTCAGAGCTAGTCCACAACACTGTCCAAACAGGAGCAGCTGAAAGTCACAGGGAACAAGAGCAAAACATCGGTATTCCACGAACTGTCATCCATAGGAACAAGGAGTAACAAGGTATCACTGTAGCTGGAATCAACAAGGCAAGAAGAACTTGGAAGACGCAAGGCACAATTTTGGCAGGGAAGTCACGAATCAAGGCACTGGAACAAGGCAAACTTGGAGCAAGGTACTGGAACAAGGCAATCAAGGAGCAAGGTACTGGAACAAGTTTTCTTCTCCCAAGGATGGCAAAGTTGACACAGCAGCGAGAACAAAGAGTGGGGCATCTTTAAAGAATTTCCAAGGTTAAGGCACAATGAGAGTCAGCACGGGCAGAACTTCACATGGGAAACTTACTCATTAGTGCTCCTGAGAGCCAAGTGCCCACTTCTTCTCACACCCTCCCTTTGACTCCTATCCCTCGCGAAGGACTCTCTCCAATCAGAAACAGCACTCTCCTCTGCAACAACAACATCTGGCAAACTCGACCTTGGCTGGTCCTCGGAATGTTCCCCAATTACTGGATCCTCTGTAAGCACAACTTCAGGCACCTGCAACGCCAACAGGCTTTGATCCAAGTCTTGAGCAAGCCCGAAATCCAAATCAAACTCTGAATCAAACTCTATTTCCTGCTGAAGAGCAGGCCGTGATGGCTGTGATGACTCATGGGCCATGTAGTCCCGTTCCAAGTACTATTGTGGCAGACGAAGAGGAAAACTTTGGTTTCCCACTGTTTCAGCCAGAATTGGAGCCCTTGCACCTGCAGGATGTTTGCCCTCCAGAAGTCAGCCAAACAAGCCTTGGGCAGAAATCTCCCCCGTTCTCTCGCCGGGATAATTATAATTGAGATAGAGGCGCTAGGGAGGCGAATCGCCGAAGCGCCAGGATTGCTGCCAGACAATTAACTGATTAAGCCTGTTTCCCTTGGGAAATCTTAAGGAGTCATGCATCTGGACATAGTATGGGTTTCACTTCTTGTTCCCCAGGGAAAGTGTTCCTTGGCGGGAAAACAAGATCCTATATAGGTGTTTACCCGCAAGGAGATCCTTGCGGAGTCAATTCGTCAGCTTCAGGAGTGAGATCGTGTGTAGACTACGCTACTCCAGTTCCTTGTTCCCAGGACCTTGTTCTCGTTCCAGCCCTGCCTTGTTCCCCGGACCTCGCCACGGATTTCGCCACGGACCCTGTTCTTGTTCCTTGCTTTTTGTTGCCTTGAATCAAGCCTTGTTTGCCAAGAATCTAGTTTGCTCTCCAGCCTTGTCATCAAGCTCCATTGGACTAAAGGATCCTGTCATTTCCCCACACTTTGCTTGGCAAAGTGTGTGTTTCGGTTATTGGATTATAACTTTGGACTCTAATATCTCATATTGGACATTGATTTCCTGGACTATATTTGACCTTTCCTGAAAGGTCTACTTCTGAACTATATTCTTCACTTGTTTTTATTGACCTTATATGTTCCTTTAATAAAGATATTAGATAGATTCTGGTCTCTGTGCATGGTTATTGGTGCTCTGCAGCCTGGGTCCTGACAATGGCTGAGCTACAACAGCTAGTCTTCTCTTCACCTCAGCGTCTCTGTCTTTGTGGTGTTTGCAGGAGAGAGATAAAACGTGTTTTGGAAGTTCATTCTCCACAAGGAGAGGCGAATAAGAAATACTACTACTCCTAATAATAATAATAATAATAATAATAATAATAATAGTCATCAAACTGCAGTAATTCTGGCGTGTAGATGCACTGGAACTTTAAACGCTTTCAATATTCTTCAGTCAGAAACTTGATTCTATGTTTTTAGGAATTTTTAGGCACTTCAACTGATGCCCTGAAACAAGTAATCCAACAGGTGACTGGATGTGTGAGCCACATTTTATCCATCCCTGTTACATCAGATAGATTGTATCCAGTTGGGACTATGAAGTCTATGAAGCTATACTGATTATTTCATTGTTTTATTAAATTGCACTTTTTGTTCCAAAACCAACAGTGTTCCACTTAAACTGAGTATGCACCCTTTCTGTGTTTTTTTTTCCTGTCCTTCTCAATAAACAGTTTCATTTTTTTCTTTGCTGTTTTAACTCCAGGAAATGTACTTAGAGAGAAGGAGAGGATACAGCAACAAAACAGCATCATGTTGAAAAATAAGGCTAAATCATTTAAGTAGAATATGAGAAGGATCTCCTCCTACCCTTTTAGTTACAAACTGCATAAAGGTTTTTGCTTGGAAAAAAATCCTTTCTTAAACATAGGAAGGATTATTTGGTATACTTAAACATAATCTCGCATTCAGCTGTGTGTGTAGGACACTAGGAGGAAACAAAAAGTGAAAAGCCACTAAGAATCTTGGCTTGCCCTAGAATCGAGGTTGGCTTTATTGTTATGCTTCACAGCAGCTGGCAACCACAGCAGTACAGACAAGTCTAAATCTCAAGCTTAAACTCTTCTGGTCTCCTTTGATCCTCTTCAGCTAGAGTTCCAAAGATCTCCACAATATAAGCAGAAAAATGCTTGAGGCAATCCAGCCTTACATGAGATGACAGCAAATCCAACGTAGCTGCAGTTTTGCTTTAGAGCAAAGACCAGAAGGCAAAGGATGAACTGAGGCTAAGCAGAGATATAATGTGTCACAGGCCACTGCTACAGATATGACTGAAATCTTTGCAAAGTGTCACTAGACTATGATGCTGGGTGGTTCCTTATCTGCTACAACAGAGCTACCATATGGTCAAAGACTAAGGGACTTAAATATCATAATCATGTAAATTAATGAGGGTAGTACTCAGAAACCAGGCCAAAGCTGTGCGCCAAAGGAAATGTTCTCTGTGTCTGAAGGTAGAGTGAAGCAGAAACTTCACCATCCTCACAGCTCAGAAATCAGGTAGTCTCCTAGCAATTGACAATAAACTGTGTAGAAACAGTGCTATGTTTCCAAGTGTTCTTTGGCTCATTTTGGAAAAAATATATATAGCCCCCTGTCCAATATTCAATGAGGCACTTCCATTTACTGATTTTTGTGCCTTATTAACACTGAAGGCTTGAAAAATTAACACTGATTGGAAATCACAATTTATGCACCAAATTCTCAAAATGGGTTTACATTGAGTTTGAAGTGAAAGGTAAACATACACTTCTAAGTAACAGAAACAGACATGACTGCTAGCTACCTCTGCACTGTGATCCTTGCCAATGTAGACAAGAGATGGGTAAAGTGTGACCCTCTAGCTGTGGTGGGATCACAACTGCTAGCAATTCTAGTCAGTATAGCCAATAGTGTGGGATGCTGACAAATGTAGTTGAACAACATCAGAAAGGCCACACAATTCTTATTGTTGTAGAGGAGGGGTGACAAACTCATTTTTACCAAGTGCCACATCAGCCTTATAGAAGTGGAAGAGACCACATGGGCCATCCAGTCCAATCCCCTGCCATGAAGAAAAAGCACAAAATACCTCTGAGACATTATCATCCAGCCTCCAAATAAGGAGCCTCCATCATACTCCAAGACAAAGAGTTCCATTGTTGAACAGTACTTAGGTCAGGAAGTTCTTCCTAATGTTCAGGTGGAATCTTATTTTCTGTAAATTAAACTCATTGTTCTAAATCTGGCCACCTCATTACATTGGATTTTTTTGCCCCTTACCAGTCTGGGACTCCTCCTTGGTGACAATAAAAACTCTATTTCGCTCCCCATTTTTTTGGCACCGAATCTGCCTACCCCTTTCACATTTCCTCCTGCCCTGTATGACTCCAGTGGCTGCCCCACAAGTCTGGGGACTCCCTCCCTCCTTAGAAAAACACATTTTTCCTGTGTGGCTAAAAGATGGCAGGCTAAAAGATGGTAAATAAGAAGCTTATATAAAATCAGGCAGGCAGATGTTAAAAGTAAGGTAATAGGACTGAGGACTAGCAAGCATAGGGACAGACCTTCACCCTTGTTTCACCACTTTTGGTGTTGCCCCACCAGCAGTGCCCCCTGCAGGCATTTTCTTTTTATCTCCCAGCCTCTGAAGAAAGCAGGACCCTTGCTTGCTTCAGGTCAGTCTAGTCAGGGCCCAAGTCTGCAAAGACCCATTTGCCAGGAGCTGGGATTAAAGGCAACTGCAAACAGCTCACGAACAAATGCTGCAAGACAGCTCACAAGAAACAAATACTGTAAGCAGCTCACAACAAACTCTGCCTCTTCCTTCCAGCTCCTTGTTGATATTTCTTTGTCTTTTTAAGCCATTCCTCTTAGGGTTTGAATCAAAGGGTCATTTGCAGTTGCAAGACTTTATAAATCTAACTATGTTGCCCTAGCAGGCCATATAAAATGACGTTGTGGTCCAAATCTGGCCCATGGGCCTTATGTCTGACACATATGTTACAAGGTTACATATTAGGCTCATATCTCCTTTCCAGGATTGAATCTGGTTGTTATGAACAGGGAGAATTCTGTGCTATGGGATGCAGTCATGCCAAGGAGTGTGATCTGTTGGAACTGATAAGACTGTTTAAATTTAGTATCTTGTTTCCAGCACCTTTTATTGCAATCACATCTCTGTTTTGGTGGAGAACAATGCCAGATCTGTTATATATTCTGGGAAAAGTGTAGGAGGGGGTATATTCCCGTCTTCTACTTGGCAAACATCAGGAGTCTGGCACTTCAGTCCTCTCAACAAAAAGGCTAGGAAGTTAGAAGAGCCAAAATTAAGAGCCCATTAACCAAGTCAGGATGAGAGTGCTGGTAGCTGAGTTACTTGAAGTGTTTATAGAACTAGGGGAAAGAGCTGGGACCATAATGTAAGACAAATAGAGCTGACGATCCGTATGGGCAGGAGTGGAATAGACCTCTTCAACAATGAAATAAAATGGGTTCTATTTCAAAGCACAGACATCGACTCCTTTACTATTTGGATAGTGTATAGGTACAGCCTCAGTTCTCCCCACTCCATGTATGTTATTGAGAAGGAAAGGTACACAAAGACTTCTGTTTCAACTGAAAATTTTAAGGAGTGAACATACACATTTCTTAATTTCTTTACTTTACTTTTATCTTGCCTTTCTACCCATAGGGACTCCTCATATTGATATGACACTATAAAATAGATTTAGATACAAAGCAAATACATGTGCATATACATGTTTTAAAAAAACTTAAATATCTGTATTATGAGCTTAAAAGTTAAAAATACAGTTTAAAATAATATAAATAAAATTAAAATTACATTTAAAAATAGACATTTATTTTAGTACATTTCAGAGATGCTTTTCTACATAACATATTCAACTGGTCTAATAATAAGCATTCACAATATAAAAGTATTTTAAGAATTCAATAAAGGCATCAGAACTAGAAGTACAAATATACAATGGATTTTGAGCCAATGTCCAAAATCACTTCCTGGTTGTTGTGCTTTATGAGGAAAGGGGTGACTGACAGGGAACCAAGTCAATTTCTCATCTGTTTCTCACAATAAAGACTCTGCTAATTATAAACACTGAAAGGGGAAAACTGCTAAATCTTGCTATTTCCATGCCAGAATTATACATCTGTCTTTCAATATTATATTCCATTCTTTTAGGCAAGCAGCAATCTGTTTCTTTCTAGCATGTGTAATGTCTGGGGCAGGCACTCTGAATAAATATAGAATTGGCTAGCTGTATGGATTTTTGGTGTTTTTGGCCTCAAAATATGGTTTAATTAGAACCAAAATAATGGTCTCTTTCAAATTCACAAATTAGAGTTGAGTATCCTTTTCCTCTGAAAAATACTTTATGATTTACCAGTAATTTCAGAGCACTTTTCTGTTCTAAAAATCTCAAACCAGGCCAGAGTTTCAGAATTTGCTGGTTAGAGGGTAGAGGTGTCCAGCAAGGGTGAATGGCTTATTCTTCAATTATTTGAAGAGTTAAGACTCCATACTAATTTATGTAGGACTACAGGTCATTGGGCTCACTGGGACCGGCTTGTAGATAAACAAGTAGTATTGCAATATTAACTGCAAAAGAAAACAGAATAAGATCTGAACTTTAAAGACCATTTTCTGAAACTTTTTAATACACCTTCATAAGTTTTAATATAGGTGCTCAGGAATGTTTTCCATATGCATACGGGTCTCAATCTGCATCAGTTGTGCCCCTGAGGCATGAAATTAGAATAGTATGGGATCTATGAACTACATTTTAAGGATGGGTGAGAAACTAGCTTCATTGTGTTAAATTATTTTTATGAGCATGTACCAACATTTACAGATGTAAAAATAGAAATAATTGAAACTTTCAGGTTTTTTAAATACCATAAAATATTAGAAAAGTCAGTGGTGATGGATTTGATATATAGATGAGGCTAAAAGACAACTGTCCATTACAGAATCTTATCTAAAGGTGTCACTGATGAATATCAGAAGGAACTACATGAATAACTCAGTGAATTACCCACTGATGAGCAGTACCAAAATTGAATACATATATTCCAAGAGCACCGACGTTAGTCAATATATATAAACCAGGTGATCCAGAAAAGCCCACTGTCTCAAGCATTAGAGCTTGAGACAATCGGGGCATCTTGATATTCAGAATTAATTCATAGACCATTATCCACTAACACTCTAAGCTATGTGAAGGATCCAACTGGTTTCCTGAAAGAAATATAATCCATAGAGAACACTATCTTAGCAATCAGGTACATGTTCCTGGTCATTAGGGAATCTCTGTACTCCAAGACTGCAAATGAGGATGGACTACAAGCCATCAAGAATACCATACAGCACATCTAGAGTGGCTCTAAATGACACATTATCCTAGGGCTGATTCAGAGTGTTGAATTCCAGATTGACTCTGGGATGGTTATGATTGCCAGCCCCTGGGCCACTAGAGATGGTGAGAAGGAGTCCTTACTCCACCATTGCCATCCCACTTCGTTTCTCATCATAGCAGTGGTCACTGGACACGACATGGCTAGTGTATATTGCCTGTTGTCTGGAGTGATGTTGGCCAGGGTGCCAAACTGACAAGCAAAAACATAGGGGGAAAATCACCCCCCCACCACCACCACCAGTCAATGTTACTCTAGGAAAGGAGCAATGGACATCACCCATGTTGTTCCTACTGGCCACCACTAGGACAAGAATGTAAAGGGAATGATAAATGCCATCCCATGTCCCTAGGCCACCTGAGCCTGGCGAATACGGGATGGCCATGTAAACAGATTGCAACAGATTCTGTCTTGGAGTTAGCACAACTGCTTACAGAGGCCCAAAGTTGTGGTTTGCTCCAGATTCTCAGGAAAATTTGGAACAACCAGCAATTTTCTTTTGCAATTCAGGTCTGCATTGAACCTGTATCAGCTCCATGCATCATACCACTGATTTGCCCTCCTCTTCAAGATAAAGGTTTATGTAGATGTGTTCCTAGCCACTAAAGTCACCTTGGATTCATTCATAACTATTTTGCTATTGGGAATAAGATGCATCATCAATCAATGGTGCCACGCTCATGCATGGCATCACACTAGTTACACCTTTATACTTATCTGGAACAATGTTACCTCAGCATAAATGGCCAGAAACATCCTTCTAACTGAGGTACCTTAGTGAGAATTTTATCATTTGATCCATTAAAATGTGAACCATCCCCATCCTTACAGCTGAGGTAGAACACAATGGTCCCAGTCCATTTCTACTTATCTCTCTTACATTCATCTTATGATGCTAATTAGAAATATGCATCTGCACTCTCCTAAATAAATATAGCCATCAAAATCAGTGCCTGCCTGCCCCCAGTTCTTCAGCATAAGTAGCCAGAAACCTCTTTCCAACTAAAGTATATTGATAACAAGTTTATCATTTGGATCCATAGCAAGGATCTGTAGTTCAGAATAATCCACAGAACAAATTCATAGCATTGATGCCACTTTGCAACTTCTACTTCTTTAACCCAAAGATCAGAACCAAATCTATTGTTTACAATGAGCTCTCTGATACTATCATGTCTGCTCAGACTGACAGGACAGAGGGCGGTTCTACACAGGTACACAATGTAACTCAAATTGATTTGAAAAATACTAGTTTGGAGCTGCGTTAAGCTACATAAATGTGTTGTCAATGGCCTCCAAGGCAAAACAGCAACCCCATAGCATCTCATTTGTCATCATATTTGGGGGTTTGTATTTTAAAAACTCATACATTAAAGGTATTGTGGGCATAATGCAAAAGCATAATTAGCATGGCCATTGTGTTGACCAATGCAAAATCCTTCTGGTGATAAACTGCTTATAATTGTAACCAAAATAGGCAGAGGAGAAGGGTACCACATGGAAATGAACTAACTGAAAATCACAGAAGCCAACTTTTTATTGCCAATAGGAAACACAGCTGCAGCAAAAATATATTCCGATTAAGCACAGTGGGTGAGGTCCAACTGAGAATTAATGGTACATCAACAGCAGTGGGAGAAACATCCTCCTGTGGAATTGACCCAATTTTTCTCTTGGTGAGGCCGGGAATCATCTGTGGATGTATAGAGGGAGTTCCTTCCAACTGTTTTATGAAGCCATCAATACAGTGGAAGTGCGCATTGCTCACAAGAGCTTTGTAAGCAATTCCTAGGCTAAGTGAAGTCCACTTTAGCATGAAAGTCATAGCAAAATATTTCCACACTCACTTTAATCCAGCAGGAGATACCATATGGGTACATTCAGAAATACAAATGTAAAACAACTTGTAAATCATGACAGTCCTGAGAGTGGATGCTGAATTTTATGGGGTTTTTTTTGTTTAGGAAAGTGGAAATGCACATTCCTAATTGGGGTCATAAGATGAATGTAACATGGATAAGCAGAGACTGAATGAGACTACTGCCGTAGGGATAGGGGTGGTTTACTGTTTAGATAATATGAGCTTTAAAAAAATCACACTATGCAAACTCTTAAAAGTTCTTTTAGTTTTGAAGTTTCTCTGCATTTTGTACTGCAGTTTTTCATACAAATGCATATAATACATGCACATACAAACATAGACACATATATTAAATAGCATTTTTGTGCTATACAATTGTCCTGTTAAAATATCAGCACTCAGCTTCCAACTGGAAGTAGGAAACAAAATGATTGCATGCCTTACCTGGCCTTCAGGGAGGAAAAAAGGAACAATGGGGTGAAGTTGTTGCCCCGCGTGCAACTTTCTCGCAATGCTTTCCCCATCATATGGGGGAAATGTTGTCCTCTTGGGGAGGCCCTGAGCTGGCTGCATTGGAGCCAGCACAACATGGGATGCCTCCCCATGTTGCCAGGAAAAACATGTAGTGTGCTTTTATCCCAGTGGGAGATGTTGGGGATGGAGCCACAGATGCCCTCTGCAGTGGGGCTCCATCCCCCAAGCTAGCTCTAGGTGTCCTAGGATGCTTAATTCGAGCTGTATGATGAGGTGATATTGTAGATCTTTAGATATGTTGTAGTCGACAGACAAAACTTTCTGACTCCCTGTTGTTACGACTGAAGAAAGAAAACAGTAATTGAAACTGTATTCTCTTTTTCAATTACTGGAAATTTCCCCTATTGAATTAAATAGAAATTACTTCAGAACTATACCATAAAAGACATCTCAAATTAACCCTCTTGCACTAGGAGAAAGAAATGTGACCTTTGTGAACAGTGTGAATTTTTAAAAATCTTAATGAGAAGTCAAGTGTATTTGAGGTATAAAACTACCCCTTCTCCAAAGAAGTGATTGTATGCATACAGTTAAGTGTGTTCCATTCAAACACTGAGAAGCAGAAAACATAAGTACAATGTTAACCCCCTTATCCATGGAGTCAATATCCACAGTTCCAATCATCCATGTTCCAAAAAAATATCTCTCAAGGTGTTATCGAAGGCTTTCATGGCCATCACAGGGTTGTTGTATGTCTTTAGGGCTGTGTGGCCATGTTCCCTCAGAGGGCAGAGGAGCCCCCAAGGACAGCTAATGACTCTGAACAAAGGATGCCCCCCAGGCAAGAGACAAACCTTTCCAATGCTAATTAGGGTGATTAACTGAAACATTAACGCTGGCTTCCAACTGACAAAGGACTCTTGTTACACCCTGGACTCTCCACAGATATATATTTACCTTCCTTGCCTAGTTTTATCCATGCCTCACAACCTCTGAGAATGCCTGCCATAGATGTGGGTGAAACGTCAGGAGAGAATACTTCTGGAACATGGCCACACAGCCCAAAAGACACACAACAACCCTGTTGTGAATGAGTCTTCTGAGGCTGTGAGTGATAATGGAGGGATCAGGAGAGGAAGGAAGAACCCTCGCAAGGAGGACTCGCTGGAAGATTTATACAGGAAGAGAATCAGGGAGATTGATGAGGAGTCTTCTGAGGAAGATTCATGTGGGGACTTGGGAGGGGATCTTGAGCTGGAAATGGATGCTGAGGAACCAGTGGTGATGGAGGAAGTTGGCATAGATTGGGCACGAGCTCCGGATGATCTTGGGGAGGAATCTGGGTCCATGGATGCTGTAAATGCTGGAGAGACTTGGGTATCTTCAGAAGCAGATCCCACATGTCTGCCTGGAGGAATGAGGGTAGTTCCACAGGTGTGGATAGAGTTGGGTGTGGGCAGGATGATCTTGACTCTGATGAGGAGTTTGGGACACCTGATCCAAGGGCGTTGGCTGTTTGGAGCTCAGATTCTGATGAGGAATTCGGGACACCTGATCCAAGGGCGTTAGAAGTTTGGACACCCAAGGAAACCTAATGTCACGACCCAGGCTGCAGAGCACCAATAACCATACACAGAGTCCAGAATCTATCTAATATCTTTATTAAGGGAATATATAAAGTTAATAAAAGCAAGTGTAAGAAATAGTTCAGAAGTAGACCTTTCAGGGAAGGTCAGAATTAGTCCAAAGAAACAATGTCCAGTATGAAATATTAAGGTCCAAAGTTGTAATCCAATAACCGAAACACTCACTTTGCCAGGCAAAGTGAGGGGAGATGACAAGGTCCTTTAGTCCATGAAACTTGAGCAAGGCTAGGAAGTAACTTGATTCTTGGAACACAAGGCTTGAAACAAGGCAACAAGAAATGAGGAGCAAGAACAAGATCCGTGGTAATTACTTGGCAAGGTCCGGGAAGCAAGGCAAGATCCGGGAAGTAAACAAGGCTGGGAGCGGAGGCTTGGAAACAGGAACGAGGCTTGAAAACAGGAACGAGGCTTGGAAGCGGGAGTAGCGCTGTCCACACACACTACTCCAGTAGCTGAAGAATTGACTCCGCAAGATTCCTAAAGGGCAAGGAACCTAAATAGGTTCTCGTTTTCCCACCAAAGAACACTTCTCTGGGGAATCAGAAACGAAAGTCAATCTCTGTGCCCAGATGTATGACTCCCTAAAATTTCTCATGGGAGCAGGCTTAATCATCTGAATGCTTTGCTGCGATTCTCAGGCTTCTGCGATTAGCCTGCTGAACTCCTTTTTGTTGCTGATAATAATTACGGCGAGAAAATGGGGGAGATTTTGACTCAGGGCTTGTTTGGCAGATTTCTGGAGGACAAACCTCCTGCAGGTGCAAGGGCTCCAATTCTGGCTGGGAAAGTTCCCTTTCTGGCTGAAATGGTGGAAAACCCAAGTTTTCCTCTTCATCCGTCACAACAGCACTAGGAACGGGACTACATGGCCCATGAGTCATCACACTATCCCCCTCCTCAAGCCCCCTCTCAAAATAGGGCTCTCTCCCCGAGGCGCGAGGCCGCGGCTTGGTGGGGTAGGTCTGATGGAAGCGGCGGGTTAAATCGGGGGCATGGACTGTGGAAGCGTCTTCCCATGAGCGTTCCTCGGGGCCAAAACCCACCCAGTCAATGAGATATTGCAGGCGGCGGCGGTGGAAGCGAGAATCCAAAATGTCCTGAACCTCGAACTCCTCCTCCCCATCCACCAAAACAGGAGGGGGGGCCGGCCGGTCTGCATCAGGGCGCACACCATCCGCCGGAAGGAGCAGGGAGCGATGGAACACTGGATGAATGCGCATAGAGCGCGGGAGTTGGAGTTTGAAAGTCACGGGGTTAAGTTGCGCCACCACCGGATAGGGACCAATGTAGCGGGCATCTAACTTCCGGCAAGGGCGATGGGAGGGCAGAAAGCGAGTGGACAGAAGAACCCGGTCTCCTACCTTGATTTCGGGGCCCGGCTGGCGATGTTTGTCAGCGTGGCGTTTATAGTCCTCCTTGGCTTGGTCTAGTTGTTGGAGCAAAAGTTGTTGCACCGCTGTGAGTTCCTGCAGCCAGTCTTCTGCTGCGGGAACTTCTGAGGTTTCAACAATAGAAGGAAAGAAACGTGGATGGAAGCCGTAGTTTGCAAAGAACGGGGTTTCTTTAGTTGAAGCCTGGACACCATTGTTATAGGCAAACTCCGACAGCGGTAATAGGGAAGCCCAATTGTCCTGCTGGTAATTTACATAACAGCGAAGGTATTGTTCCAGAGTGGCATTGGTGCGCTCAGTTTGCCCATCCGTTTGGGGATGGTGAGCCGAAGATAAACGAGAGTCTATGCCCAATAGTTTTTGTAGTGCTTTCCAGAAACGAGAGGTGAATTGAGACCCACGGTCTGTGACCAAACTTTTGGGCAAACCATGCAATCTGAAAACATGCTGAAGGAATAAATCTGCAGTCTCTTTGGCCGTGGGAAGGCCATCGCAGGGAATGAAATGGGCGAGCTTGGTAAAAAGGTCCACCACCACTAGGATCGTGGTGAATCCACAGGAAGGTGGTAGGTCAGTGATAAAATCCGCCGAGATTATTTCCCATGGGCGAGATGGAGTAGGAAGGGGATGCAGAAGCCCTGAGGGCTTCTCCCATCTTGTCTTGGAGCGCTGGCATACTGGGCAGGAATTGACATATTTTTCCACATCCTTGCGGATCTTGGGCCACCAGAAATCTCTTAGGATCAAATGCATGGTTTTAAATAGTCCGAAATGCCCTGCTGGCTTGCAGTCGTGACACAGACGAAGTGCCTTTTCCCTGCCCGGCCCCGGGGGGATGTAGACATGATTTCTATAGCAAAGTAAACCATCCTTAAGCGAGAAGGGAAAATGTAGTCCTTGGCGAAGTTGGTCCTGAGCCCAGGCATCTGCTTGTTGACTGGCCCTGATTTCCTGAGCGCAAAGGGGCCCTGGAGTAGAGGGGGTAGATTCAATTGGAGTGGATTTGGTGTTTCCCACTGTGAGCGTGGCAAAGTTCTCGGGCTGCAGCAATTGGGACTCAAAGGTCTCTTTGCGCCCTGCAGCATATTCCGGTTTTCGTGACAGAGCATCTGCCTGCTTGGTCTGGGCTGGGGTTACATAATGAATTTGGAAGTCAAAACGCTCAAAGAATAAAGCCCAGCATTGTTGTCTCTGATTTAGCTTGCGGGCAGTTCTTAGATGTTCTAGATTCCGATGATCAGTGTGGACCTCAATGGGAAATTTGGCCCCTTCTAACCAATGTCTCCAAGTTTCAAAGGCTGCCTTTATGGCCAAAAGTTCCTTTTCCCAAATAGTGTAGTTTCTCTCTGGGGCGGTCAGCTGACGAGAGTAAAAGGCACAAGGGTGAAGATGTTCTCCCACTGGTTGCAAGAGTACCGCTCCAATTGCCACATCGGAGGCGTCTGCCTGTACGACAAAAGGGGTTTCAGGATCTGGGTGCTGAAGGATTGGCTGTGACGTGAATAATTTTTTTAGTTGTTGGAATCCTTTCTCAGCTTGCTCTGTCCAGCGGAAAGGCTGTTTCCCTCGGATGCAGCTGGTGATTGGATCAGACCAGCGGGCAAAGTCTGGAATGAACTTGCAGTAGTAGTTCGCGAACCCCAAGAAGCGTTGCACCTCTTTCTTGTTGGTTGGCGCCCGCCATTCCAATACTGCTGCAACCTTTGCCGGGTCCATGGTGAGCCCTAGTGGCGAGACACGATATCCCAGGAAATCTACCTCCTGTAGATCAAAAGCGCATTTTTCCAGCTTGGCATAAAGTCCATGATCCCGTAATCGTTGTAACACCATTCTAACGTGGTTCTCATGTTCTGATTGTGATCTAGAAAACACCAAAAAATCGTCCAGGTAGATAATCAAGAACCGGTCTAGATAATCCTGAAAGATATCGTTGACAAAATGTTGAAACGTTGCGGGAGCTCCACATAAACCGAAATTCATGACCAGGGTTTCGAATAAACCGAATTTAGTCTGGAAGGCAGTCTTCCACTCGTCCCCTTCCCTGATGCGAACTAGATTATAAGCTCCTCGAAGATCCAGTTTGGTGTAAACCTTAGCCCCTCGAAGCCGGTCTAAGAGGTCCGAGATCAAAGGCAGGGGATACCGGTTTCGCTTAGTGATATTGTTCAATGCTCTATAGTCCACCACCAAGCGTAGGTCCCCTGACTTCTTTTTTACAAACATCACTGGGGAAGCGGCTGGGGATTGAGAGGGTCTGATAAACCCCTTGCGGAGGTTTGTCTCTAAGAACTCCCTGAGAGCTTCTTGCTCTGGTTCAGTCAGGGAGTAGAGGTGTCCTCGCGGGATCGGGGCCCCCTCCACCAAGTCAATGGCACAGTCATAAGGTCTATGTGGGGGTAGTCTCTCGGCTTCCTTTTCATTGAATACATCCCAATATTCCGAGTACTTCTTGGGCAAGGTGATGATGGGTTCAGCGTCTGTGGCATGACAGACCTTGGCTACAAGGCAATGGTTTTGGCAATATTTTGAAGCAAACTGCAGTTCTCTGTTGGACCAGGAGATGTTTGGGTCGTGGAGTGTCAGCCATGGAATACCCAAAATCACAGGGAAATGGGGAACCTCGGTAACAAAGAAGGAAATCTCTTCCATGTGTTCCCTTATCCACATTCTGGTGGGTTCCGACCACTGGCTTACTGGACCTGTCTTGAGGGGGCGGCCATCGATGGCTTGCACCACACGGGCGTTCTTGAAGTCATGATATTGTAATCCCAGAGAGTCGGCATACTCTCTATCAATGAAATTGTTTGTGGCTCCTGAGTCTATCATGGCATGGACCATGACGGGTCCTTTTTTCACTGACCACAAGGTGACCACTAGGAGAAATAGGACCCCGGTTGGCGGCTCTTGAGTGGGGTTTTTGACCGGGTTGGCAAGCCTCTCTACGCCCGGTCGCTGGCTTCCCCTGCCGGCTGTGCGCCAGCCGCCTTAGACGTCTTCGTCTCCGTGGAGGACGCCGCCGCCAGACGAGCGGCGGGCTTCCCTTTGGCTGGACACTCTCTGGCAAAGTGGCCCCCGTTTCCGCAGTACCAACAGAGATTTAGGCGTTGGCGGCGGGCCTTCTCGGCGGCATCTAATCTGGGACGCACATTGCCCAACTGCATCGGCACCTCCTCGCTTCCTCTGGGGTATGGGGCTGGTGGCGGGGTTCTCCACACTGGACGCGGCTGGACGCCGGTGGGAGCGGGAGGTTTCGCTCCGGTCCTGCCACTCTGGCCTCGGATCCATTGCCTTCTGTTGGCAAGCATGACTTCAGCTCGTAAACATTGATCAATGAGTGCTTCAAGAGAGTGTGGAGGATCCACCTTGGAGATTTCCTCCAGCATCTCGATGTTGAGACCCTCCCGAAATTGTCCTCTAAGGGCTACATCGTTCCATCCGGTGTTATGGGCCAGCACTCGGAACTCGGCTATGTACTGGGACAAGGGTCTGTCCCCTTGGGAGAGGCGCCGGAGTTTGTGGCCGGCTGCCTCCAAATTGTCCTCGATCCCCCAGGTCGCCTTAAGGTGGTCCAAGAAGTGTTGCGCTGATCTTAGATGTGGGGAAACTTGGTCGAACAGTGCCGTCGCCCAGTTGGCCGCTGGCCCGTCTAGGAGACTGTAAATCCACGCCACCTTGATGTCTTCTTGGGGAAACTCGGCAGCACGGGCCTCTAGATAAGCCTGGCATTGGCGACGGAAAACATGAACCTTAGAAGCTTCTCCAGAAAACTTGGTTGGCAACGCCATGGCCGGGAGACGGATTCCGCGCTCCTTCAAACCCCTTATTTCACCATCCTGCGCGTTGAGCTTATCACGGATATGGTCCACTTCGTCCTTGTCGATGGTGTAGCTGAGGGGCTGGGCCCCCGGTCCGGCTCCGGTAGACATTCTGGCCTAGGTTAATTGGTGCTTAGGGTGGCGGAGTCAAACTGTCACGACCCAGGCTGCAGAGCACCAATAACCATACACAGAGTCCAGAATCTATCTAATATCTTTATTAAGGGAATATATAAAGTTAATAAAAGCAAGTGTAAGAAATAGTTCAGAAGTAGACCTTTCAGGGAAGGTCAGAATTAGTCCAAAGAAACAATGTCCAGTATGAAATATTAAGGTCCAAAGTTGTAATCCAATAACCGAAACACTCACTTTGCCAGGCAAAGTGAGGGGAGATGACAAGGTCCTTTAGTCCATGAAACTTGAGCAAGGCTAGGAAGTAACTTGATTCTTGGAACACAAGGCTTGAAACAAGGCAACAAGAAACGAGGAGCAAGAACAAGATCCGTGGTAATTACTTGGCAAGGTCCGGGAAGCAAGGCAAGATCCGGGGAGTAAACAAGGCTGGGAGCGGAGGCTTGGAAACAGGAACGAGGCTTGAAAACAGGAACGAGGCTTGGAAGCGGGAGTAGCGCTGTCCACACACACTACTCCAGTAGCTGAAGAATTGACTCCGCAAGATTCCTAAAGGGCAAGGAACCTAAATAGGTTCTCGTTTTCCCACCAAAGAACACTTCTCTGGGGAATCAGAAACGAAAGTCAATCTCTGTGCCCAGATGTATGACTCCCTAAAATTTCTCATGGGAGCAGGCTTAATCATCTGAATGCTTTGCTGCGATTCTCAGGCTTCTGCGATTAGCCTGCTGAACTCCTTTTTGTTGCTGATAATAATTACGGCGAGAAAATGGGGGAGATTTTGACTCAGGGCTTGTTTGGCAGATTTCTGGAGGACAAACCTCCTGCAGGTGCAAGGGCTCCAATTCTGGCTGGGAAAGTTCCCTTTCTGGCTGAAATGGTGGAAAACCCAAGTTTTCCTCTTCATCCGTCACAACAGCACTAGGAACGGGACTACATGGCCCATGAGTCATCACACCTAAATAAATTGGGGATGTTGGGTCACTATGCTTTGCGTGTGGCAAGGTGTTGCTGGGAGCCATTGGATTTCCTGTACGTGATTCTGAAGACTGGCTTGGGACTTTGCAACAGATGTAAGTTTGATCCGGGTTACTCTGCAATGGAGGGCTGGAATTGTGTGGATTCTCCTGGACTGCACTGTTATTACTATTTTCCATTAGCTGCTGTTTGCCTCCGTTGTCTTGGCTCTTTGTGCCATTCCATGACGTGGACCTTCTTGTGACAACTTCACCCCTTGGGCCTTGGACTGGAACTCAACTCGGCTTATCTCTTTGCTCCCAAACTCGGCTTGGTGTCGTTCCTGTCTTTGTGACTGTCTACTGTTGCTGACTACTGGCTTGGTTTCCGACCCTGACACATTCTCCTTATCCCGTCTTCGGACCGGCTTGACTACGTTACAGTGTTCTGCTCCTTTAACTCCTGGCTCAGCGTTTGTCTCTGCAGCGGTTTGCCACTAACTCTTCAGTGTCTTCCAGTTTCATTTGTTTTTGCCGCTCACAGCAAAGAGCTTTTTAGCCCGGTTTGGGTTCTTGTTTCAGTTTGGAATCGCTGTTGTACTTCTGGGTTTTGGGAAAGTTTTTGGGGCTTCATAACTGTTTGCCTTTGTTTGTTTTGCCATTTTAAGCCTGTTTTGAGCTTTTGGGCTGAGTTCAAATATTCTATGTTAAATCCAGATTATATCTCTGGTTAATCCGGATTATATGCCAATTAGTGCTTTTGGTGTTTTTCCTATTTTGACTGCCTAATAACACTGAAGATTAAGTGTTTCAAGTCTCTGTTAATTTACTGAACTATTTTTGGACTATTACTTTAATAAACTATATTTTGGCTCTCAGTTGGCATCTGACCTTTGACAACCCTATCTCTCAAAGTGTTTCATAGGCCTCTCTAGGTTCTCCAGTGTGGTTCTATGACATGCTTCGGGCCCAAGTATAGTCAAATTATAGGGTTTGCTATTATCCATGGTTTCAAGTATCTACAAAAGATCTTGGAATGCATCACCTATAGATATAGGAGCTGTACATTATAAAGACAGTAAAGTAAAAGCAGATAAAATTAGAAATAAACCCCACATTTGTTGTAGACATTTTGTTGACCCAATGAATTCCCACTTCCCATCCCAATCACCAGTAGTTTCAATTTCAGCATTTTCAAACATGGCCAACCAACTGCCAAACAAAGTTTAATGTTTTTTTTTTTAAAAAAAAACTTGCATTGTAATTTCCCCAAAAGCAATGTGAAAAATTATTTTGTTCCAATGTATTACATTGACCCTCAAAGGCAAATACCAATACATTTGTTGGGACATTTTAGTCCTGTATGCTTTTTGCATATAGAAAAAAAACCTCTACTTGACAAGTGGCTGAAATTTTAGGACATTGTTGACTACTTTGTAGGTGACAAAGTTGCACAACAGCCAACACATCACTCTCCGGATGAGGATAGGATAGCTTCTGAAATAGATATTGAGAAGGGCAGGGCTAGCATGCTACTTGCTCTTGTTGACTCAACCAACATACATAATAAGTAAATTTTGTTAGAGGTAGCAATCTTAGCATTCTTATCATCTATATTGTCTAGTTTGCATGTGGACTATGACTATGGAGGCCAGGGTTTATTCAGCCATGGAAATCCTGCTCATCCATTGTTAAGTCACAAGCTATGAATATCAGTGGATGGCCATGGCAAACCCTTTCTGAACATATATTGCCAAGAAACCCCATGATCTGTTCACATTAGGGTCACCAGAAACCAGAAACAACTGGAAGGTACACAACAGTGTCTCCATGGAAGTTTAGACAGAGCATGAACTCATGTCATTTTCTATTTTAGTTGCACCTTCTCTTTTCTTCATATGCAAGTTCTACTGATCCAATAGGTCTACTCTAGTTGGGACTGACAATATGCTCCTGCTTCCTTTCTGGTATACATCACCCCATCAGGTTAAACACTGGTGTTAGGGGGAAATTCTGAATGTTAATCCTATTCCCACTTTTGTTATTTACAATTAAGAACAGGACTGTACCACAATGGTGACCCTGGACTGTGGAGCCCAGTCCATGTTGAGCCATGCATACACATGCACATAAAAGATTCCAGGCAAGGAATCATCCTTCTTTCCTCCTGATATTCTCTCCCTCTCTCCCTCTCTCTCTCTCTCTCACACACACACATTTTAAAGCTGAAACTAAGAAATAAGAGCAAAACCTCCCCTTCTACAAAGTGGGGACCGGAACAGTTATGGTCCATTGACCTCAGCTCTGTATATTTTTGTGACAGCCTTTTCATCTTGCTTTTTTGGTGAATCGTAGCAGTTGCAAGTTAAAATGTATTTAGATTCTTTGCTTTCTTGTTGCAGTATTTTATTTTAATTACCCTATGTTTGTAATTTATGAGACTGCTATGGTTATATAATGGTTTATGTGACATATTTTTAAACTCTGTATAACTGTGGGTGTGTGTGCAACTGTCTTAATGTGTTTTGCCTAGTGAAAACATCACATTAAAACTAGAGATGGAGATACATTTATTTGTTTTGTTTTCTTTAAATAACTTACTTGTATTTTAAAATTGTTTAAAATTCAACTTGAGATTAAAGCATTTCCAAAGAAGTAAAACTGGCAAATTCCCCCAACTGGGCAGAGAAACTGGATTATTGATGTGACCAAGTCAGTTTCTATTTATTGTGACCTTATAAAGTTCTTATAGAGCCTTAGTCATCAATAATAGTAAGGATGTTCTGTATTAAATTATTCATTCTCGCAAATCCTCCCAAAATATCTAGCAGCTGAGTGGGCAGAGATCTTTCTTGATCATATTGCATGACATCAGTAGGGTGGGAGATAAAATATCAAAGGCTAGATCGTTCTAGGATTCTCTTAGAGGATCCATCCTTCATGGTATTAGTAAAGTAGTGGGAAGGTAGCCTTCCAGAATCTTTTCCTGGCTGTCCTGTAGCCAGTCACCATTACAGATGTGCACAATATCATTTTGGTGTGTCAGTTTCAGGGGATTTGGCTACCAAATCACTGAAAACAAGCCTGGCAGGGGGCAGCCAAAGCCTTCTCAGATATGGATCAAGGCAGCCAGATCTTTTTGGCTAATGGTGGCTAATGGGGCTAAGCGGCATCCTACCTGATGTGGAGGCAGTGTTTGGACAACCTTGCAAATCAGGTAAGCTGTGGCACCTCCTCTTCTTTCTTCCCCTGCAGCTTCCTCCATCCCTTCCTGAAGCCCCCCTCCCCTGCAAGGTTTTTCTCTGTGTGTTTCTCACTTTATTTTTCAGCCATATCAGAGGCCTTGTTGATGGTGTCTCTTCTCCTCCACTCTTGTGGCATGCACTTGGGATTTCTTCCTTGGTAGATAATCTATGAAGAGAGCTAGACAGGGGGAGTGTGTCCCTGCTAGTTCTCCTGGACCTCTCAGTGGCTTTCAATACCATGGTATCCTTCTGGGCCGTCTTTCTAGAATGGGACTTGAGGGCACTGTTCTACAGTGGCTCTGGTCCTTTCTGGAGGGTCGGACCCAGAAGGTGGAGCTGGGCGACTCCTGTTCGACTCCCTATGAACCCTGAACCTCAGGGTTCAATTCTGTCCCCCATGCTGTTCAATATTTACATCAAACTGCTGGGAGAGATCATCTGGAGTTTTGGAGTTCAGTGTCAAATTTAGGTGGGTGACACTCAACTCTTTTACTCCTTTCCACCTAATACCAAGGATGCAATCCTGTCCCCAAACCAGTGCCTGTCATCAGTGATGGACTGGATGAGGGCTAATAAGTTGAAACTAAATCCAGACAAGACAGAGGTACTGTTGGAGATTCCACTTCTTCAGAATAGGAAGGGGAGCAGGAAAGTGTTCATGAATCTGAGGGTGAGATGGAATCTGAGGAGGAGATTTTGCAAGTACCCACATTTCAGGAGAGGCAAAAGGAAACAGAGCAGAGACATCGTTCAGCTAGAATATCTGCCAGAAACGCAGCAGAGTAATTGAGAACTGCCCTAGCAGCTGTGAGGGGACTCAGGGCTATAAAGCAGAAGCAGGTGCAGCCAGCTTTTGCTGGTAACAAACTGACTCTAATGCCTAAGCCTTTGCTCCCCTTGTGCCTGCTTTGAGTCTGCATCTGGGAAACTGCTCCTAAGGATTTATTGCTGTTTCTATGTTTGAAGTAAGACTGCTATCTGATTTGGGAATTTATCAGAGATTAAGAACTGTGTTTGCATTATTCAACTGAGTGTGCTGTTCTTTATGTTTTGCTGAAGTAAAACAGTTTTCATTTACTACCACAGTGTTTTAAGGCTGTTCTTGAAAGACAAAACAGGACAGGCACTTTGGGTCAGTCAGAAGGCAGATCAGGGTATGGGATTATAACCTGTGTTGGATGAGGTTGCATAGATGGTTCAGAGATCAGCAGCCATATTGCTAAGAGGAGCTCCGTACAGGGAGATATCCACTCGCATGCTACGGCAGCTCCACTGGTCTGCTTCTGGGCTAAATAGAAAGTGCTGGTCGTTACCTTTAAAGCCCTAAATGGCTCGGGTCCAGGGTACTTGACCAATCACATTTCTCTTACAAACCAGCCCAGGCACTGCGGTCAGCAGAGGAGGCACTGTTCTCGGTCCCACCCCCCATCTTAAGTACAGCTAGTGGGAACGAGAGAGAGGGCCTTCTCTGTGGCTGCCCCCCCCCACCTCTGGAACTCCCTTCCTAAAGATGTAAGGCTGGACCCCTCCCTCATCTTCAAAAAACAACTAAAGACCTACTTCTGCTCATTAGCATATAGAGAGGAGGAGGATTAATCAATGAGCGATCACTTCCAGATCCTGATTGAGAACTAAGTTTTATCTGGGTTCCATTAGTCTATGTCAGTCCATTTACCACCATAGACCACGTAATCCAACCCACACAACTCTGTTGAACTGCAGTTGGCTTTTTAAACTACTTAGCTGACCAATTCTGCACTTGGATCAACACACTACACAAACACATGAAATTCACAAGCCCCTATAGTAATACTAACATCAACCTTTTGGACATCATGGTAATTCAAAATGGACAAAAACTATCAGTGAAAAATTACAGCAAACCTACAGATAAAAATTTGATCCTACATTTTTCCAGTTTTCATCATCATTCTCCTAAATCAAATTTACAATACTCACAGTTGTTAAGATTTAAATGTAATTCTAGCACTGAAAAGGATTTTGATTCTACAGCAGATATCCTGAAAAAAACAACTCAGAGAGAGAGGATACCCCAATAGGATACTCAACACAGCTAACTCCATCAAGAAGAGTGAGCTACTGCAGGAACTCCCTAGGAAGCATAACAATCACATAATTTGGCCTCTAACTCTAACACTATTCATCTGAAATTTAAATGATTATCTCAAGACACTGGCATCTATTACAAGACATCCCTGGATGCCAAAGCACACCTATAATTGCTCACAAAAGATCCAAAAACTTAAGAGATCTTATGATCCATTCAGAATACAACTCTCCTACTACATCCCAAAAACTGAACATTATGGTTCACACTAGCTGTTATAGCTTAGCCGTCAGGACCTGGCCCTCCACAGGAGATGGAGTGGGACTCAGAGGCTGATTTGGATTTTGAGCCTCTCCAGGGTTTGGATCAGAGCCCAATGACTTTGCAGGTGTCTGAAGTTGTGCTTACAGAGGAACAGCTAATTGGGGAACATTCCGATGTTAACTCAAGGCTGGATTCACCAGATGGAGTTGTTGTAGGGGAGTATGTGTCTTTTGATCTGAGACAATCACAGGATAGGAGTCAAAGAGAAGTGCTGAGAAGAAGTAAACGTTTGGCTCTCAAGTGCTGTAATTAATAAACTTTCCCTTGTGAAGCTGTGATTGTCCTGGATCTCATTGAGCGGTAGCCTTGAGGTTTCCTTAAAGGGACCTCGCTCCTTGTTTTCGTTGAGATGTCAATATTGCCATTCTTATAGAATCATAGAATAGTAGAGTAGGAAGAGACATCATAGGCTATCCAGTCCAAACCCCTGCCAAGAAGCAGGAAATCGCATTCAAAGCACCCCTGACAGATGGCCATCCAGCCTCTGCTTAAAAGCCTCCAAAGAAGGAGCCTCCACCACAGTCCGGGGGAGAGAGTTCCACTGCCGAACAGCTCTCACAGTGAGGAAGTTCTTCCTGATGTTCAGGTGGAATCTCCTTTCCTGTCTCTTGATCCTTGCCTTGTTCTCGTGCCGTTTCCAGGATACCCTGTTGGAGTTCGTGCCTTGTGACTCTCAAGTATACCTCGCCTTGTTAGTCTTGTTTCCCTGCTTTTCAAGGAATACCCTCCAGGTGGATTACAGTTGTCATTTTGCTATGTCTTGCCCCTGCTTCCTGCAATTACTGGATGCTTACTGACCTTGACACTTTGCTGGAACTCTCTGAGTGCTGTTTGTGGATTACAACTTTGAAAGACTTTGAAGAACTATCTTTTGAACTATTGTGGACATTATATTATGGACTACTTGCTCTATTGACTCTTCCTGCTGTTGCTTGCACATATATATATATATATATATATATATATATATATATATATATATCAATAAACTGCTTTGCTTGAACATCTGGCCTCTGTGTGGTTTTCAGAGTGCTCTCGTACCTTTGGGGTGCAACACTAGCTGTGGCCACTGCGACTGCTGTTCTCAGTCATTGAAGGGCAAAATGTATTCACATCCAACACTTAATATCACATTGCAGCATTTGACAACAAGTTCCACCAATTATGTAGTTTACTTAATACAATGTCCCTGTAAACTGTTATATATTTTGATGACCACCAGACCCCTGAAAACCAGGATAAGTGAACATCGCTCCTGCATAAGGAATGGGCCCACTGACTCTTCATGGTATGCACATTTTAATGAAAATGCTCATACATATTACAGCTTTAAATTTTGTGCTTTGGAAAAAGTATCACCCAGACCAAATGCAGATGTTAAAAAGATACCTTCTACAAAGAGAGTCATTTTGGATTTTCCTCAAGGACTAAATGACAAAATAGATTACACCTGTTTTATGTAGCATGTAGCCTTACTTAAGAGGCATCCTGGAACTTTTACATTTGCTCGTTATAGAACTCCATTCAAAACAGAGCCAAAACTACATATAGGAATGTAAGTAGATAAGCGTGTGTTTTTTAAAAAATAATAATTTCTAAACAATGTTAATTTGGGGGTTTTCATATATCTATTGTTTGTATGTTGTTTCACTCCTTTATGCATAATAAGACAAAGACAGACATAACACCTGAAGAAGTTATAACGAAACAAGGGGAACAACCCGGGAGACCTTGTTGTGTGCCAGTTCTTGATATTGCGAATCAAATGAAGAATTCCTTTGAATATAGAAGTCATTTTCTTGGAGGCTGAATTGTTTTACTATGATTGGCATTGGACCCAAGATTTTATGCAGCTCCAGGACTAATATGGACTTGGTTGTTTCCATATGCTTTACTTTAATATGAGATTCGTACCTTTACTTTTTATACTCTGGAAGTAATTTTATCACATATAATACAGTTGAAGTAACTTACTCTCAGGCAAAGCTGTAGAAATTAGATCCGTGTTATATTTCTTGTGAGTAATACAAGAGTGTATATGCACATACACTGTTGTTCTATGTTGTTATAGATATATGTGCATTACCACTATATAACTCTTGTCTGATTCTGTCTGACTATATTGGTTTAGGTTATTGATGTTATTCTCAAGTCACGGATATTAGGTTTAGTTTGATGTTAGGTTTTTAACGCTGTGGTAAAATTAGGTGCCTCGGCTTATATTCGGGTCGGCTTATACTCGAGTATAAACGGTATTTGAAGCAAATGAAAACTAACAAATTAATCCATTACACCTGAAATTTAGTATGCAAATGACTGTGTAGACAGAGAAACAGACAGGTGGATCAATAGCAGATTAGCCAATGCTTGCATCAAATTGAAGATGATAGTAAGTTATACTTGATCTTGAAAATTGTTATTCCAGAAATGTGCAAAGACCATCTTTTCACATATGCATTAAGTTGTCTTCTTGTGTTGCTCCCTGAAAGACAGGTCTATTTTATTAGGACTGCGATATCCTAGACTTCAGCTAAACTAATCAGAAGTTGATTGTGTTCCTTATAGGAAAACACTGTTATATCAATACCAACTTCAGGAGCCAATGAAGGACCAGTTAATGAATGCAAAACACAAAAGGTAGTGCAGAATGTGGTGTTTGGCCTAAGACAAGGCAATATAGAAGTACAAGAAGCTTCCTGTTTTCCTCTGTGAATTGATGGAGTGATGTGTGTAGAAAAGCAGGTTAAAACTTCTGGCAGTTGGGCTTCTAGGTAATGCACCATCTCAAATTATCAGATATGTTTTTCAATATTTCCAAAAGAATGCTGTAGTTTCTTAAATGAAGAGTACAACTTTTGACTAGAAATAAAAAAAGAAAATTTTGTTGATGTTATGACACTTTTACAGCACAATTAAATTATTCATGCATCAAAGCTCTTTCTGCTTTTGAAAAGACAACTTTATTTCTGCAGAACAACTGGCATAATGGGCATTTCAGTAAGACAAACCTTCTGGCTATACTGTTAGTCATAAAATGTTTTGTGTTTGGTGTCAGTTTCATGCCAAATGCAAACAAGTCTTTCTGCACATAGACTGCTTGCTCTCACATTGCAAGGACTCATAATATGTCAGATGAAATAAGCCAAAGTTAAAGATATAATAGTAGTACACAGTTTATTTAAACACGCTAGGTCTTATCTGCGTATTTTGTCAGGTAGTTCTGCAAACATACCCAGGGCACTGCAGGATGACTTAGTAGCCTGCAGTGAAATGTTTCTTGCTTTTGCTAAATCAGTATGTCAGAAGCTCTTTAGCACTACAGCTCCTGACCTTTAGCGTTTCTCACCTTACCCCTTTTTTCTTCCTCTCTCAGATTATTCTTCTAACCCATTCGCTCAGCCATTTTCCTGATTCCTTTGAATTCCTGCCTTGTCAGTCCCTGTATTCTTCTCTCTTAAGTCTCAATACTTTTTGGACCAATTTCTTGAGGCATTCAGCCATATCTATTTTTCTTTGGTAACAGGAGACAACCTTCTGCCTGCATCAACTCTCCCTGTGACTTTATAACCCTTCAGCCATTAATTTCCAGGGACTTCATCATTACACCAATCACCACAATAACCCTAAATGCATTATGACAAAATGGGCTTTCAATAACAACACAAAAGAGACAACATAAATAGCCTCTGTGTCTTTATCTGTGTGTGTCATATGTCTAATGGCATTGAATGTTTGCCATGTATATGTACATTGTGATCTGCCCTGAGTCCCCTTCGGGGTGAGAAGAGTGGAATATAAATACTATAAATAAATAAATAAATAAACAAACAAACATTAAGGTCAATGTCAGGCACTGACTGATCAATTAGACTTTGGCCCTTTCCCTAACTGAGAGCATCTCGATTACAAGAAGAAACCATGGCTCGTCTAATGGCATAATTGGGCAAACTTTAAGCTTGGAGAGTCAACTTTGTATTTTACTAAAATACCAGGAAATAAAATATGGGCTAGGTACAAAAGACATTGGCTCATGGTCTATATACTTTTAAGTGTAGTATTAACATGGATCCCACAGATAAGTGAAGAAGCATGCACTAGGGGTGTGCACAATATCATTTTTGTTTTTAAGATTCAGGCAACTGGGGGATTTGACTATCAAATCACTGAAAATGAGCCTGGCCCGAGACAGCTGAAGCCTTGTCATTCTTCCAACATGTAACTTCCTACTCAGTCTATTTTTCTGTAACTAACTACATGGTAGATTCAAATGTTTCAAATGGGTGTGCTGGATTTTTTTAAAATAATAATAATTTGAGTTGTACTTTAATATGAATGATTTATTATTTTTAATTACATTGGAAACACCTTGCATCCCACACTTTGGGAGAAAGACAGGATATACACCAATCAATCGAAGAAGAGGAGGAGGAGGAGGAGGAAGAAGAAATAATAATGATAATAATAATAATCAACAAACATGAGCCCCCGTGTTTCAGGTTACTTCCTAATGAATTCATGGGAAATCCAGTAGTGTGAACAAATTAATTCCATCACATTGAGTCAATTACTTCCTTCTGGATCTTATCTCATGATGAAATTAAAAACATATAATTTTCTTTAGAGTCCCTTTTATATTGTTATTCATGTTTATAAAAGAATGTGACAACCCTATATGCAGTTAAATAGCCGTACATCCATTTAAACTTTACTTTTGAGTAGATATGCATAGTATGCTGTTGTAAAATGACTCAATTTAATACTATCAAGATATGCTTTTTTGGTTTAAAAAGTGGAATTGTTATCATTTTTCTTTCTTAGCTATAAATTGCTGCTGAAAAGAAGTAATTTGGCATTGACAAAGACTGCTTGCGACAATAAACGTAGTGCAAATAGTGTTAAAAGTAGGCTTTTTTCTAACACTTATGCTGTTAGACAGAATCAAATACCCCTCAAATCCATCTTTTAACTGCTTCAGGGAACAGTTACGTTTATGGAAATAAGGCAATTGGAACCTTGCTTTCCTGAAAGCATATGTTAAATTTTATGTACTATATCAAGAGCAAATCGGCAAATCCAGTTTTTCAAGGACGTGTCTGAACATTCTTCCCCTGCGAAAGAGATGAGTAGGAGCTGAAGTAGACACCAATACTTTCCACAGAATTTCTCTCTCTTATTAATACTGCTGCCAAAAGTGATCTCTATCTGTATTCCAAAATGTAAGGCAACAGAAACCCTTACTTCTATTGCAGAGAGCAATAAGTGGCTTGGGTGCTAAGTTATTTGTGGTTTTTAAAAATGTAACTTGGGCAATATACACCAGTTTTCCCCTCAGTCTGAAGCAACTCCTTGCATCATATCCCACAGCATTCTTAAAAGTGGCCAGGACCAAATGTTCATGATATGCAGTGAGATCCAGGGTGAAGGTACAGAGAGCAAATTCCCATTCTATGAATTCTGGGAAGTTACGAGTAGAAATCAAGATCATCATCATCATCATCATCTTTATTTGTATACTACTCTGTCTCCCCGAGGGGACTCAGGGCAGTTTCCACCATAGGCAAAACATTCAATTACCAGAACAAGAAACATACATATAAAGGTAAAGGCTTCCCCTGATGATAAGTACAGTCGTGTCTGACTCTGGGGGTTGGTGCTCATCTCCATTTCTAAGCTGAAGAGCTGGTGTTGTCCGTAGACACCTCCAAGGTCATGTGGCCGGCATGACTGCATGGAGTGCCATATAACACAACCATAATAAAACATCGCAACTACAAAAGGCTAGAGCCAGGGCTAGAGGTTGGGGGCAGGGCTAGTGCGGCACGTGACATAGGTAAAGTATAAACTGGTGACCAGGAGAGGGCCTGGGATACTCGATCTCAAGATAATACTATTGTTATATTTCATTCATTTTCCATGCATCTTCTACAAAACTCCAGGTGGTATACATACAGTTTCGGGGGAGTAAACAAGTACTAACCAGACCTGCACCTCCTTAGTTTCTGGGAAGTGTCTCTGGACCTCATTACACTGAAGCTAAACTGAGTGGTGGTGGTGGGGATTCACCACACAATGTGGCAAATCCAACAGGCAGTGGGGGAAAAACCGATGCCCCATGTCCCACATCACCTGCTGCTCCACTTTCCCCCAAATAATGGGGGAAAGAGTTTTTGGACCATTTTCCCCTTTTCTTCTGAATGAGAACATGGGAAATCTTCCGTGTTCTTTGGGATGCATTTTAGCATACTGCCAGTATGCTTCCTCTACGGAGTCCCGCTGGAAGTAGCCTTATGTCATGTATTGGCATTTGGTGGGCTCCATCGAGGAAGCATCCTGGAAGCATCCTAGGATGCTTCCCTTTCTCTGTGTGGTAAGTCATGTGTTTTTGCACCACAGGGTGCATCCCTGATCATTTCATATATTAGGATGGGCAAATGTGAAGGACGGAGGAAGCACTTTTCTGCTCTAGGCCATCTGGGACTGCACAAACTGCCAGGGAGTATTCTCAAGAGTAAAACATGGAGAATAGCATGAAGCCTACTTCTGGTTTTAGGAAAAATATGTTAAAGATGTGCAGGAGGTGGGTGCAGTAATTTATTTAAAACATGAATTTATTATCATTAAAGATTCCAAAATTCACCCGAAAGGAGGACTGGAATTTGAGACAGGGTGGGTATTCGGAAGGATAGAGGGCTGCATTAGTGCAGAAAGTGAATAATTTTCTTGGTCCTCAAACACCTCTAGGAGGATATGTTGACATTTTCACTCAGTTTGGGGTTTCAAAAAAAAAAAAAGATTCACTTTGATGAAGAGCATGCAAGGAAGTCATGTAGTACTGAGGAAGTTAATTGTGCTATCCCTGTAGGTTTATTGAGCCAAAGCCTGGATTATGGGATACTTTTAGTAGTTTCATCTTTTCATCTGTGGGGGCCTACATTCTTCTTGAGTTAGATGGTACATAATCTTTTTTCTATTTTACACAGCATGAAGAAAGGAAAGCCAATAACGACGCTATACTTGGTCAACAAAGCAGAATGAAATATAGAGATTAAAAGCCTGGGGAAATACAGCATGTAGGCATGGCAATGAAAACTGTACTATGATGTTCCCAGATTGACTTTCCTGAAAACACTGTTCTATAATTGTGTCTCTAGCAGGAATGCCTGAGGAACTTTATAAAATTACCTGACTTGTACCTTTCAGACAAATGTAAGTATCAGATGGTAGCTAACCATCAGAATTTGGACTCTGATATACTAGGATGCAGTTCTTTACTCAAACAAAATATCAACAAGCATTTAAATTGGTATTTTTTGGGAGTAGGGACATATTTAGGAATGTGTAATTTATAAGAAAAACTGGAAAAATATGTAACGAGAGGAGAACTTGCACACACATTTACACTCATTTTAAAATGAAGTTTTATACAGAAATGGATCAGAACAAAATCATGAGTGACCATGTGCAAAATAGTTGAGAGATATTGTGATTTGTCTGTCCTTAAATTCTACCAATGAGAAGGCTGTCACCAAGCAAGCGGAGCAAGTACATCGCCCCCAGTTGTTTCCCCTGTAGATGTTGAAATGTCAATACCTGATGTTAATTCACATTTCACACAGAGATTATAACACAAAACTTGGTTTTCTGTAAGTGGTTGCTGTTTGAATTTCCAGAGAGCCTGGGATTTTGAACATAATTATCTTTTGTACCTAAAGGTATTGTTTTTATTAGTTAAGGTCAAAATCAGATTCACAGCAGGGAACATATTTAAATATTTTCCATGCAAGCTTACATGTAGGCTACAAAGTTCTGGGCTTCAGGGCTTTTAAGCAGTTAATTGGGACCACTGTGATTGCTGAGGGTTATGGAAATAACAAGTAGATGTTAGCCTTGGTCTATTGCCTCACATTCTGCAATTGCCTTATGTACTTCTCTTACTACTTAGAGAATTGCATTCTGTGTATGATGGGCTCCTGTGGTCTTTGGTTAGGAGGTTTCCTTGGTCTGTGTAATTAGTTTTGGGGGTCAATATGAGGACATTGCCTCTCCAAATGAAATATCCCTTCAGCACTCGGATTTGTAGCATTGCAACAACTTCATCTGAACATTTTGAAATATAGTTTGAGCCTCAAAAATGTATGAGTAGAGAGAGCACAGGGCATGGGAATGCAAACATAGTAAATCTGAGTTCTAGGTTTGAATTATTTTCAGTGTTGCATTTCCCACCATGCTAGAAATTAGGGGAAAGAAATATATTTTGGGGCAGAATTTTTAATGGAGGGTCAAAGCCCTCGTTTTACCACCCATTCACTTACTACCTTTGTCTATTCCTTTGCTATTTTATATTTTCCAAAGCACACACTGTGCATATAGAGTTAGTTTGATTCCACTATTAAACTGCTCTGGATAAGGGGACACTCCTTGATTTGGGGGTCCAGTATATACAAATTGCATTCTGGTTATGTATAGTTATCATGCTTCCCATCTTTGGTAGAAAAAATATATCTTTAATCTCTTTGTGAATGGGTCCTATCCAGGGAACTGTCTGGTATTAAGAGGGGATTTACATTGGAGAATGAATGCCATTTGACACAATTTTAACCTGATTCTCAACCTGTGGGTTCCCAGATGTTTTGGCCTTCAACTCCCAGAAATCCTAACAACTGGTAAACTGGCTGGGATTTCTGGGAGTTGTAGGCCAAAACACCTGGAGACTCACAGGCTGAGAACCACTGTTCTATGGCTCAATGCTATGTAATCCTGGAATCTGTAGTTTGACAAGCCACCAACACTATTTGGTAAGAAAGCTAAAGACCTTGTCAAACTGCAACTCCCACAATTCCACAGCACTGAGATATGGCAGAAAGTAATGTCAAACCGCATTCATGCCACAGTGCACATTTTCATGTATAGATAAACTCTATATAGCAGGAGTGTCAAACTTATTTTCACCAAGGGACATACCAGCCCTATGGTTGCCTTCTAAGGGCTGCTTGTAATTGTAAGACTGTATAAATGTAATTATGTTGCCTTGGCACTGAAAGCCTTGTGGGTCACATAAAATGATGTGGTGGGCCAAACTTAGGCCACAGGCCTTGCATTTGATATTTGTGCTAAGTAGAATATACACATGCCACTTCATATATAGTGTTCATCAAAAGCACTGGACCATGGAAGTGCATCCATACTGTAGAATAAATGCAGTTTGACACTACTAACTGCCATGGTTTCCCTGCCCAGTTCAGTAATGTGAATCGGCTCCATGACATATTAGTATAGTTCTCATCTTGCTTCTCTATTGATAAGTTGTCATGGTAATGATCATTATGATCTCAAGTTCTTTCTATCCCATTTATAATGGGATTTTTTTTGATATTCTTCTAAAAAGAAAGTACCAAATGAAATTATCATTCTCATCCCTAATTATACCATAATCATAAACTGTAAATTAAAAGAGAACATGAGCATGCTTATGTGAACATTCACTGCATCATAATGAATATGGCTTTATTTAGAATACTCTTACAATTGTAGATTAAAGTGGAATGCATTTCAATATCAGAAATATAATTTGTAAAATATCTTATTTCTTTAGAATTTCATGTTGCCACTTCTAATCTCAGATAGATAGATAGATAGATAGATAGATAGATAGATAGATAGATAGATAGATAGAGAGAGACAACACATAGACAGATCTATCTATCTCTATCTATCTATGTTGTGCGAACGTGCATGTATGTATGTATATATTCCTGGCATTGATTCTTCTTCCTCTATCCATAATATATATGCCGCCACTACATAACACCCTGTGGAATTCTAATGTGAAACGGGGACCACTGAATGATGTGTGGAAGATATAAAAAGAAACAGAGTAGGAAAAAGCATAGCATTTATGCAATCAAGGAAATGGGAAGCGACACAAATAATGAAAGAAAGTATATTTCCAGCTTTAGTTCCTTTGGGAAGTTTTCATCCAAATAGTTCAAAAAAGCTTTATAACATCAGTTGCACATTTCATTTAGGGCAGTTGGCCTTTCCTTGTGTCTCATAAGTTAGCACTTAATTAGCCAACTGAAAAGTGGAACTAGGCAGAACTCAGCTCTAAATGTAACAACAGAGCTCTAGTCTCAGGGAAATACATTTCCTGCTCAGAGATGGAGTTACAGTAACTTTCTGAGCCAAAATAGAAAATCATATTAAGACAGCTTCCATAAAATGGAGGGATACAGGAAAGCATTGATTCCTGCCAGGAATTTACAGTAGCTGGATCTCACCTCTGATGAAACAAGAGAACTCTTAGCACAAGGAAGTTAATTTTGGTCTTGTGAAAGTGGAATTTAATTATGTGAGCCAAAATGTAAAATAATAATGAGATAGTTCCCTCCTTCTACGACAGAAAGTAGATGCACACAGAAAATCCAAGTGTCATTATTCAAGCTAGAAATTGTGGCATCAGGAAAAGTGTCTTACCACAATTTCTGTTTTTGTTCTCTTCCACAGTGTCTTTGACTTCTTATTTTTCATATTGTATGAAGGTTTTTGGTTCTACAGTTTGTCTAGGACAGTAGTTTTTGAACTACTCTATAATCCCTCATAGAGTCTTCTGGTCTTGCTCACAGAGGTTTCATCTATACTATAGAATGAATTAAGGTAAAGGGAAAGGTTTTCCCCTGACATTAAGTCTACTCATGTTTGACTCTCGGGGTTGGTGCTCATCTCCATTTCTAAATGAAGAGTCACAATTGTCTGCAGACATCTCCAAGGTCACGTGGCTGGCATGACTCCATGGAGCACCATTGGAATGCAGTATGACACCTTTTTAACTGATGTGGCTCAATGCAATGGAATTATGGGACTTATAATTTGGTGAAGTACCAACACTCTTTGGAAGAATAAACATTTAAAATGAAAATCCTAAAATTCCATATAATAACAACAACAACAACAACAACAACAACTTTATATATATTCCACTCTATCTCCCCAAGGGGACTCAAAGCAAATTCCAATAAACAAAAAGTCAAACATTTAGTGCCTCAGTATAACAACAGATCAGGGCCGGCCCTAGATAATTTTCAAGGGTAAGCGAACAGCATTTCCCCTCTGCCCCCCCCCCCAAAAAAAACCCCAACCATGTCATAAGATGTATATATCAACCCACAGTTACCAAGAGTAAAATAAATACAAATTAAAACTTTGGAAAACAAGAGTCAATACAAAGAAACACTAATGGGGGGGGGGACAATTAACATTTTGAGAAAGCAGAGAAATGGGGAGAATCAGGACCCCTCTATCCTGGTTGCATGGAGGAGAGATCAAGTCCCCTCCCCTCCTCCCAATCTAAGTTGATCCTTTACATGCAGCTTCCTACAAACTCCTGAGAACTCCAGCAACATTCTTAAATGGGGATCAAGGTTCTGCAATTGGTGCAATTCCCTCCCCTTCCAGGCTTCCAATTTGTTCCAGGATTTTCTGTATTTTCCCCCTTACAGTACTGGTTTGAAACTGCATAAAAATGTCAGTGTGGATAGATTATTATGCCTTTAATCCTCTTGTATAGGAGCCCCTGGTGGTGCAGCGTGTTAAAGTGCTGAGCTGCTGAACATGCGGACCAAATGTTGCAGGTTCGAATCCAGGGAGCGGAATGAGTGCCCGCTATTAGCCCCAGCTTCTGCCAACCTAGCAGTTTGAAAACATGCAAATGTGAGTAGATCAATAGGTGTGTGTGTATATATATATATATATACAGTAGAGTCCCACTTATGCAACATAAACAGGCCGGCAGAACATTGGATAAGCGAATATGTTAGATAATAAGGAGGGATTAAGGAAAAGCCTATTAAACATCAAATTAGGTTATGATTTTACAAATGAAGCACCAAAACATCATGTTATACAACAAATTTGACAGAAAAAGTAGTTCAATACGCAGTAATCCTATGTAGTAATTACTGTACTTACGAATTTAGCACAAAAATATCACAATGTATTGAAAACATTGACTTCAAAAATGCGTTGGACAATCCAGAATGTTGGATAAGTGAGTGTTGAATAAGTGAGACTCTACTGCATATAGATAGATAGATTAGATAGATAGATAGATAGATAGATAGATAGATAGATAGATAGATTGTTGACAACCCTGATTTGAGGGAAGGAGGCACCCTGGAGCTCAAAGGAATATCTGGCATTCCTGATTCACCCTCTGAGCCCAGCAAGGTGAGGCCAACCAGGACTCCCTTTCCTTCCTCCCTCCCTCCCTCCCTCCATCCCTCCCTCCCTCCCTTACTTTTCCTCCTTCCCTTCCTTTCCTTCCTCCTTTCCTTCCCTTTTATTCCTTCCTTTCCTTCCTTTCCTCCCTTCCTCCTTTCCTTTCTTTTCCCTTTCTTCCTTTCCCTTCCTTTCCTTTCCCTTCCTCCTTCCCTTCTTCCTTTCCTTTCTTCACTTTCTCCTTTCCCTTTCCTTCTTCTTTCCCTTCCCTTTTCTTCTTCCTTTCCTTCCTCCTTCCATTTCCTTCATCCTTTCTTTCCCATTTCTTCTTTCTTTCCTTTCCTTTTCACCACAAGATGCCTCGGCTGCCTTGGCCAATATGGTCAAGTCGAACTGGCAAAAAGTTAGGGAAACATCAAAGTGTGTGTGTGTGTTTGGGGGGGGGGGTTGTTAAGCGGGGAGCCGGGAAGCAGAAGGCGACGCCGGCAACTCAGAAGAAGGGAGTGTCACTCCTCAACCCACTCCCTGCCCCACCCCTCCCTCATGCAGGCATGCGCCATGGCAGAGTTTGGTCCAGGGCTTACCAGAGTGACGCCCGAGAGGATTCAGAAGAAAAGCAGCAGAAGCAGCTCCTAGTGCATGTGCAAGGGGGCTGTTGGAGGCTCCAAGTCCTCAGGGGGCCACCCATGCACACACTCACACTAGTTCTCACTCTCTCTCCTGCTCTCAGGCGGGAGGCAGCCTCGTCTGAAGCACTCGCCAGCCGTTTCACCCGGTGGGAGGCAGCCTCGCCGGAAGCAGCAGGGCGCGCGCTCACCAGCCTTTTCACCCAGTGGGAGGCAGGCTCCCACTGAGTGAAGCAGCTGGCGAGCGCTCTCTGGCCGTGAGTGCATGAGCAGGCCTCCCCCTCCCACCTTCCTTCCCAGCTGTGAGCGAGTGCATGCACATGGGAGGGGGAAGGTGAGGCGCCCCTGAAGGGCATGCCCCCTCCCAGTGGGGAGGGGAAAAAAGAAAAACAAAACAAAAAAGAAGCTGCTCATAGGGCACTTGGAGGCGCCTCAACTACACCCCCAAGAGGATGGCATCTACAGCAACCGTGTAGTTTGCCTACTGGTTGAACCGCCCCTGCAACAACTACAAGCATAATAACCCAAAATAGCCCCACATAAGTAAACAAATTATAGCATGTCATCTATAGGTTAAATAAAACATAAGCTATCAAAATTATATTTAACATAAAACCTCAACATAAAACATTCCATTAATTTACCTTGTGTAAATCACCCTGAGTCCCTACGGGAGATATAGTGGTATATAAATAAGCCTTTGTTGTTGTTGTTGTTGTTGTTGTTTACAAGAGCCAACGAAGATTCACTAAGAGTTGATTATGTGGCCAGAGATAGTAACTGGGCTATCATGGTTGACCAAAGCTCGAATAATATGATAGTTTTCACTCAGAAGTCTAGTAGTGATCTTACATCATCTAATCTTCCTCCTCTTCATAATCCTCCTCCTCTCCATAAGCATTGAGTCATAACAGCTAAAGCTATGTCAAATTGCACTAATTGTACAATGTAGATGATAGGCACGTGCGATCCAGGAAAAAAAAATGGTTCAATACTTCTAAAGTAGGGGGCGCTGGTGCTTCGTTTCTAAAGTTATTTCCAAATTTTGAAGTAAAATAATTCAAAACTTTCCAAAGATTCATAGGTACTTCGTTAATGGCGGATGCGCAACCGCATAAAGGAAAACATTATCATCAATGGGGAAAATTGAGGGGCCTCTCTCTCCCTCATTTTTTGAGCTCTCCTAATGAAATTTTCTACAGTGGTAGAACACATGTACCACTGATAGCTCACCAAATTTCAGAATGTTTTCCTTATCCTCTGATTTTTGGCGAATTTTCATACCTTTTATAATAAACATTTTTTAAATAATTGCAGAAATCTGTTCCTGGTTTGAAAGTCTTATTTCCTGTTTCATTGGGTTATCTTTACTTTGAAAGTAATTGTTCCACTTCAGAAACTTTGTTTCTGTGGCTGAAACCTTGTTAAATTGGCAGAGAGAGACTCAACAAACCATAATGTGCTATTTTTATAGGACAATGTCCCTTGCTGCTTTTATGACAGAACCAATTAGGAAATGACATTTATCAACCAGGAACAGAAATCATAGCACACCATCAAATCACTCCTGACAGATGGCCATCAGCCTCTGAATTTTCTTTTAACAAAGATCTTTTAAAAAATCCATCCCTTTCATATTTAATAATACAAATTTGCAATCTAAAAATGTGCATTCTGCACCAGAGAGAACACTTTTAATCTTTATTTGTTATTATTTGCACTACAGTTGTTTTTAAAGATGTTAAAGTGAAATTCAGAGAAGTGGTTGAATGACTTTTTGAATGACATTGGATTTTTCACTGTTCTCATTCATGCAGATCCTAAGATATCAATCCTTACAATAATTACATGCTCTATAATTAACTTCATCATAAAAAAATAGATTTAACCTGGCTTCTGCTATTGCCCCAGGGGTTTTTCACCCTTAGCGAAAATCTTATGATAGGCACAGGTGTGTAGAATAATTAAAATGTGATACTAAATGGTCTTAAGTGAATGAACCATGACAGAAAAGGAGTGGATATTAATGAGGAGCCAATATAAGAAGAAGTTTTGTTTCAAAACTTGAACCGCTGTTTCTTTTAAGCACTGGCTAGAATGTAAGTTCATTGTGACAATGCCTGTTTGATGTTTCCCACACGAAACTTAAAACCCATTTCATCTAATTAAATGTTCGCTCATTGATAAGCAACAGAAGGCTACAATTTATGCAAAGGAACATGAGGTCTTTTTGAAGCAAAACAAATTTGCAGATCCTAACCCACTTTTTCAGCCACTAAAATGAAAGTTCCTTTCAAGTTATTCCCTACTTTATTTCTCCATTTAACATTGTTTCTAATAATTGGGTAGAGGGTCAGCTCCTGTATCACTCTAAACAAAACTTAGGAAAATTATTTTCCTACTAAGTGTGATAAGCTTTGTATGCTTATATTATTGCTAAATGTGTGTATCTGTGATATCAGTGTTGGCAGGGAAAGAGAGAACATCAAAACACGAGAAAGGGCTACAGCAAATCTCATAATTCAAAAAGTACCATTAGAGGTTGTTCAAATATTTTTTGAAATTCAAATTTGTTTTTCCCTGAAACATCCTCTTCTAAAATAGTAATAGTAATAGTAATAGTAATAGTAATAGTAATCATCCTCATTTGCAAGATCAGGCTGGATCTACACTGGCCTATATCCCAGGATCTTATTCCAGATTATATGGCAGTGGGGACATATATTCTCCTCCTACTCCTACTCCTCCTCCTCATTTGCAAGATCAGGCTGGATCTACACTGGCCTATATCCCAGGATCCTATCCCAGACTATATGGCTGCAATGAAGACAGATATTCTCCTCCTCCTCCTCTTCCTCCTCCTCCTTCTCCTCCTCCTCGTTTGCAAGATCAGGCTGGATCTACACTGGCCTATATCCCAGGATCTTATCCCAGATTATATGGCTGCAATGGAGACATATATTCTCCTCCTCCTCCTCCTCCTCCTCCTCCTTTTCATTTGCAAGATCAGGATGGATATACACTGGCCTATATCTCAGGATTTTATCCCAGATTATATGATCTAAACTGGATTATATGAGTCCCCACTGCCATATAATCTGGGATAAGAAGAAAAGTGATGGACCTTGGGACACAGCTGTGAATCCTGGGGGAGTTTTGGGAGGGTTGACCCAAGACTTTTGGGAATTGTAGTTCACCGATACATTTTTTTTCATGGGAGCATTCATAAAAAAAAGACTGAGGTTTTAAGCCTCATAGGAAGAAACAGTTGCCCCTTGTTGGGACAGCATGGTGTAGTGTAGTGGTTTGAGAGTTGTCCTGTGATTGTGACTTCATTCCCCATTCAGCCATGGAAACCTACTGGGTGATCTTGGGCAAGTCACACACTCTCAGCTACAGAAAACCCAATGAAACAGTTTCAAACCAGGAACAGATTTCCTTATTCAGAGGCTGATGACCATCTGTCAGGAGTGATTTGATGGTGTGCTATGATTTCTGTTCTTGGGTGATAAATGTCATTTCCTAGTTGGTTCTGTCATAGAAATATGGCAAAATTTTATTACGCTACCAAAACTTTGTCTTTGCGCAAGGGACATGTTGCTATGATAGCACATACGGTTTCTTGAGACATTGTCCACCAATTTAACAAAGTTTCAGCCACAAAAACAAAGTTTCTGAAGTAGAAAAATAACATTCAAAGTAAAGACAACCCAGTGAAACAGGAAATATGACTTTCAAACCAGGAACAGATTTCTGAAATTATTAAGAAATAGTATATTATAAAAGGTATGAAAATTCGCCAAAAATCAGAGGATAAGGAAAACATTCTGAAATTTGGTGAGCTATCAGTAGTTGCATAATATAATGTGCATGAAAAAGTTTAATATCTTATTCAGTTATCAAGGATTATGAGAAGGACAGGGGAAATGACAGAAAATTAATATGTTCTGCTTATGTCTGTAATAAGAAACAGAATATTCCCTGAAAACATGATGAAAGTCAAGAAGCTGAGAAGCAGTAAACTAGACCCCTGGTTTTGCTGGAAGAGGAACTCACACTATTTCACATTGAGGTGTAGGTTCCATCCCCTATATCTGAGTATCATTAATTTTGGGGAGCACAGTATAAAATGGAAGTGCAGAGACTAAAAATTTGACTTTTTATTCCCATAATCACCTGACATTCTCGCTACTGCTCCATGGAAGCATGAATATAGACCATGTCATTTAGACCACATTGTACCTGTTTTGAAGTCTCACTAGATGGGGCCCAGAGTTTTAGAAGTGGCATAGCATTGTACTACCTAAAGGTCGTGTTGAAAATCTTCCCTTTGTGCTGAAAAGCAAATATCTAAAAGACAAGGTCACATTTTTATTTCTGTATGGAGTTTGCCTTTTGTTCCTCTGAAACTCACATAAGGATGTTCGTGCACCTTATTGTTTCTAGAAATGAGTGAATTTCATCAGTTCATTTGCCCTACATTTCAACTCAAGTTTCAGGTTGGAGAAACTGTAAAATAAATTCCAGATTTGGTGCATATGCTGTTTATATATGTATTCTGTTGCTTAATCTTCTGATCTAAATAGAATCAAACTCTACCAATGTCAGGACCCAGGCTGCAAAGCACCAATAACCTTACACAGAGGCCAGAATCTATCTAATATCTTTATTATAGAAATATATAAAGTCAATAAAAACAAGTGAAGAATATAGTTCAGAAGCAGACCTTTCAGATGAGGTCAAATATAGTCCAGAAATGTATTGTCCAATATAAGATATTAGAGTTCAAAGTTTTAATCCACTTGACCGAAACACACCCTTTGCCAAGCAAAGTGTGGGGAAATGACAGAGTCTTTAAAGTCCAATGTAGCTTGACAACAAGGCTGGAAAATAAACTTGATTCTTGGCTAGATCAAAGGCTTGAACGAGGCAAACACGAAGCATGAATAAAGTCCAAGGAAGTCCGTGAAACAAGGCAAGTCTGGAAACTTGATCCGGGAAACAAGGAACTGGGATTACGAAGTCCACACACGATCTCTCTCCTCAAGCTGAACAATTGACTCCGCAAGGTTCCCCTTGCAGCAAAACCCCTATATAGGGTCTTGTTTTCCCGCCAACAGAACACTTTCCCTGGAGAACAAGAAGCGAAACCCAACTCTGTCCAGATGCATGACTCCTTAGAATTTCCCAAGGGAAGCAGACCTAATCAGCTAGTTGTTTGGCAGCGATTCTGAGACTCCGGCGATTAGCCTCCCTGACTCCTCTATCTCTATTATAATTGTCCTTTCGGGAAAACGGGGGAGAATTCTGCCAAGGCTTGTTTGGTTAACTTCCTGAGGACAAACATCCTCCAGGTGGAGAGGCTCCGATTCAAGCTGAACCGGTGGAAAACCCATGTTTTCCTCCTCGTCTGTCACAATAGTACTAGGAACGGGACTACAAGGCCCATGAGACATCACAACCAAGGTATTTATCATCATAACACGAACATATGCATGATTGTATCAAAATCTTCTTCGTGGATTAGAGAAATATGGTTCAAGAACAATCTGATATATTCCATCACAAAATAAAGTTCCTTTTGCTGGTTTTCAGTATGTTATTAATGCACACTTGCAGATATTAATATAAAGAAGGAGAAAAACATTTCAAGGAGCTGAGCACATAAGAATGAATTTATTAAACTTTTTTAATGGAACAAGACAATGTTTCTATTCAAAACTTGCAGCAAGGTACTGAGCTTTTGTTGATGGTGGTGCTCATAGAAAAATGAGTACATTTTTGCAGGTGATTTTTGATATTTTTTAAAAAATGTGATAAATTGGGTTATTTTGTTTGGAAAGTTAAAGCAGTCATTTGGGGAGAGTGTTTGTGTTCTCTTGGCCCATTGGCCTGTCTGTTTTTGCCCTCTGTGCAGTATGCATAGCTTCAAAAAGTTTTTTTTAAAATACAGTAGAGTCTTGCTTATCCAACATAAACGGGCCGGCAGAACATTGAATAAACAAAAATGTTGGATAATAAGGAGGGATTAAGGAAAAGCCTATTAAACGTCAAATTACATTATGATTTTACAAATTAAGCACCAAAACATCATGTTTTACAACAAATCGACAGAAAAAGCAGTTCAATACATGGTAGCATTATGTAGTAATACTGTATTTATGAATTTAGCACCAAAACATCACAATGCATTGAAAATATTGACTACAAGAACATTGATTACTAAAAGGCAGACTGCACTGGATAATCCAGAATGTTGGATGAGCGAAGGTTGGTTAAGTGAGACTCTACTGCAGCACTTTGAAGCCAAGTTTTTCACAGAAATGGCCAAGATCCTGCATTGAAAAACAAAACTATACTAATGGAGCTGCATCATTGCAGCTATATCTTCAGGTATAATTCTCCAAACCAAGCAGGCAGCCCTGCCAATGAAGGAAGCCTAGAAACAGGGCATTGACTCCAAAAGCGTCCAGCAGTGAGATGCTTTGCTTCTTTGGTAGGCTTTGTGAAATACTTTTGACCATAGCAATGGTGCAACAATTGTAAATATGAATTACAAAATTTATGATGTTGTAACTGTTAATGTGGGATTTGTGTATAGATAGTGTTTAAATGAAATTTGTGTCTTGTCTGTATTGCATACTGATTGCATCATCCAGAGTGTACTATATTCGGGAAAGAGTTAATTACTGAGAAGCTGTGATGTCCTTGATGTGTGGCTGGAGCTAGGGAGTGTCCAGCAGGGCCATAGCCAGAAAAAAAATTGGGGGGGGGGGGGTTGAAAATTTCCCTCTCCTTTCTCTGAAACTAACAGATGGTGACTTGCCAAAGTCATCCAGTGTCTTTCCATGGCTGAGTGGGGATTTGAACTCTGGGCTCCCGGTTCAACACTCCAACCACTATACCACCCTTGCTTTCAAAAAGTTAGATTTATGGCATCATAAATACTAAACATGGGTGCTTTCTAGAACTGATAGCAGATGAGTAAACAACCTACCAGTGGCAACTGGCAATTTCAATGAAAAATGTAACAGAAGTGTATCTGTGTCTGTGTTCTAAAACTTTATATGGCTTTATTTAAATCTGATTTTCTCATACAAATATCTGGTAGGGGACTCTTACCTTTTTCCATATTCTTTTTTCTTTTGAGCTTTAACTATAAATGGCAAACTGCTGGAATTTAGAATTCTGCCTCACTTTAATTAATCTCAGTTAATTGTCTACTGTGAGCTAGAAGTTGGAAGGGGGCACTGAAAAAATCCAACCCTGTTTTGGCTTTGAAGTGCTCACGAGTTTCACAAATGATACTCTCCTTCACCTTCAGACAAATCACATAAGCTATTTTAGCCCCTAGGAGATTCTCTTTTAAATCTGATTTACTAAATTAAGAGGCATTCGTGCATCAAGCCTGGGATGAAAAGCCTTTATATCATTGTGACTGCCTATGCTTTTACCTGTTTGACCGATGTATATGTGACAAGCCCCCATCACTTTTAATGGGAATTTTCCCCAGTAAAGCATCATTAAATAAAATTTTTGGCACTTTGGACATAATATTTTGAACCTTTATGCAATTATATATATTTTAGCTTTTGGTACTTTGCATCTGAAAGCTATATGTAGCTAGACGTACAAAGAATTTCATGTGAAAATAATGTATGGTTCAGCGAAGTTCACCTAAACTATGAAGGATTTCTGCTGTAGAATTAGTCACAAAAATCTTGCCAATACTTGTTCACAAAAAAAAAAAAATCAGTAATGTCTTTAGAATACTTGTAAAGCACTGTTTTGATTGGGTTGTTGTATGTCTTTCGGGCTGTGTGGCCATGTTCCAGAAGCATTCTCTCCTGACGTTTCGCCCACATCTATGGCAGGCATACCTCACAACCTCTGAGGATGCCTGCCATAGATGTGGGCGAAACGTCAGGAGAGAATGCTTCTGGAACATGGTCACACAGCCCGAAAGACATACAACAACCCTGTGATCCTGGCCATGAAAGCCTTCGACAACTGTTTTGATTTATTTAGTCATTTTATGGTTTAATTGATGGGGTTCTAAGTATATCTAGGGTGGCTTATCAGTTAAAACAAAAATCATCCCATGACATTGTTTATATTAGTAAGCGGCAACATTGAGAGAGCAGGATAGATGCCTGAGAAGGGGATTTTCATGTTACCCAGCTCTTTACCAAAATATTATAATCATAACAATGGAAAATCTAATAACATGCAAGGAGTCAGTGGGTAAAATTACACCTCTGAAACAATTGTACTAGTCAGTTTTGAAAGGGCTAGTCAAAATAAAAATCCAGTTAATCTGAGTGGGAGATTTAGTACAGGTAAAAGGATGGCACGGGGTAAAATTAAATGACGGAAAATGCTACTCTATTGTATATCATCAATTTGGATACATTTAATAGAGGATTCAAGAAAATCATAGATAATGATGCTTCTAGTTATTGTGGTTCCATAACTCTAGACTCAAACCCTTTCTACACAGTCCTTATATCTCAGGATCTGATCCCAGATTAGCTGCTTATCCAATATTATATGACAGTGGAGACTCATATAATCCAGTTCAAAGCAGATATCTTGGGATCAGATACTAGGATACAAGGACAGTGTAGAAGGGACCTCAGAGGCATTATGCCTCCCAGTACTGGTGCTGGAGAAGACAGGTGAAGGACCTTGTCACATGCACTGCCAGAATTGGCCAGTATCTCCACATCCCGGCAGTGCCTGCCCAGGGAGCATGGGGACCTGTGGCCCCATGCCCTGCACCATCTCAGCTTCCCCCCTACCTCATCACCTGGGGGGAAAGCCAGTTTAAGCCAGCTCTACCCAACCTTCCTTATGGAAACATGGGGAGCCTCCCAACAATTTCTTGGCGGCAGCAGGGTTTTTTTTTTTTCAGTTCGGCCACAGAGCTGGCCTGCATGATGTGATGGCAGCCATTGGGCTTCATGGCTGAATTAACCCCCACCCTACCCCTGCCAAAATTATTCCTATGTGAACAGAACTGGCCCTGGGTATTTTTCAAGTGTAGGTGAACAGAATTTTGGTGCCCCCTCCCCCCCCCAAAAAAAAACCAATCACTGAAAAATAAAAATGTTGGATAAGCAAAAATGTTGGATAATAAGGAGGGCTTAAGGAAAAGCCTATTAAACATCAAATTACATTAAGATTTTACAAATTTAGCACCAAAGCATCATGTTTTACAACAAATCAACATAAAAAGCAGTTCAATACATGGTAATGTTATGTAGGAATTACTATATTTGCGAATTTAGCACCAAACATTGATATAGGGCAGTGTAGACTTAGATAACCCAGATAGCCCCTGATAAAATCAGGACAATAAATAAAGAACAACACTCTGAAAACAGGAGAAATCCAGACAGTAAACAGTCAGGGACAGCTAACATCTCCCAAAAAAGATTCTCCCAGGCAAGAAGAAAGCAGGACTTGAAGCCACAGGACCATTAAATGCTAATCAAGGTGATTAATTAGAGTTCTTTCTCCCACCCTGGACCTTCTACAGATATATAAACCCCACTTACCTCACAATCTCTGAAGGCCCCAAAGGCGGGCCCAGCACGGGCACCGGGAGGTCCAGCCCGGTGAGTGTTGGGCCACCTGATGTTTGCTGGAGCGCTGGGCGGAAGGGGAAGGCCTCGCTAGGAAGGCGTTTGGCAGTTTCTCTGCTCTGCAAAGCCCCGAACGAGAAAGGAAGGCATTTAGGGCTTTGTGGAGCATAGAAGCGCCGCTTCTCTGCTCCCCAAAGCGGCGACCTCGGCTCCTTCCTTGCGGAGGGAGGTGCGGTGGTGGAAGCAGGCCGTAGGAGACAGGAGTTGCCTTGATGGCGCTCCCAACAAGATGGCGCCACAGGCAACTGCCTAGTTGGCCTGGTGGTTGAACCGCCTCTGTATGTGAAAAGGTCTGAAGAGTATTATTGGACTTATGTCCTGATCATGGATCACACACGGGCAATTATGGGAAATTAATGCAAGATAGGATTTTAAGAAGATCCAGCAGACTTGCTCTTTTATTCTTCAGAAAATTAAAATGAAACAGCAACAAATTAGGTATTAGGTAATTTTTCCAGGGAAAGTTATTCTGCATGTTGTGCACCTCTGTGATGTTGTGTTTAGCAGATTGTATCTCTTAGTTTGAACCTGCATGGGCCCTGAGATCCTCAGGAGAGTTCCTCCTCTTGGTGCCACCATTATCACAAGCAGGGTTGTTGGGAATGCAAAATAAGGCCTTCTCGGTGGCTGCCCCTTAATGCTGGAACTCCCTGCCCAGGGAAGCCAGAATTGCCCTCTTTCGGCTATCTTGCTGGTGGCAAGCTGCCAAAAACTGATCAAAACTGCAGTAAGACACTTTCCCCAAGCCCCCAATTGTAATTCCTCTCTGCAATGGTTGAAAACTCAAGCATTCTTCTCCTGCTAAGCATCATCTTACTTTCTTTCATTTCAGCACACTCATATATTTTATGCTTCATTCACAAAAATCGCATTTGAATGTTCTGAGCTTTTTTCTTATCTCCTGCCTTATTGAAAGTTCAAACAGATCAGTCACTACCTCAGCATAAACAAGCCACAAGCAGTTTATCACAGGCATAAATCATGTTGACCACAGCAAGGTGCCTTTAGCACAAAGCCCCAAACAATCCAAGCAAGTCATTTTTTACGGGTTGATTGGTTATGATTGTGTGCCTTGTGTTTATTTGCTGTGGCTGTTCTTTGATTATTTGATGAGACAGCCAATTGCTTGTGGGGTCTTTGGATGGGAATCCCTAAGGTAGCAAAAAGTCCTGTCATCCTGGATTTCTGGTAATATGCAGCATAATTTTTAACTTCCTTTTCCCCTTATGACATTCAGTTAAGCTCTTCTCTTTCAAGCATGGCTTCTAAGATGATGTTGGAATGAAACTTGTTATCCACTTTGCCTGCTTTTAATTTCTTGAATATTTTTATTGAGAGTGTTACAATAACTTACAAATCAAAAATGTTACAAACAAATAAAATAAAATACCATAAAACACAGTATTTAAGAATATAGTCCTCTGCATCAATGAATCCATTTTGAATCCATTTTAAGCCTTTTCCACACATACTCCACATATGACAAATGCCCCATTTGTGTTCTTCACATTTCCAACATACCATATATACTCAAGTATAAGCCGACCCAAATATAAGACGAAGCACCTAATTTTACCCCCCCAAAAAACCCTGGGAAAACCTTAACTCAAGTATAAGCCGAGAGCAGTAAATTCAAAAATAAAAATAGATACCAATAAAATTACACTAATTGAGGCATTGGTAGGTTAAATGTTTTTGAATATTTACATAAAACTGTAATTTAAGATAAGACTGTCCAACTCTGATTAAATCATTACTCTCATCTTCTTCAATGTAAATAATACAGTATAGTCTCACTTATCCAACACTCGCTTATCCAATGTTCTAGATTATCCAACGCATTTTTGTAGTCAATGTTTTCAATATAATGTGATATTTTTGTGCTAATTTTGTAAATACAGTAATTACAACATAACATTACTGTGTATTGAACTACTTTTTCTGTCAAATTTGTTGTATAACATGATGTTTTGGTGCTTAATTTGTAAAATCATAACCTATTTTGATGTTTAATAGGCTTTTTCTTAATCTCTCCTTATTATCCAACATATTTGCTTATCCAACGTTCTGCTGGCCCGTTTATGTTGGATAAGTGAGACTCTACTGTAATAATAATAATAATAATAATAAGAAGAAGAAGAAGAAGAAGAAGAAGAAGAACCAGCATATCTATCTTGTTTGCTGTGTCATACAACGTCGTTGTGTCAATAATAATAAGAACTTTATTTTTGTACTCCACCTGCATCTCCCTGATAGGACTCGGAGCAGCTTACATGGGGCCAAGTCCGGGAAAAAAAGCAAACCAAAATAAAATAACATCAGAAAATATCATAAATGTGCTTATGTATCCTTTTAATAATGATAGAGCAAAATAATAAATGTAATAATAATAATAAATATAGTAAAATAATAAATGTAATAATAAGTAGAGTGCAATAATAAATGCAATAATATCAGAATGAAATAATAAATGTATTAATAACAATAAAAATAGATTAAATTAATATCATAGTAACAATAATAGAGTAAAATAATAAATGTAATAACACTAATAATAATAGAGAAATTAATAAATGTACCGTATATACTTGAGTAATAAGCCGAACCGAATATAAGCCAACCAGGACCCTCACGCGAGTATAAGCCAAGGGGGGCTTTTTCGGTCCTAAAAAAAGCGCTGAAAAACTCAGCTTATATTTGAGTATATAGGATATACTGGCACCCTTTTGACCACATATTTTCATATTGATCTATCTGTATCTTATAAGCAGTTTTCAGTCCATTATATCATACACTGTTTGACCTATTTGTCTTCCATTTCAGGTCGCAACAGATGTTTATACATTTTAATTACAGTAGAGTTTCACTTATCCAACACTCGCTTATCCAACGTTCTGGATTATCCAACACATTTTTGTAGTAAATGTTTTCAATACATCGTGATATTTTTGTGCTAAATTCGTAAATACAGTAATTACTACATAGCATTACTGCATATTGAACTACTTTTTCTGTCAAATTTGTTCTATAACATGATGTTTCGGTGCTTAATTTGTAAAATCGTAACCTAATTTGATGTTTAATAGGCTTTTCCTTAATCCTCCTTATTATCCAACATATTCACTTATCCAACATTCTGCTGGCCCGTTTATGTTGGATAAGTGAGACTCTACTGTATTACACATTCATCAACTTTACACATTTATAATTTCAATTCTGACTTATTTTGTTGAAATCCATAGGTCTTTTATCCATTAAAAATATTACCAGTAATTATAGGTAACATTATAACTGTTCGTAAGGAAATGATTAACAACTTCTTGAAACTCTTTCTCTACCCCAAGGTTTTCATCAGTTTTCAAGTAGCCTTATTAAGAAATTAAAATTCACCATTTTTGTTTCAGCTGATGTTCACCATCAACTCTATTTGACCTTTACTTCTCTATCTGCCCACATTTTTGAGACCAGATTTCAAAAACTAGTTTTGCTGTTGTTATCCAAACCAAATTTTCATCAATCTATTTTCATCCCAATAGGCAGGAATTTCTCCTCACTCCGTTTCTGAATTATTTTAACAAATAATTATACCAACTTCTATATAAAGCAATTCCGCCTAGTTCTAATTTCTGAGATGAGCCCATTTGAGAACTGGCTTTAAAGTTATCCATGTCAATGCATTAATATAGCATTTCCCTTGGTGTTTCTTGATGATAACTAAGTCTTCCAAATTTGAGTATAAATGATTTATGTGGTTTCATGACTCACCCTGATATGTGTTTTCACAGCTTTTGCTAAAGTGAGTTTATACTTCAAATGACTGCCTGTTTTTGGCTTTCTCCTCACTGGACCTATCTTTTCCCAATCCTTTTCATAACCAGAAGTTGAAAATTAATTTTTAAAGTAATTAGTTGTTATTAATCAGTTGTAATTAGTTTCCATGCTAGCTATTGTTAAAGTTACAAGTTGTTGAAGAAACTCTGTATTCACCTGTTAGCACAGCTGGTTAATCACCAGTTGCAATGAATCTTACCAATCAAAAGGTTGGCAGTTGGAAGCCCGGGTCCAGGTAGGTGCCTGACTTTCAGCCCAGCTTACTGCCCACCTAAGCAGTTCAAAAACAGCTGTGAGTAGATAAATTAGGTACCACTTAAGTGAGAAGGAATTTTATGGCACCATATAAAGGAAATACCAGATAGAGTGTATACCAACCCTTGTATTATGTGGGTAAATTAATCACATCATAATTTATGCTGTTGTGTGGCAAAGCTGATAAATGTGTCCTTCATGTTCAGGAGTACTCCAGATGGCAAGAGGCCAGCAGTTATTTAAAGGGGGGGGGGGAGGATGAAACTGTATATTATGCTTGTCTTGTCCCTCTGAAAAGCCACAGTGTACTGCTGTTCCCCTGACTCAGAATTCTTGTTGCGTTTGTGGGCAATTTTTCATTCAGATTTACTCACTCATGAAGGATCTTACTCCTTCTGCTCTTGACTACTATGCTAGGAGCAAGATCAAACAAGATAAGTGCTACACTAAGCCCTAATTGTTGAGCTGATTCATCCGGCAAGTCCTCACCAGTCTAAATATTGCCTCATTGTATCCATGAGAAAAGAATTTGTTAGAGTATTATCACCATCTATATTCAATTGATGATATTATTAATTTTATTGTTACCTCACCATTTCCACAAAATTAAACAATAACCATTTATTGTACTTTAAATAACCATTTAGAAATACTTTAAAAAGATCTTAAAGTTTATATGCTCCAAACTATACAATATATAGCAATAACAATTTTAAAAATAGGGATGGAATTCTTTGCAAATCAATTTTTTTGTTATATCTACAGAATATGCTGTTTCCTTCCCAGAAATTAATGTTTTCTGCATAAAATAAAAACATGTATATTTTGTGCAGAATAAGTCCCAAGCTGGAAAAATTCTCATTAATCCAGAATTCTTCTAATCAGGGTTTACCAATAAAAATACTAATGCCATTTTTCTTTCAAATGTTTGAATGTTCTTTACATCTCTCATTTAAATGACTACAGTTGTTACTTGTCTAGCCTTTTGCTCTAGATGTTCGATCCTCAAATTCAGCTAAGATTCAGATAATAAATCTACAGGAGCAGCCTTGAAAAACTAATCTGTGTAGTTTTAACCAGAAGCCAGGCTAGAAGACAGTTACAGAGTTACACATCTCATTTGCAGTTTAAATGTCAAACTAGTAATCAGACTTCTAGAATAATCTTTATGATAGTGGACCTTTTATGGTTGGTGGTCTCTGTTATCTCTCAAGACATTTTTACAGTTCTTCTCAGAAAGTGCAAATATAATGTATTTTTACCCCTAAACTTTGTCAGGTTACATGCTGTGTTATTTATGAACATTGATGCTAAGTGCTCTTCCCTCAGAAATCAACTCTAACATGACAAGTTCTGCATTGACAGAAGCTTTCATTTGGGTGCTGGGTAATAACAGTCATGACCATCAGTAGGCCCAGGGTTATATTACACTAGCTGCAGAGATAAGACATTTTACAAAAGCATTTGCAGACATTCCCATAGGTTTTTATGGAATGGTTCAGCAAATCTCTCAAATTAAATTAATGGCATATATTTATTTAACTATGGATTATTCACATATTTGTATTGCACCTAAAACATTATTTAAAGATCATATATAGTCCCTCCAGTGTAGAGAAAAAACTGTGAGGAGTGCATGCTAGATTAGATCAATGGGCCAAAGGTTCAGTTACCTGATGTAGAGTGAAATGCCTCTGATTTTACATATTAATCTTTTAAATGCTTCAGACATTTTATCTTGGTCTTTTAGATTTTGAAATCCAATGTGAAACCAACCAGTTCATTATTTTTGTGTAGATGAAGTTAGTCCTAACAACAAACCAACAATATTACTTTCAGCAACTTGAAGACAGTGGGCAAGTTATTATCTTTGGGATCTGGCTAGATGTTGATGGAGTGTCAAACTTCTCCAGAGTAGTTACACAAGAAGTCCAGGAGGGAGAGGAGCAGGATTTCTTGGAGGAAGGCCAATGTATTGAATGTTGTGTGATATAGAGAGTATAACAATCTGTGAGAAAGAGAATAGAATAAGCATAAGAATATGGGGCATCCATGAGAATGCAATGGACCATTACGTCAATGGGTAACCATGTGGGTTGTAGGTACCCAACTTCATTCAGTGCTATCATAGTCTGTGGAAAGCATTGTGCAAGGAGATACTAGATATCTCATTGTGCAATGTCTGAAAAGTGCTTATGCTGGTATTATTATTAGTATAGGCAGTCCACAAGTTACAAACATCCACCTTACGTACATCTCTTAGTTACAAATGGGTGAGAAAACAGGACAGGAGGAAATCTACCATTAGGAAGGGAAATTCACTCCTGTAAGAGTTATCATGGGAAAAAGGTGTCTCCACTAAAGTTTTATTACCAATCCTTATTTCCACAACCACCCAAATTTTTTCAAAATCCAGTTGGCATAGGGACAGAAAGCAAGGTGAAATATTCTGAACCAGGTCACAGGCAACAAAACAAGCATTACAGGGGTGTTAGCCTTTCCCCATGCTATCCAAAACTATAATAATAATAATAACAACAACAACAACAACAACAACAACAACAATTATTATGTTTGACTGGGGTTACATTAAAAATGTACCTGTTCCAAATTACATATAAATTCAACTTAAGAACAAACCTACAAAAGCTGTCTTGTTTGTAGCCTGGGGACTGCTTGTAGCAATAAAAGTAGGATTTCCTTCCTGTCTCTCCCTAAGGCTTGACATGGGGTTCAACATAGAATTTAAATATAACACATAATTTAAAATACAAAAAACCTTTAAATACACATAGATCACAAACACATAGATAAAGGTAAAGGTTTCCCCTGACGTTAAGTCCAGTTGTGACCAGCTCTGGGGGTTGGTGCTCATCTCCATTTCTAAGCCGAAGAGCCGGTGTTGTCCATAGACACCTCCAAGGTCATGTGGCCGGCATGACTGCATGGAGCGCAGTTACCTTCCCACCGGAGCTGTACCTATTGATCTACTCACATTTGCATGTTTTCGAACTGCTAGATTGGCAGGAGCTGGGGCTAACAGCGGGCGCTCATTCCGCTCCCGGTATTTGAACCTGGGACCTTTTGGTCCGCAAGTTCAGCAGCTCAGTGCTTTAACACACTGTGCCACCAGGGGCCCCAAAACACATAGACATAATATTAAAATACCAATTTCTACACAATAAAATTGTCCATACCTATAAAAATGTCGATTTAAGTCATAGTTTAAAATCAACTGGGTAGGCCTGCTGAGATAGATAGGTCTTTAATGCTTTTTTAGAATTCAGACAGGTTGTTTGGCTGTCAAATCCTTTCCAGCAGGTCATTCTACACTATAGAAGATGGCTGCCACCAAATAGGTCCTCAAGGTCACAGTTACCAGTGTAGTCCTGGCCAGTTAAAATAAATGCTCCCAAGATAGACTGAGTGTACAGGAGGGATTGTATAGGAGAAGGCAATCCTGAAGATAACCTGAACCCAAACCATGAATGGTATAAACCTCAATTATGGCATAAATCACTACTTATGGCCTCTAAATCTGTCTTTGGATGAGTATGTGGAACAAAACAACGAGAGCAAAAATGGTTGATCCTTAACGAATGGTGCAGAAGACACTGTGGCTAGGATGTCATTTGCAAAAATATTTTCTAATTCTTATACATTTTTCCAAAAGATGGACTGAAAAAATGTGTAAGAATTAGAAAATATTTACATTAAACTATCTCACCATGGTCCTACTCTGTAGGGACAATAACTTTCTGAAGAAAAAATAAAATCTTCCTGATTAGTATGTAAAATACAATTGTCAAGGGAATCAAGAGCCAGTTTGATCAAAGGTAGTATTCACATGAATAATAGATTGAATTTGGATATTTACATTTGGAAATAATATGAAAGTGCAATATTTTCTCGCTCCATTACCAACACAGTATCTTACACTTTCAGAAGATAACTAAATTGGTACTGCTTATTTGACTGAGATTTTGCAAGTTTATTGACAGATATTTTGAAATACCATTAATTGAATTACATCAGATGACCATGCTGGTAACATAACAACTTTGCAAATGATGTCCTAGCCACACTTCTCATTCCTCAAAGAATGTTTTAGAGCCTCGTTTTTAATTTTTTCTTTCTTTCATGGTTCTATTATAAAATACCTCACTTATTCATAACATATCAAATCAGCTTACAGGGAAAATGTGTTTCCTTTTTTAGTATATCCAGCTATCAATCCATTCCTATTGTAAGTCCTGTCTGAAATGTGGCTGTTGATATTATAGGCTTCAAATGAATAGTGTCCATGATATTACTAATGATATTACCTTCTCTTTTATGTCCCAGATTCAAGTTCTTTTTTTCAACTGATATTGGATTACTAATTATCATTGTGGGTACAAGCAAGATGTAGACCATGAAATATGGATAGCAAGGTTTTACCCTTATTTCATCATGTACTTTATTTATCATCCACCTGCACTCTGATATGACTCAACCTGGAAGGGAATCTTGCCTTTATGTCCTCTAGAACTTATAAAAAAAGATGAGCCATTTTGGTGGGATTATGGATATGAATTAAGGATTTCCCTGTATGCCACAGTCCACATCCTAGGGATAAAAGCACATTATATCCTTTATATCTTTTGGTGAATTTGATTATCTGTCCTTTTAAAATGGTGAACCTCAACCATGGTGAATATTTTTAACAATGTTTTTTATGGTTTAACTTTACAATATCTTGCTTACACTTAGTTTACATTGGTGTTCACATTTATACACACTTTGTTTCCATGTAACATTGCTTTTATCTGCACCCTCTCTTTCAATACATCCTTTTCTTAAAAAGGGGGAAGGCAAAGAGAAAAATTGGGGGAAAGAGAAAGGGGGGGGGAGAGATAGGTGACCTCCGGTCTATCCCAATCTGGTCCCAAATAAAGCTTATATCATATGCTTGATCCTCTAGACCTCTCCATATTAACTCTTTTCTCATATTACAACATCAACCAAAAAACCCTTTAATTTATTCTTCAAAACTCAGAATTGGCAAGCCCTTCTCTTCTTCATACAAAACATTAATAAAAGGTTTTCAGTCTTTTAAAAGGGTTTTCAATGTCCCTTCTATTAGCAGATATGTTAATTTGTCCATTTCAGCCAACTCCATCATTTTTATCATCCATTCCTCCATTGCTGGTATTGTTTTACTCTTCAATTACTGTGCATATAGTAATCTGGCTGCTGTGGTAATATATTGCCATAGTCTATCCTGGTTATTTTTATCAGTCAGATCAAGTAGACATGGTTGTCTTATGTGAAAATAGAGCATTTTGTGTGCAAGAAACAAATTGTTTTATGTGTTTAAAATAGTACTATTTCTTCATGGAAACATTAATTATGTGCAGAAAATTCAATTTCCTTCATGTAAATCGTTGTTTTATTTGCAAAACAAACAAATGCTAATTTTGTGCATGATAAATTGCTAAAATCTATTTGTTTTCTTTGAGAAGAAAATTAATGAAGGATTACATTCCTATACCTCTATGACAGATATTGATTCTGTTAAGCAGTTAAAACAGGTAGGGAAAAATCAGTTTATTTTGGAATTCATAAAATTTATAAATTTTCTTTTTATCCAAACTGAAAAGATTGAGGTGTTATGTATTTGAATTGTGGAAGAAAGAGATTTGATGAATTTTCTCATCTGTGTGCTCAACTTTCATTTCATTCCAATGGCAGTAAATGAAGAAATATGAAGACAATTTAGAGCAATGTAGGAAAGCACTATTTCTTCTTATTTTGATCCATTATGTATAGACTGTGTATCTTCTGATTTCTTTTAAACTGGAATTTGCAGAATGATACTACAAAGTCTGATTTTGAGGCCTATCTGAAAGGATTTATGGTAGATAGGATCTAAAAAATTAAACAAAAGCATATCTTTTAAGAAAACTCTTATTGAAAAATTATTATATTAATATCTGCTTGCAATTTTACCCATTACCATGCTTTGTTTTTCTAAACGTCTCATAGGTAGCAGAGATGGAATAGATTAGCAAACAGCTAAGCTTGATACCTTAGTCAGCTTTAAAGTCAAGTTGCTTTCTGAAGCAACTAATTTAAGTAACAGCAATTGAGCTTCATTTTATACGCCCCTCCTCTGTCCATGACCTAATACAGATGATTGGTTTAGTATTTGATTTTGAATTTTTCCTCCTTCAAAAAAAGGTTCACTTAATTGCAAAACTCAAAGCTGCATAGGAAACTAACACTAAAAATATGGTCAACAAGAGCAAATTAATTACTGTAATTCAAAGGATTCTACAAAAGTGTGCTGGGACACCACAGTTCTGTTTATTTCCTTTTATGGGAATGATCAGCTATGATAGTTATTAATAACTATGCCTAAATTATAAAAGGCAGGATGATCATACATAAGATTTCCCAAAGGGCCATAAACATAGTTGTTGCAGATATAAATCTTAGTTCTAGTTAATTTTTTAGAGCGTGTCAGGAGTTGTTGTCTAGTACACCCTGTGCATCTATGGTATTTTCTTCCAGAAAGATCTAGTGGTTCACCAAACAACAAGTCTCACAATTCTTTAGGATACAACCATGTCCATTAAGGCGATAGCAAGATTCTATAAGTCTGTAGTATGAAAGAGACTATAAAACACAGTAGCACCTTTTAAAAATCAGTACTCAATTTTAATCTGTGCTGTTAAAGACACTTTGATTCCTATACCTGGAAAAAGTGAGATATAAAACAATTGAAATAAATAAGACCCTTCCACAATATAGGGGCTTCATCAAATCTTAGTACAATGATCATGAAAGTCTGAAAATGAGTTTTAAATAGATTTAGGACCACATCACATGAAGTCGTCCAACACGGGCGACACCAAGGGGATTCACCAGGCAGCATGCTGAATCTGGGGGCCAGTGGGGGAATCTGTCACCCCATGTACACATCGCCTGTAGTGCCACCTTCCCCATCCCATAGGACAAAGCATTGCTGCTCGGCTCTCCCCCATGCTTGCACCATTTCTGGCAACAAAAACATGGGAAGCTTCCCATTTTCTCATTGCTTCATTGTACAATGCTTTGATCACAGTTTGGGGATGGAGCCCTGATGGAAATAGATCTACATCAGGGGTCCCGAAACTAAGGCCCGGGGGCCGGATGCGGCCCTCCAAGGTCATTTACCTGGCCCCTGCTCTCATTTATAATATAATATTTTTATATCAGTTTTAATAATATAATATATTGTATATACATATGATATTGATAATAATATTATCATTTTATACAATACTAATTTTAATACCATATAATAATATTAATTATATGTTATATATTACATATAATATTACAGTATAGTGGTATAGTTCAATGTAGTAATATATAATGCTAATATTGTGCTATGCTAATAATATAATATATTGTATGTACATACAGCTGCTCTGAGTTCCCTTGGGGTGAGAAGGGTGGGATATAAATGTAGTAAATAAATGTAGTAAATGAATAAATAAATAATTTTGGACTTAGGCTTGCCCAAAGTCTGACATGACTTGAAGACACACAACAACAATAACAATCCTAATTAACCTGACTATCTCATTGGCCAGAAGCAGGCCCACACTTCCTATTGAAATCCTGATAGATTTATGTTGGTTAAAATTATTTTCATTTTTAAATATTGTATTGGTCTTTTATTGTTGTTGTTTTGCACTACAAATAAGACATGTGCAGTGTGCATAGGAATTTGTTCGTTTTTTTTCTTCAAATGATAATTCGGCCCCTCAACAGTCTGAAGGATTGTGGACCGGCCCGCTGCTTTAAAAGTTTGAGGACCCCTGATCTACATGATTTGATGGGATCCAGCGAGCTCCATCCTCGAACTGTGGTGAAAGTGACATATGGTTGGTAAATTTGCCTGTGTGGTGAAGTCCTTAGAAGCCTCCATAGAACCTTAATGAGACAGGATCATTGAAATAATACACAGCCAATAATATGACCTGACATTTAACTCCTGAACAGAGCTTGTAAGAGGTTCTTTTTGGATACCAACTCCAAGAAATCTCCAGTGGCCATGGCCATAAATGATGCTAGCAAGCTTTGGTCCTTAGGAATAAATATAATCTTTGCATCTGAGAAATAAGTGTAAGTGTCTATCAGTATAAACTCACTTGTTCTTGTCTGATTTTTAAAACTCAGCCAGATCTAACCTGGGTTAGTACCTCAATGGATCTCTAGGTAAGATCTCTGGGTAAGGGTAAGGCATAGGTCTGCCTGAAACTACCAGACTTACTAGGATAAATGTACCAATGGGCTGACATAGGATAATTATATGCCTGTGAGAAGCCCATCAAAAGTATGAACACAAACTGTCTTGGGATATGGTAGATCATATCCAGGCCCACTGGACATGGAGTTTCAACTTAGCCATTGTTGTTAAAGCCCATTCATATATATATACTTAAAGTACTTTTAAAATAGTCTAAGCTACTGGCTTAAGAACAGAGAAAAGATGTGTTTCATCTTCATTTTAAAAGAAAAAAACCTGCATTCACATTTTGCTAATGGTTATGCAGGTCAGAAGACAGTTATCCTTTGAATTGAGCACTTGTACTAAAGCCACTGGGTCCAGCACAATGCATGCTCTGCATGTTAAAAATACAAAATTTAATGGAAAATGAGAGCTGAATTGATTTTATTCTCTTTTTCAAAGGAATCCATTGTTAATTAGCATACATTAATTTCCATATTCTTACTTCAAACTTGGGAAGCCCTCAACCACAGTTCATTAAATGTAGATGAAAGATGTTGGGGCCTGCTATTTGTATTTGTAGTCTGCAACAAAGTAGGTACTAAAATTGAACAGCAGCCTATGATTTCAACCAGTCTGGTCCCAGAGCTTCCAAATCTAACACATCCTTCTCTTGATTCTGCTGCCAAAGAGGTGAGAAGCACACATCTTATAATGAATAGTTTAAGATCCACATATGGCCAGACTTGAAAATGGTGACCTTAAAACAGTCAGTCGCATGTGGAAACCTATTTGGCTTGTGCTGAAGGCTGGTCCCCAGGAGTGACCTTAGATGCCTCCTTTTACCTTAAAAATTACTTTGTCAGTTTCAAAGTGACTTTTGTTTAGGCTGTCAGCTGAGATCTGAAATTATCTCAGTCTCAGTTCTGTTGTATTTTTCCACCCCCACTTCCATTTTCTATTGTCTCTTTGTTTTGTATCTGGTTGCAATACTTTTCCTCCTATCTCCCAATGGAATCAATGCAGAAGGGTTTTCCTCCAAATACACAGAGCACAAGCCAACAATTTAGCCTATATTTTATTTTATATATTTTGCCCACAAACTAAGGAAGGTGTCTATCTATTTTATTTCTCTAAAATGCACTGCATGTCTTGAAAATATGTGTTTTTTGGACATTTCTCGGGTGGGAACTGTATGTTTTACTGTGAACTGTGAATTCACCAAAGTCTTTTTCATCCCTGTCAGATCAAATATCTACACTGTTTCCAGAGAAAGCCAAGGGCTGATTCCTGTTAGTGACATGAGTAAAGGGAGCAAGCTTCTGGTTTCATTTGGATACTTTGCAAGTGACTTTAATATATGGGCTGATAGGCAACAGAAGGGAAGAGTTAACCAAAATAAGAGAGAAAATGAGCTTTATTCAAAATTATGTAAATATAATGATGATGTAATAAATAAAGCCTATAAATACCTCTTGAAATTAGAGAGAGCATGTCAGAAGTAAAGTGATATAGGAATGGAATTCTCCTCCTCCTTACTCTTCCCCATCCCCAAGCTGTCTGTTTTGTGTTGGTTTAATATTTTACAGTTATATTTGACTTTTTGGTTATTCATTGCAGAAACTGTTCAAATACTCTTAAAAATAAAAACAAAAACATAATGAAATAGCAGAAATCTGGAATCAGTATAATTGCATGATTGAAGAGAGATGTAATATCAAAGGGGCCCATCATGGTATGCATCTTTCTATCTATGATAGTGTGACTATCATGTAACTTTTGGAAACAAATTCCACATTTAGCTTTATCCCTGAGGGTTGACTAATATATGTTTTCTTGTTCTTTTGGTTTTTTTCATTACAGTTTGGGATAAGGAATCAGAATCCTCTAATGTTTTCATTCTATTTGGTTTGTATTTAGGATATTTGTTTATTGTTTTATTTGAAAGTTTTAGTATAATGTTTAGTAGGGGTGTGCAATTAGGCAAAAGCCCATGCTGTTTTCGGTGCTGGGTTTTTAGCTGCCCCCCTGTTCCATTTTTAGGGAACTTCCCAAATTTGAGGTGGGTTTCTGTTTTCATGCTAAAAAGATTAAGTCCATTTCTGCCAATGGGAAAAACTTTATAGGCTCATTTCTCCGTCATTTTTAGGTCTATAAGCACGAAATGTAGCTTACTTATAGTCCACATTTACCTTTGCAAATCTAACAAGTTTCAGAACGTTTCACCAATCCACTAATATTTTTGAAAATTTTGAAAGTTTTTACCATAACATTTATTTAAGAAAAACCCACAAGAAGGGGGTCTCAGAATTGAAGTCTCAGGCATACACCACAAGAGGGGAGGAGAATGGAAACAGTGTACCAGGCCTTTGATTGGCTGAAAAAGAGTGAAAAACACACAGAGATAAAAACCTTAACTTTCATCATGCCCTGGGAGGGAGCACAAGTCTCCTTCAATGCTTGCACTGCACAAAATGCTACTGGGAAAGCAAGTTTCCATTTGCATTAAGTGGGGGGGGGGGGAGGGTCTTCGGGAAGGAATGGAGGAGTCTGCTGGGGAAGAAAGCAAAGGAGGAGAAGGAGCTTTTCTGATTTACAAAGCTGCCCTGCCCACATATTGCTTCTGCTTCCTCTGCCTCAGGTAGAATTCTGCTCAGCTTCATTGACCCCCATTAGCCCCCGTTAGCCAAAAAGATCTGGCTGCTGTGATCTGCCCCAGCTAAGGCTTTGGCTGCCCTATGCCAGGCTCATTTTCATGGATGGCAACCAAACCATCCAAATCCACTACACAAAAAAGAAATTATGCACACTCCTAATGTTTAATATGCTTTTCAACTTTATTTAGTTTAACTTTAGTTATGCATTTATTTGTATATGCATATATTTTTCTTCTATTTCTTTCTATTAATTTGAATATTTTCAGTTTTCATTAAAAGTAGATTGCTTGTATTAAAAATTTTAAAAAATCAAATATATTTTAAAAGCAACCAAAAACTAGGATAACAGTTAGAACTGTCTCTGCTAAATTGGGATAGTTGGGTGGTATGTGAAAGATCCAGTCCCACGTGTATTTGTATGCCACCATATTCTAGATAGGCTTTTTGTCTGATCTAGCATGACTTTTTGTATGTCTTTCTAAACAAGAGTATCCTTGTTAGAGAGAAGAAAATCAAACAGTGATAACTTGTTACTGACCCTTGAGCTCTACAGTAAATAATTAAAGTAAAATACATTTTAAACTAGGCATTACAATGTTAAGAAAAATGTGTGATTTTTCATGTTCCCTTCTTATCACTCAGAGGAGAAACTTTTCTTAAAGCCATATGGGCTGAAAGCAGTGTGCTGGAATGAAAATTCCACATCATTAGATTTGGAGGAAATCAGTGCAATGGCACAGAATATAAATGGGCAGAGTTTAGCTGTATATATATGGCTGAACCATGCCAGAGAAATACAAATTCTCAATTACAGTTGAGTAAATAATTCAAAACCAAAAATACATAGGAGATCCACTGAACAAACACAGAAGAACCTGCATGCAGACACTAACATTCTGCTTGCTGTATTCTATTACAGTCCTTTGTTGAGACTCTATCTCTACTGAGATTTTAAATTGATATTTCACATCTGTAAATTTATTTCAAGTTTTTAAAAGGGTTTTACAAGACCAATGAGTGTGGCTGAGAATACATACCAAGAATCAGTGGCTGAGAGGCCAGGCAATAAAGAAAATCTAATAGAGCTGGTCCCCAAAAAACTGTTTTGTGGCACCATTATATAAGGCAGAAATAATATTTGTTTTGGTATTTCCCCCCTTGTAATCTGTTCTGAAGACCCTACTGGGTAATGTGGTAGATAAATCAAATGGAAGAATAAATATGAATGCTAGGAACAAGTTTGCCATGTGGTCATCCTAGCTGAGATACAGGTTTTCCCCCAATAGAAGTACTACAGTACAGAACGGGATTCTATTTTATGAGGAAACATTTGAGTTTACCTAAGGGATTGTCCATCAAGGAGAATAGATTTTAATTCCAGATTACAGAGGAATAAAGAATTCAACAACAAAAAGCACAGTATGCATGCTTATTAATGCTAGCCCAGGGAAACTTCAGGCTTCACTCATATGTTGTGATTCCATACACTCTGATACCTCATGAACCAATCCAATTAAAGGTATATTTTTCCTACTGAATTGTTGGCCTCTGTTGAAGCACAGCAAAAATTGGCCAAGAAAGAACTACATGAATGGTACTTTTCAGCAAGTTTCTTGTACTAATCATACAAACCACATTTACATGTGAGATTGCACCAAAGGATAATACTTTCTAAACCTCTGAATGTTGTGGGTGAAATGGAACAAGACACAAATATATCACAATCCATTGCATTTAAAGAGACTTGTTTTTGAATAGGCTCCTGAGCAGTTATTGTCTAAATTGATTTTAGGGCATTTTTAGTATAACCCTGCACCCTCAAATTATTTTATTATTGTTGTTGTGTGCCTTCAAGTTATTTCCAATGTATGGTAACTTTAAAGTGAACCTATTGCAGGATATTTTGGGGATGAGGTTGTCATGCAGGAGGTTTCATGGCCGAGCAGGAATTTAAACCTTGGTCTCCAGAATTGTATTCCAACATCCAATCCATTATGCCACGCTTTTGAAACCTGTTCACTAAAATCTGTAGACTGTTTTCCTGTCACCCCTGTTTGAGCACAAGGAGTATCCCAGACAATTGGGTATCTGATAATGAACAGAGTATCATGACATGTAAGTGTAGGAAAATATATTCTGCTGTGTACTAACAACTCTGGGAAAAAGACCTGAATTGATGGATGGCTGGGCACAAAAGAAGCCCCTCCGGCAAATGGCTGGCCCAGAGAGAGATGGGCAGAGATCATCACATTGAGGTTTTAATGCTGATAGCCCCAGTATTCTGAAATGAGCAGAATTCTGGGAAATGTTGTTTCAGGCAGAGCCTATTGAAACACTGATAGTTTTATTCTGAATAGCCTGACCTTTTCAGCTCGTAATAAACTATTCTTCATAAATTGACCCAAAGATGTGTGTTTTCTAGCAATTCCGAGAAATGTTCAGAGATGGCTTCATTTGAGCAAAGCCCTATTTATAACTCATTTTAACTGGATTATGAACAACCAGCATTTGTGTTTTCCAAGGGTACTGTGTCAGGGTTTTAATTTATTTTAATTTGTTTATTAAAAATTAGAACAGCAAACCCAACTAGCATAAAGCTGTGCTCCAGCCTATTTTATTTCAATAGCAGCAATTCAGTTTCCACATATTGCTTTCCTCATGCATTGTTCACATTTATGTTCCATATCTTAGTTATGTCTTGTCTGACCAGCCTGGAGCAACAAGCTACTAGTCCGGAACCAAGATCGATCTATAAAATGTCAAAATATAATGAGAAAAAGTGGAGGAAGAGACTGCATAGCTTAGTGATATGGAACTAGTATATGAAGTTGTTCACCTAAGTCAGTGCTTTGAATTTTCTTTACTTTGTAACAAATGTGCTCTTCCTCTTTATTATTTCAACATTGCTTAGTGACCTGTGCAAAATACAATTTTAGTCTTAGTTCAGTTACTTGTTGACTAGTGTCCATATTATACAATGCATCACTTCAGTTGACATTTTAATTTTGTACTCTTTTGAAAAATGTTGGAAGATAAATCCAAAGAGGGAAAGTGATAGCATAACAGAAAATATCAACATGTATTATTATCAGTTTACAAAAGTTCATATCATTGCTAACCATTTTGGAGTATTTTATTTCATCAACAATACTAATTCAAATGAAACATCAAAAGAATGAGCTCTTTTACAAAACAACTTGGAATAAAAGATTTTGGATGAATATTGCAAAACTTTCTGAAGAAATATGAGGTAAATATTTTATTAGTAATATACATTGGAAGGTTTCTTTAGGTGATAGCAACATTTTGTTCTAATTAAACCAGGGCTGAATCTACATTGCAGACTGAATGTAGTTTCACAAGGTCTTTACCCTTTTATGCCAAAGAATGATGGGGCTTCACCAAACTACAAATCCCAGGATTCCATAGCATTGACATGACATTGTTTTCAGATGTGTCATAAATCCAAACGTTCTACAGCAATGGGGTTGGGGCCTCTGGGCATGTCATGTTGGGCATGTTAGGAGTGTCATTTTGAACTACTTCACTTCCCCTAGCCATAGTGCTAGACATTTTACTTCCAGCAATCAGAATGAGGTGTGCTTTGACTACAAAGCCATTACTGTCATCTTTTGCTCTGTGTTCTTTTTATTATTATGTCAGTCAGTCAGTAGCCTTTATTTTGGTCAACAAAACTTCAGCTGAAGTCAAATAAGGATAGAATAGTAAAATACAGAATTTGAATAATTTATAATATCAAATCTAGCTCATAGTTTATGATAATAAATATCTCAATTCTCTATTCTTTATTATTATGTATGAAACTGCACAATTTTGCTGCTAATTCCAGCATTTTATTTGAATTTATTGACTAGGCATTTTTGTACTAACTTTCCTTTGTTACTTTAGAAATGTTCAAGCAATGTTTTAGAATCGAATTGCTGTAAACCCCACCCTCAGCAGGTCTGGCAATAAGAAATAGCCCTCTCCCTTGTAAAATACACCAACCATGGAAAGGCATCTTATAACAAAATGCATATATTATTTTTTATTAATTGAAATCATCTACTTTGCAAAACAGGCAGGTTGCTGAAAGCAACACATTCTTCAGCTTTGGCAATAAGAAGCAGCCTATTTCCTTGAAAAATACACAAGACAAGAAAAAGCTTCTCATTGTAAAATGCACATTTATTTTTATTAACCTTAAGTGTCTAAAGGGACAACGCTTGTGAACTTGAGGAAGTATTTAATTGCAAAGCCCCAGTTGCATAGATTTTGAACTTATGGGATTGTGCAGTTCTTCCAGGAAATGTATATAACTGTATAATTGAAACTTTTATTATAGCATATAGGTGATGGATTGGAATTCCCATTATCTCGAGGCCTGGCCAGGATGCAATTCCCATCAGCTCCAGATGTGGTCAGCTGGAATTCCCATTATCCTCACATCTGGGTGAAAGCAACTGACATCACACCAGATATGGCCAGCACGAAATGCCATCACTCCCAGATTTAGGTGGGTTGGAATTGGCAATGATGCAGGCCTCCGACGTAGCTGGATTCCATCATCCTCTATCACCATCCCCCTCCACCAAAAAAACACCCCAGCAGTATTTTAAGTTGGATTGTGAAGTGTATGTGTGCCAAACTTGGCCCAGAAGCCATGTTAGAGACTTTGTGGGCAACTCATTTAGTTTCATAAAATGTTTTTGACCTCCCTAGGGATCCTTGGAATCTCCAGACATGATGGAAATGTCCTTTAAATTTCCAGAGGGCATCTGGGGATGTTTTGGAGCAAAAATGTGATCCCAGGGGACCCTGGGGGGCAGAAAAATGAAAAGAATATCCATCATATTTCTTGTCTTCAGTGGCAAAGAAAGGGGATACATCTAGACACCTTTTTGAGAGACTGGTAACTGCGACAAGATCTTCCATTTCTTGAGCAAGAATGGAAATATGGAGCCCCCCCCCCCCCCCGCCCCTGCAAATTTGCATCTTGTTTTATCTTTGTTTTGTGTATTTTAATATGTATTTTGTGGAAACATGTTTTAATACGTGTATTTTAAAGAATGTTCTTAGATGAATGTGTGTTTTAGCAATGCTGTAACCCGCCTTGAGCCATGAGGAGATGTGGGCAAGAAAATATTATTATTATTATTATTATTATTATTATTATTATTATTATTTGATATCTAACAAAATTAAACATAGCAAACAAGATCACTATGCTGGCTGTTGCATTGGATCACATGTCAGACACTTCCCAAGTATCTAAGACTATGTGATGTATTGGTGAATAATGCACTCAGATCCGAGTAGGGTGGCTATTATTATTATTATTATTATTATTATTATTATTATTATTATGTAAAATTTGTTTTACTTTGTTAAGCAAAGCCACAATCATACACACACTGGGAGAGCAAGTATAAAACAGGATTATTGATCAAAAAACTGGGAACAAGTTTACCTTTTAAAAGTCCATGCAAAGGAGCAACCATGATCGTAGTATCCACAAAAATCACTGGTTATAAAAAATATTCCACAACTTTGAACATTTCTTCAAAAAAAAAAGTGTTATGTTGCCCAGCAAAGAGAGTAGTTTGAAATTTTTCATTCTCCCTCACAGGAATGAGATAAGCAAGGGTTTCCATCCTGATGTGAAAATAACTGGACTAGCAGATGAGAACTCTGCATTTTGATATAGGGTGGTTAATTAGGATTGCTGTTGTTGTGTCCCTTCAAGTCGTTTTAGATTTAGGCTGACCCTAAGTCTAATGTTTATGCCAGGGGGTGGGTAAATGAACTTGGAAAGTCGCATCTGGCTCATGGGCCGTAGTTTGGGGATCCCTGTCCTAGACAGTGGCCCCATCTATACTGTCATATAATGCAGTTTCAAACTGCATTATATGGTAGTGTAGATCAGGTCAGTGATGGGGAGGTGCATATATGTAAGAGCTTATGATGCGATTTTTTTTTCATGTCAGGAGTGACTTGAGAAACTATATATGTTATGATGATGATGATCCTTATTTATTCTCTGTATTTTCCTGAATGCCTGGACTAAAGGCAAATTAATATATGATGATCACACTAAAGTAGAATGTTTAGCTATTAATGGCATGGCCAACTGATTCTTTTGATTCCCCAAATAATCTAGGGAACTGTAGCTTGTAAATAGACTATGGATTTTGCTAGATGCTTTTAGTACTACTCACAGTTACTAAAGAAGATCAAATCTCTGTAAAATGGATGCAAATGAGAACCAGCTATGCTTACCAGGATGTCTGCACATGGTATTTAGCATTTATACTTCTTTTCAGTATGGAATTCCATGGAACTGTGCAATCACAGGCAGCAATACTCTACAGGATAAATAAAAGGCAAAATTGTAATTCTAATACAGTACTGGATAAACAGTTCCGTGTGGCCTGACTCCAACATCAGCACTTCATTTTAATGATAACTGCAGCTCTGGTGTTCATTCTAAAATCCTTAAATGTACTTAACAACCTGTTTATGCTTGGAGTGTATTGAGTTTATGGGGATAACTAAATGAAGCAGATAAGTATATTATGTAAAACTGTATTCAGAAATGCTTATTCTAGCAGTTAGTATGCATCTGGAGTGAATTTGTAGACTGTTATGTAATGGTACCATGCATACTAAATAAAGGATATTCATTTTAATTTAGCAGTGCACAATTATATAGGAAGCACAAAGAAGTCAATGAGCCAATCTTAGACCGGGACTGTTAAAGCAGGTATAGCCATTTGGAATTCAACATTAATATTTTATGCTTCCAAATGTCCCTTGTATACAGGTAATGAGCTATTCAGGCATGGATCAGCAGCTGTAGTCATTAAAGTTATACATCTATTATGTATATTAAAACTTTGTTTAACACCAGGGTCTTATTTTCCCCTTCCTCTCAGTAACAAACCATTTTCTCAAGTAAACACCAGACAGCTTTGGAATATTCAGCTTCATCCACATAACCAACATATGCATTGTTGTTGCTGTTGTTTTGTTTACTAGACCCCCAACTCTAATATCTTTTTTTTGGCAACAATATACTCACTAACATTTTATAGATGAAAATGAGTAACACATACTAGCAATCACTCCCGGAACATCTGCCACTTCCACTATTGTCTTCTCTGTTTATTGCCTTCTGAATACAATTCCTTTACTTTACAATAGTCTACCACAGTGGTTCTCAACCTGGGGTCCCCAGATGTTTTTGGTCTTCAACTCTCAGATATCCTAACAACTGGTAAACTAGCTAGGATTTCTGGAAGTTGTAGGCCAAAAACATCTGGAGATCCCAGGTTGAGAACTACTGGTCTAGCCTCCATTTAAAAGCCAAGGGTATGATTCCTGTTCTGATTAAATACTTATTAGTTTATTATATACATTTATAACCTGGCTTTCCCTCCAATTATCTTAAGGATCATCATGCCCTATTCTGTCCATATTTTCAGACGTTCTGACAAAGTTTTCCCTTTGTTGTACCACCTTCACAAATACATCTGGTGGGAACACAGGAAAGAAACTTATCAGCAGCACTCTTCGTTTTCATAAAGAAATTAGATGCTACTAGAGTAAGGCCCGGTATTTGTTTCATATGTTTCATTCATGCTTTTGTATCGCACCATTCATTTATATTGCACAGTATGGCAGACCCCTTCCCACATGGATGAAGCAGTGAAATGAAAACAAAAGTAGCACAAAACCATTTGCTTTGCTGCTGTTCATTCCACATGACACTCCCTGGGCAACCCTCAGAGGTCAATGCGAGGTGCGTCTGCTGACCGCGCTTGTTGCCTTTTGTCTGTCTCAATGCCTACCTTACAGCCTACCTATTCGTTAACTTCAGGTCCCCTCTGCATATCGAGAAGAAAACCTCACAGAATCAGTGATACCTTAAGCCCAGTCTTTAAACTCAGTTGTCCTCTGCATATCGAAAGGGAGACCTCTCAGGATCAGTAGTATCTTAAGCCCAGTCTTTAAGCTCAGTTCTCCTGTGCACATTGAGAGGGAGATCTCTCAGAATCCGTGTTGCCTTAAACCCTGCCTTTAACCTCAGGTCTCCTCTGCAGATCAAGAGCAAAACGTTTCAGAATCATTGCTATCTTGAGCCCTTAGGTTAGAGGGTGGGATCAATGGGGAAAGAGGGAATGTTTTTAAGGAGATTTTATTTATAGAAAGAAAAAATCCCTAAAATTTGTAAGAGTTGGAGGGCTAAAAGTAGTAGATATGCCTTCCATGTGGGGTGATTTTCACCCCTCTAGCCCTAAAACTGAGTGGGAAGCCCCCCCCCCCCCATTTCTGCCAATGGGGTGAATGCATTTGTATATTCGGATGGTGAAATGAAAGATCTCATTCGGGTGGGTGCCAGATTCAGAAGTGACAGACAGACACAGAAATAGGGCCATATGAATGGAACAAACAGAAACAGGTGGCGATTTTATACAAATGCACAAGTCTCGTGAAGTCTTGGCTCTGCCTTTTCCTCTCCTTAGCATCAGTTCCCTCTGTTTAGGTTATCCCAATAGTGTAGATGCCTCCATGTGTATTAGTTTTTGGAAGGAGCATAAAATCCCCCTAGAGGCCAGCCTTAGTTGGTCTGTTCCATTTGCCTATTCAGAGCTTTCTTGCTAATCTCCTTTTTATTTCTGCAGCAGAGCTACAGTGATTAGAGGCCTGGTCACTGTCTGGTAATCTTAGGCCCAGCAATCCAAAACAGGCATCCTTAGCACCTGCATTTAGCAGTATTCATATACCATCAGTCCTAGAGACAATAGAAGCTTGTGGTCAGCCTAAGTTTCACAAAGTAGAATATCAAGACAGCTTATAAACACCAGCTTGTAATCCATCGCTCTGCATCAGAGGCAAAAGACTTTGAAGGATTTCAGAGAGATGACTGCAACCAGCAAAATCTCCTTTCATAATGTATTGTTTTAAGTTATCTTAAAATAGTCCCTGGTGGAGTTAGCCCTTTGTTCTTCCTGTTTTCAGTAAACTCATTTTGGTTATCTTTTCGCCTTGCCTGAAGTGCCTCTGTACATTAAGGGTCTTGATCTTATCAGAAGGTATACGGATAGCCCCCGAGTAAAGCCAGACACTATAGATTTCCCAACCGCTTGGGCATGCCATCACAAGTATAGATGCTACACTCCTTGCTATCCATTTGTAAGCAGGTAAATACCTTTTGGTGTCAGCATGCATTTGATGATGGATTGCTCAAGGAAATTCTTTCAGATTGTGTTTTAGTGTTCATTTTGGTTTGTTTTTAATTATCTTGTTGGTTTATTACATTTTTAAAGATTTATACGGTATGACTTTTAGAGAGCCATCATGATGTAGTGATTAAATAGGCACTGAATGTTGGACCTCCACTAGGAGACCTGGACACAGATCCCTGCTCAGCCATGGAAATCTACTGAGTGATCTTGGGAAAGTGACAATTCTTAGAGGAAACCAAAAGGAAATCTTGTTTGAACAAATTCCCCCCTCCCCTTAAAATGATAGGTTCAACTTAAGATCCCCCTAATTCAGAAATTAGGAGCCCCCGATGGTGCAGCAGATTAAACTGCTGAGCTGCTGAACTTGCTGACTGAAAGGTTGGTGGTTTGAATCCGGGGAGCGGAGTGAGCTCCTGCTATTAGTCCCAGCTTCTAACAACCTAGCAGTTCGAAAACATGCAAATGCGAATAGATCAATAGATACCGCTTCAATGCAGTCATGCTGGCCACATAACCTTGGAGGTGTCTACAGACAACATTGGCTCTTCGGCTTAGAAATTGAGATGAGCCTCAACCCCCAGAGTCAGACACGATTAGACGTAATGTCAGGGGAAAACTTTACCTAAGTCAAAATGACTCAAAGACAAACAACATTGGTGGCAGCAGCACAAACAAATGGGTGTATTCACACTATCTATATAATCATTGCAATTCTCCTTAAGACACAGACTGAGGATAGGGTGCAAAATGGATAAACTAAAATTTTTTGGCTGGAACCCTGTGTAAGTACTATAGTTATAAAGCTCTGGAGTGAATATTGGTCTAATGCCCACCTCCCCATTACCAGTTACTGGGAGGCAGCTGCTATAATAATTCTGGGTCTGTTATCCTGCTGCTTAGAAATAGTCTGTTTTTCCTCTCCCTCCCATGAATGATCACTAGTGAAATAGGCAGGAACAGAACCCTGTAGCAATCCCCTATAGTGCTGTGGATCATTTAATGAGGGGAAAGGGGTGTCAACCAGTTACTTTTTAGTTGACAGAGAAAGGGACCCCCACCAATGGTAGCAGGGGCTCTGTAGGAATCATGGATATATAAACGTCATGACTGTGTCTACCTCTAGGTCAAAGGTAAAGGTTTTCCCTGACGTTAAGTCTAGTCATGTCTGACTCTGGGGGTTGGTGCTCATCTCCATTTCTAATCCGAAGAGCCAGCGTTATCCGTAGACACTTCCAAGGTCATGTGGCAAGCATGACTGCATGGAGTGCCGTTACCTTCCCGCCAGAGTGGTAGCTATTGATCTACTTTCATTGGCATGTTTTCCAACTGCTAGGTTGGCAGAAGCTGGAGCTAATAGCGGCCGCTCATGCCACTCCCAGGGTTTGAACCTGGGATCTTTCGGTCTGCAAGTTCAGCAGCTCAGTGCTTTAACACACTTCACCACCGGGGCTCCTCTAGGTTACATATTCGTAAATGCCACAGGAGATTCTGGCCACATAATGATAACTGACTCAAGGTTGCACAGTACCTTTCGTGCAGTGAATGTACAGCATTTTTATAAATTTTTTCACACTCAAGATGAAAATATATGCCAATGTAGCCACGATCCTTTCTGAGTAGTTGGTATTTGTGGCAAGATTATTTATTTCTTGTGCAGGACATAATACGGTTTTTATAATCTGTGCAAGTAACTCTGGTGCAACAACCAATCTGTCACCTTTTTAAAGCAAAGTATGCAAAACAAGCAGAAGATCATATTAGTTATGTTTCTAATTTACTTAAGTCCATGCAACATGGCAGTAACTATTGTGTTGTTTATGAAAATTGTTTGCACAAAAAGCATCCTTGCAAATGCAAATACTTTCTTTAATAAATTTTCTCTGACTGTCCTAGTGATAATTCTTCTCTCTACACACACTCGTATGCAGTCAAGAAGGCAAGAGGAAAAGTAGTATATGTCTCTGCAATAAGAATTGTTGCATAAATTGCTAATTGTGTTCTGGTAACTGGGGAGACCTACAGGCAGGATTTCTTGCAAAAGAACAAAGAGGGATGTGATTTTCTTTAACAACATCTGTGGTTAGATACATTCTGACTAGGGAATTTGTGAACACTGTTGCAGTGGGCAGGTGTTGAACCTTTCTACGCTTGGTGATAGTAGCGTTCGTGTGTAGCAATTGAGGAAATTAGCATTAATTTTTTTTTTTAAGGTGAAAGATTTATACGAGTTTAAAATCACCAAGAGGCATGATACAAAATCTTTAAAAAGCAAAACCTGTATGGGCCAACTAAAGGACATAAAATACATCATGCAGACTTTTGAAACTTCACTGACTTCTTCATCGGCAAGGGTCAGGCAAGGAGCAAGATGGAACAGAAACTGAAGAATAACATGAATTGTAAAGCACATTTGGAAAATAACATCTGAGGAGATCGGACAACCCATATTCAATGTCACAACTCATGCCATGAGCAAAACATCTAGATGATCTGAAGAGTGCTGAAATATATGAGAGAGAGAGAGAGAGAGAGAGAGAGAGAGAGAGAGAGAGAGAAAATAGAAAGACAGGAAAATGTATTTGAACATTTCCTTTAAAGATACTCAATGCAGCCATGAAAGACACAACAACCTGGCAGCTTTGACTAGCCTGGAAGACCCTACAGTTCAGAAAAATACTGCAATACAACCAATATGTGCACCTACAGAGTTGAAAAACAGATAAATGGCAATCCTCTCCAAAACACCCAATAATCAAATGAATACCGCATGAAATATGAAGTAACGTGCATTCCAAACAAGAAGCTAATACTTTCATGTTTAATAAGCCTTCAGGGAAAAGGAGTCATACTTTTTTGACAACTCTAGAAATATAATTAATGCAGTCTGCAAAATAAAGTAGTACTTCTGGATGGCCAGGACTATACTTTAATAAATATTCCAAGAAAATGCATCATATGAGTGTGAGACTACCTCTACAGCCATTCAATTTTATTGCCCTGAGTCAATATAGGGGGTAAAACCTGTTAAGAGTATAGGCAACAGTTTAAAGAGCAAACATGCTAACAACTTGAAGAAAGAAACTAGCCTTTATTATAGGAACTCCATTTTAGGAAGAGTAACTCAGGGTGTTGATCTAACCTAGCTAAACTTTGGAAGTTCAAAATAGGACTCATGCGGAAAATAAATGGTGAAGAAACATCCCTAAGAGTATTGGTTTACACCACAGAGAGATCATGATAGGTAGACATAGAGGGAGGACTCTTCAGGTTGCTCAACTATTGTTGCACCCCTAGGCTGCATAGACACCTCAAAACCACACTGGAGCCCCAGAATATAAGCAAGCAAGCTGTTTATTGAAGATTATATGCAAGCAATAGCAAATAATAGTTCAAAGTCAATAGAATGGGTTTAAATCCACAAGAATAAGGTACTTGAAAATCTTGAAGCAAGAGTCTATAAAAGTCACTCAAAGAACATAGTCCAAACCGGATATAAAGTAAGTCCCAAGAAAGGTATCAAGAATAGTCCAAAGAAGATATCAAGGATTAATCCAAGGCATGAGTCAAACTGGAACACAGGAACAAAACTCCAAGTTTAGTCCAAGGTACAAGGTCAATGCTGGAACACAAGGCAAGGGTTTTGGCTGGAGCAGAAATCCAAACTGCAAGGTTACTGGAACATCAACTGGATACACAGAAATCCCTAGAAACAAGAACAAGGCTGGAACTAGAATCAATGTACAAAGCTGCAGGAAATAACATGGAATTCACATGGAGCATGGAGCAGAGAGATCTCTCTTCAATAAGCAAAGTTACCACCTATGAATCTTTCAGAGAAAGCAGCCCTTCTTAAAGGAAACTCAAGGTCTCTTCCTGTGAGAAACCTAGTCATTATTTCATTTGAATAGCATTCGCTTACTTCTTCTGACACACTCTTTCTCTCCTCTGCTGAGTTATCACTTTTCTTCTGTCGAGGTCATTAGGCTTATCACTTCCAGAATCTGAACTAGAATGTCCATCTGGCACCAGGAGTCCGACCTTGAGTAATTTGAAGAATGCAGTTCAAGCTGCCTGCTTGAAACCATTATGTCTCTGGTCCCAGAATTCACTGGGACAAACTCTGGCTGCATTTCAGGCCCAAACCCAGAGTCCTCTGACAAGGCAGGTGCAGGGACAATCACAGGCTGAATAGGCCCAACCTCAGGCTCACCTGAGAGCTCAGATGGAGTCTGAGCTACAACAACTATCTTAATCTAGCTAAACTATTGCTCATTGTGAATCTGACTCCTAATCCCAAAGAGAGTGAACCAACTAATTCAGTGCTATTTTTATATCTGTAGTCCTACTATTTAGAATTAAAGAACTTTGTTACATATACCTCTATTCCACTACAGTAATGTTATCACTGATGGGGGGGGGGGGGTGCAAACCATGTTGAGCACCTTCGATCCTGCTTTCTCACACTATTGCTGTTTTTTAATTCAGTTGTGCAATTACAAGAAAAGAGGAAATACCACTATAAATATAAAATATAAAAGAAAAAAAACAGTCAACTTGAGAAAAGCAAAGGGGAAGGGAACAAGAGGAAAATCCAGCAATGTGCTGGCATGGGGATGTTGTGAGATAGGGAGTAATTGGTGGGTTTTACCCATTAAAAGCTAGGGATAGGGAAATCAGGGAGCGAGGAAGCAGCATCATATGATACAGATTGTCACCAAATATGATGGTCGAACTGTAATGTTGGTTTATCTAACTTAAGTTAATACTAAGAATGGGAAGTGTTGTGAAATTATTTAAAAATGATTAAAATATGTTTATCAAGTGTTGGGTAACTGTGATGGGTAGAATTCTGAACTAATGAAACTTAATTTGTGCAAATATTTGACTGGGGTTTTTTTTATGCAGGAAAGAATGTTTTCTGTGCAAAAGGTAGACTAGAAGCCTGTATGGTCTTTACATATGTGTAAGCATTGTAGGACCCCCTGGTGGCACAGCGGATTAAACCGCTGAGCTATTGAACTTGCTGACCAAAATGTTGGCTGTTCAAATCCAGGGAGCGTGGTGATTTCTTGCTGTTAGGCCGAGCTTCTGCCAACCTAGTAGTTCAAAACCATGCAAATATGAGTAGATCAATAGGTACCCGCTCTGGCAGGAAGGTAATGGTGCTCCATGCCATCATGCTGGCCACAACGCCAGCTCTTCGGCTTAGAAATAGAAGTGAGCACCAATCCCTAGAGTCAGACATGACTAGACTTAATGTCAGGGCAAAACCTTTACCTTTACCTAAGGCATTGTACTTATGGTGTTATGCAGTGAATTCTGTCTTTTCCCCCTCCCCATCCCCAGTTACTGGGCAGTAGCAGCTGTGATTAATAAGTGTTTGCTCCCATTGTTTGGGAAATACTTAACTGTCATTTGACTCATTTCCACTCCCTCCCATGAGCAATCCACATTATGACAATCAGGACCTTATCTCATGACCCCCCCCCCCCCAATGCGGTTTCACCAGTAAGCACAGCAACACTTTCCCCATCACACAGAAGTGTTGCCGCACTATGGCAGGCTCCAATGGCAACTGTACAGCACAGGAGCCTTCCCGTGTTGATGGATTGCATGTCCATCCATTGCTGTACTTGCTAGCAAGCATCCTAGAACACTTAAATTGGTAAGTGTGATGAGGTCCTCAGAAACTGAGTCCCTGCCACAAATCCTCTTCATGCTGGAGATTACTCATGGATGTTAGGTATGAACAACAGCCAACTGCTTTACAAGCTAGAAGGGAACAGACCCCTGTTGACTGTAGCCTGGTGCAAATTTTTATAATTTTTCTGAGTCCCCTAATCTAGGGGCTATGTAGGGATCATGAATATGCAACAGTGACAAGTACAATGCTTCTGCATGCCATACAGGATTCTGGCCACCATTTTCTGTGCAGGAAATGCTTTTGTATTAAAAACCTACATGCAAATTTTGCTCAAAATAAATTCCTAACTATAGCCCCTGGTGGTACAGTGTGTTAAAGCACTGAGCTGCTGAACTTGCGGACCGAAAGGTGCCAGGTTCAAATCCCGGGAGCAGAATGAGCGCCCGCTGTTAGCCCCAGCTCCTGCCAACCTAGCAGTTCGAAAACATGCAAATGTGAGATTAATAGGTACCGCTTCGGCAGGAAGGTAACAGCGCTCCATGCAGTCATGCCGGCCACATGACCTGGAGATGTCTATGGACAACGCGGCTCTTCAGTTTAGAAATGGAGATGAGCACCATCCCACAGAGTCGATCACGACTGGACTTAACGTCAGGAGAACCTTTACCTTTTTTATAGTTTTTTCAGTGCACAGGTAGGGGAAGAGATTGTGGCAATCTCTCTGCTTCTGGGCATTCCCTGGAAGCTGGATTGTGTCCTCCTTATTTGTTGCCATCTTCATCTATAATGGATAGTACTAATATAGTAAAGTCTCGCTTATCCAACCTTTGCTGATCCAACATTCCGGATTATCCAATGCAGTCTGCCTTCTGCCCAGATCCACAGCTGTTTCTCTTTGCAGCAAGGACTGAACCTTTTACAGATTTAACTTCCGACAATGTTGTTACTGTAAGTTCATTTTATGCAATTCTATCTTTATTTGTAGTCAATTTTTAGTAGTCAATGTTTTCAATACATTGTGATGTTTTGGTGCTAAATTCGTAAATACAGTAATGATTACTTAATATTACCATATATTGAACTGCTTTTTCTGTTGATTTGTTGTAAAACATGATGTTTTGGTGCTTAATTTGTAAAATCATAATGTAATTTGACATTTAATAGGCTTTTCCTTAATCCCTCCTTATTATCCAACTTTTTTGCTTATCCAACGTTCTGCCAGCCCATTTATGTTGGATAAATGAGACTCTACTGTACTCTGATTTAGGTTAATTTCTTCATATGTAATTTTGATATGCCCCCTTTCCTCCACCAAGAAATACAAATTATTTTCCAGTTGATGAATTAAAGCATAGTATACCCCCATGTTGAATTTTCCAAGCAGTTGCATTTTCAATGTTTACAAATTTAATCTAATGCATAAAACTCATGGTAGTGAAAGAACATTATTTATGCCTAGGATTGCAGGGTTTTTTCCAGTCCAATCTCTCTCTTCCCCACCACAAACCCAGTTTTCCAAATTCCATTTACAAAGATACAAAGGCTGTTTAAAAAAAAAACTAGTAATTTTGCCAAAGAAAGACGCATGTAAAAGAGGAATGTGGCATCATAAATCCTCTTTCATCAAAACACTCTTGTCGTCTTGCAATGGTAACTCTCCCCTTTCATCAAAAACCTCTGTCACATTACAATGGTAAGATTCCCTCTCATTCAAAGTGTGGATTCACTGCATAACCCAGGAAAGCTGTGCATCCTGCCCTTGAGGCATAAAACAACTTTGATGCACAAGGGGAAATGCAGAAAGCATGAAGGGCAGAATGGCAAGTTTTCTTTCATTAAGAAATTGGCATGCATATACTGTCAGTCTCGTGTGGCTTTGCATTGAATCTTGTTCTCAAATGGATAAAAGTGTGCAAGCCCCTCTGAATCAAAGCAGAATCAAAGAAAACAGCATCTGAAGCTATGCAGCGGAGGAGACAGCTCGTCAGCAGCCTGCTGTATGACTCAGACAGAGTTGAGAACTGCTGGCCTAGCTTCCTGTTTAACTTGTCAATATAAGTTTGATGCTAACGGCAATCCATTTCTTTTCTTTTCAAGTCAGCCTCTACCATTACAGGCCAGATTCAGTGACATGATTAGAACGTTCCTTCACGAGTAGCTGCATTGATTTAATTGTCAGGGGACAAAAGAAGCTGCCTAGCTTTCAGCAAGATTGCATGATAGATTTATGAGAGGAGCGCTACCTTGAGCACCTCACCTGCAGATTTCTATCATTTGCAAACACCTGGAACAGCTCGCTCTCTCCCACTACAGGTACACAGGTTTACATTTCCTGAGTGTTGCTTTCTGACAGTGCCACAACATTAGTTGGCAGTGGAAATGCAAGAAGGTGCAATTGTTAAAATAACCAAGAAATTGCTATCATGAAGAGTGATAGCTTGGCTTCTTTGGTGAAAATATTAATAACAGGAATAGGCAATATACATATGGGCTAAAATGGTAATATTCCAGATGATGATGATAATGATGATGATGATGATGATGATGATGATAGATCCATTCATTAGCAATTTAAAAAACCTCAAAATAATGGGAAAGCTAAATTTTAATGTTTCTTTGAACTTTTATTACATGAAGCCAGTATTCAATGGCAACAACAATACCTGATAGAAACTGGCATGAGCACCTTATACCTCACACCTCTCTTCATTGACACAATTTTGCTGATTTGCCAATATGTGATTCGGTAATTGTAATTCTACATACCCTTGTAATTGAAGCTTCCCATACTTATGCTGCTTCATAATTTTTTATTATTTTAAAGCAATTTTGAACCCCGCCCTTTTTTCTGGTGACACTTCAATGTTGGCATGCTAGTACAGAAGCAAAATGGACCCATCTCACAAGGTTGATGATGGGATCGTTGAAGGATTGGCAGCTATTGATGGTTTTTTTCTTATCAATATCAGGTGACAGAGTTAGTTGTGATTACCAATTATTAATATACAATTGGTAGAGAAAGACAGCATTTTCATCATCCACCAAATATGAAGTGAAGAAACCTTTTGGGAATAGTTTAGAATATGAATTCCCTCTATATAAAAACACTAATTGGACATTGCACCCTTAATGTATTCCACTTTAATTACTTCAAAATTAAATTTCTTTACATTAAAATTTAATAAAACTAAAAAATTGACTCCCTTCCTGGAGCCTCTTCACACTTCAGCCATCCTTCATTTATTTAATGAGTTGGGGACTAGAACACTGTCAAAAAATGGAAATCATTGAAATGCAGAACCTGCAGTGATCTGATTCCTAACCAGTATATTAAGCAGGTGTTGCCTATATTATGCTGATCGATGTTTTACTTGAGCTTACTTCATGAGTGTTTAAAAAGGTGAAGCACCCCCAGGCAAGCTGTCATTTTATCACACAGGTCTTTGCAAGCACCATAAGATGCTTCCAGCACACTTCATCTACAGAGTCCCATGCCACGTTCACATGCACATTTATTTCCAGTAGGGATCCACTGGCACAAGCATCTTACAACACTTTGACCAGAACATGTGAAGTTTTCTGTATTTTATAAGGAGCAATGGCACCAACATTGGGGGGAAGCAATGTAGCGATGCTTTCCCACATGTGATGGAGAAGCGTCGCTGCAGTCGAAGCGGAGTGCAGGGTGACGGGACTGCTCTGCTCCCTTATGGATTAACCACAGAGGCTGGAGAATCTATGTTACGTCATGTTTTAGAAACTTTGGAGAGTGCAAATACATGAGATGGTTTGCCTTTTGAAAGTACCTTAGGAAAACATTCATACAAGGTGACTCATTTGTTGTGATGTGCTTTCAGATGAAATCCTAGTCTAACACCCAAACTATTACTCTATTATTGCACTACGCTATCCTCTCTTCAATATCTGGTCTGTGCTCACGAGGGCTTGAAGGATGAAGGTTATTGTGTTCATGGGAGCTTGGAAAACACTGATATGGCTAAAGAGGTTATTGACAGATTTGGCTGTACATGTTGAGTCTCTCTTATAAATTCTTGGGCCAGAAGTTTTTTGAATTTTGGATATTTTGGGATTTTTAAATTATTTATTTTATTTACTTTATTTTTATCTCACTCTTCTCCTGACATACAGACTTGAGGTGAATAACAATAAATATAACACAATGCAAATTAAAACAATGTAAATACATTAAAATGAATATAAAAATTTAAAAAATAAACTTTTATGTCATTAAAACCATTAAACACTGAAATATTAAAATGCATTAAAATTCCACATCCACCCAAAATCCCAATTTTTGGAATGCCTGTATTTGCATATAAATAGTGAATAAAGGATGGAGGGGGGAAATGGGATCTTATAATAGGTGGCCAATGGGATTGTTCTACACTTGTTCTCATTTTCAAGGTTCCAACCCATTGGCCAGACAAAAAGCAAAAGTTAAAGTGTCTGGGAGGTCAACTTTTTACAAGGGACTTGTGCAAGTCAAGTCACTCCCTTATACTGTTCTCTTTCTCCCTTGAGAATTTCATGAGGAAAAACTCAGCAAACACTGGCTGTGTGACTAGCTCCCTTTCCTCAAAAGTGAATATAGATGGTTCATAGCAAAGTGTTTCAGGTTTTGGAATATTGATGACTTCTGATTTCCAGATAATAGAGACTACATTTGTATTAGTATTTTCACTCCTGTTTGTTTACAACTACTTAAAGAATGTTTTGCCTCGTGTCCTAGTAGGGTATATGTAGTAAACAGGAAAGAAGCAAACTGTTCAGGTTGCACCATTTCTTACCCCAAAATCCCATGCCTTCTTCCTTTCTTCATCTTTCCCCTTGTGCCCTCCTTTTTGCTTACAGAAAGTGTAATCATGATTACTAGACAATTTAAAGAGACAAACATGAGAATGAATTGCAATGCATTGCTGCAGACAAAAGAATAAGGACTAAATTATATGGTGCATGATAAAAATTTAAAAAGTTTTCTGAGTCTGCCATTTTTAATTTAAAAAACAGCTGCATATGACCTCTTTTGCAAAACAAACTTTTGATTCAGATGGGGGCACACACCTGCATCCCATGGAAAACTTCCCTCTTGCCATTTATCCCCCGGAGGGGCAGTTTGGAGATCAGTTTCTACGCAGGCTGCTGTTTTTCTTCAAAATAGACATTATCAACTCAAGACATGCTTGTTAATAAGCATGGGTAACATTGTGCATAATTTGACCCTAAGCATGTGAATGAGTGCTAAGATTTTTTTTTCCGGTGAAGACAGAATATGTCAGCTGTAGAGAAAGTGATTGGTAAGCTGTGTGTTTTGGCAATGATGAAAATGAGAATACTTAGTATCTTGTGTACAAGGTATTGCTTTTTTATTACCTTGCTGCATATCTCTGCTTATTTTGGCTATTAAATGTGAGAATGAACAGTTTGAAATGTCTTTTTCTTTCTTGAGTGAAATAATGGGTTCAAATTACAGGAAAGGAGATTCCACCTGAACATTAGGAATAACTTCCTGATTGTAAAAGCTGTTCAGGAGTGGAATTCATTGCCTTGAAAGTGTGGTGGAGGCTCTTTCTTTGGAGGCTTTTAAACAGAGCCCAGATGGCCATCTATCAGAGATGCTCTGATTGTGCTTTCCCTGCATTTCAGGGGATTGGACTGGATGGCCCATGTGGTCTCTTCTAACTCTATGATTCTAAAAGATTTTCTGCATTATTTATTTGTTTAGGTTTGTTTTGTTTTGTTTTGTTTTGTTTTTTTTCCAAAAAATGGTTTACAAAAACATCATTTTGGTTTGTTGTTTTTTAAGAGAAAAGAGCATGCATGAAAAATGCAGTGGACTTCAATAGATTATGTAAACACTTTGTGTTTGGTTACATGGGTAAAATGAGATGCTTCTGTAATCTCCCCCTCCCCAATTGGCTTTGGAAAGGGGGTTTCAATAGCTGTACAGTAGATAATAGAGGTGGTAAATGCCTCAACTAGAACTAGAACAATAAGATGAGTCATGCTGGATTGCAGCTCAAGTCTGTGCTCAAGACCCTATGCACCTTAAATATAGTATAAATATACACTGCAAAGCTACACTGTATTGTACAGTTGCAAAACCAATTGTGCAATGGATGCCAAGGCCTTGAATATTATCCTAACATTCTAAACAGTATAAACAATATACATTGTGAACTGGATAGTTCTTGTGATCTCTTAGGGCCCATCCAGACAGACCCAAAATGCAAGATCTGTCTTGGTCTTACTGGAAGTGTCCAGCCAGGGTTCCAAATTAATTTGGTTTTTCCAGAAGCATCATCTGGACTGAGACAGATCCTGCATTTTGGGTTTCCCTGGTTTCCTCCAAATTAATTAAACACCTGGTAAGATCTGGATCTAGAGGTAAGATTTGGATCTTACCAGGTATGAGCCCTTTGTGGATTGGTTCCAGGGACTGTGTCACATGATTCCTGGACCCAATCCACACAGCATCTCAGTTTTTCAGGCTCTAGGAACCTGAAAGACTGAGAGGGCACCCACCCCTCCCTCCAAACCCTCCTGGCATGAGGAGCAAAGTTATGGCAGACAGGTAACTTTATTTTTGTTTTTTATTTTAGATTAACATTTGGGGGGCTTGGGGAACTGCATGCCATTCCAATTGTAATAAAGATGGCATCTAGTCATCCCCATGGGAAAGTCTGGGTTTTTGGGGGCTTGTGGAGATGCAAATCCATGCGAAAGCAAGTTTTAAAAAAAAACCCTTTGGGGTAGATTTAAAAAATCCATTTTGGCATAGATTTTAAAAACTTGCTTTGGTGTTTATTTTTTATTTGTGTGGAAGTGCTTTTACTGAGCTTGGACAAAATGCATTGTGAACTAAGCTTTGAGTCACTGAAAAAAAATATTGCTTACAGTTCATAGCATACAGCACATCTTGGACACAATGCTGGAATGAATAAAGGCAAGTAGAGATCAGACATAAGACTGTGATCCTTGTCTTAATAGTAAGGTTAATATGACATCACAAACATGGGAGCATATTAAGAGGACCTACAGATGTGCTCTGTATGCTCAGAGGAGACCCAAAAAAATAGAGCTATTGCTGAAAGTTTTATTTCAGTTCCAGATAAGTGCAACATATATTTTCATATCTTCAGTCCAGTATGTAAATAATGACTTTTCAAAAGAATACACTTAAGTAACAGCACAACTAATGGTGACATCTTATGGTAGGTCAGATGTTATCTTATTTGATGCTGTAGTTATCTGTAGCTGGAAAATATGTAAAATGAATGGTTCACAGTGTCTTCATACTCAAATGATTACTAGACATAAATGTGAAACGACAGTGAAAGCTTCTGCTTTTAATAGGAATTGAATTCTTACCTTGCAAGGTAGCCTAATATTTGTTGGAGTGTTCATAGTACTGACTGTACATTATGGGTCAAATCTTGACTTGCTCTTGCTCAAAGCCAAACAAAATAAGAGGTTAAGCTCAACTAGGTCAGTTTGGAAAACATCATATATTGAACTGGGAGAATATGGTTGTCAGTATCTTGGGAGAAAGCCAACGCTCTATGCACCAGCACATAAGCTCTTTTATATGAACATTAATAGGAACAGAGAAACATTAAAAAGGAGAACATCTTTCTGGCTTCTTTCCACCCTTAAGCACAAATACCCAAAGCAGAAGTCAATTCAACCTGAACTACTGAATCTGACAGCCTAGGGTCAAAATTAGCTCTGGCGGTTAGGATTTTTATCCTAAATCAGCCATTGAAAGGCAGGCCTCTCAAAACTTGTTATCACATCTCAGTGAACCTAGCTAAAAGCAAATATTTGTTTACCCTTGGGATTTATTAGGTAAAAGAAGTTGAGTGGTGTATCATAGCAATAAGTGTGTAAATTTGCTTGAATCCAAACATAGGCCCCTTCTGCACTGGCATATAAAATCCAGATTATCTGCTTTGAGCTGGATTATATGGCAGTGTAGACGCATATAATCCAGTTCAAAGCAGATAATGTGGATTATCTGATTTGATAATCTGGATTATATGGTAGTGTAGAAGGGGCCTTAGTCATACTTAGAAGAGGCGACTAAAATCAATGACCAACTGAAGCCTCGTTGCTTTCCATGAGCATGCTTTATATTTCAGTACAATACATATAGATCAATGTGAAAGTTGGATAATGACAAAAGCTGATAAAAAGAAAATCAACTCATTTAAAACATGATGTTGGAGAAATGTTTCATGAATACTGAAGATTGATGAATGGCACCTGGAGCAAATCAAGCCAGAACTTTCAAATCCAGAGAACTAAACTGAGACTATTGTACTTGGGACATATCACAAAAAGACATGATTCACTGGAAAAAATAATCATGCTTGTTTGGGTAGAAGGTAGTAGGAAAAGAAGAAGACCTCAATAAAGCATAGACTCTATCAGGAAACCCTTGGTCCTAATTTTGCAGGACCTCAGTCAAATGATTGATTCTTGGAAGCCTCTCAATCATAGGGTCACCAAAACTCAAAAGTTGATTTGACAGCAATTAACACCTATGCAAGATGTTTATTTGCTTTCAGAAAACATTGATTCTTTGTGTTATATCATCATGGGAACTTGTGATGTCCCATGGACCCTTGGGCCGTGAACCTGACTCCATTGTGAACAACAGCGATGAGGAAACAGGTTTAGTGCCAATTCAGCAAGACTCTGCCCCGTTCCAGATGTACCCTATTGACAATTCCAGTTCAGTGCTCATTAAAAAGGACCTTGGAACGGAGTCTTCTCTTCCCAGCTCTCCTCCCTTTGATAGGAAAATGTTTGTGCAAACGAACAGACAGGAGAAAGCTGGACAAAGACGAAGCGTGCGATTAGCAGCAAGGGAATCTGCTGATTAACCTATTTTCCCCTGAGAACTCTCGGGGAGGATCGCATCTGGTGAAGATGTTGTGTTAGCTCTTTTCCCTTGGGAAAAGAACATTTGGACACCTGCTCTGTGAAGAGAGTTGAAGTTCCTTAAAAGTTCTGTGCGCTGGCTAGCCAGCGCGGAGTCAACGTGTCAGTTTGGAGGATTAACTTCACTTCCAGCCAAGTGTGGACTGCGTTTAAGTCCACTGCCTTCCAGCCTTGCCGTGCCTTGCCAAGGCGTGTTCCTTGACTTGTCTTGCCGTGAATCCAGTCTTGTCTTGTCGTGCCGTGTATCCAGCCTTGTCTTCAATTTCTTGCCTTTGGCCTTGCTTTGAACTCTAGTGAAAGACTTGGACGTTTTCCCCACTCAAACTGCTTGGAAGTTTGAGTGCGTTTCGGTTTTTGGATTACAACTTTAAACTCTAATATTATATATTGGACAATATACTACTATTTGACCTTTCCTGAAAGGTCTATTGATGGACTATACTTTCTACTTGTTTTCGTTTAAATTTCTTAATTCCTTAATAAAGATATTAGACTGTTTATTGGCCTCGGTGTATTGGTTTCCAGTGCTCTCGCAGCCAGGGGCGTCACAGAACTATTGAATGAAAGCATCAGGCTGAATCTATAATAATAATAATAATAATAATAATAATAATAATAATAATAATAATAATACTTTATTTATACCCCACCACCATCTCCCCAACGGGGACTCGGGGTGGCTTACATGGGGCCATGCCCAGAACAGTAGAATATAGCAAAATATAAAACAACATATCACAATACAATTAAACAATACAATAAATAATCATATACACTGCAACACTATATATATATATATATATATATATATATATATATATATATATATATATAACAGGGCGGGCCGCATGAGACATGCCATGTCCTGCCTCTCCTACAGCAACACTTCCCCATCACACAAGGGGAAGTGTTGCTGTGCAGCTTCCTGCCATGTTGACCCTGTTGTTTTCAACATATTTATTTATTTATTTATTTATTTACAGTATTTATATTCCACCCTTCTCACCCTGAAGGGGACTCGGGGCAGATCACAGAACATACATGTGCGGCAAACAGTCAATGCCATTTATGCACTGACAAGACAGACAATTGTACATAGATAGAGATGTATATATAGACTTTTCCCATCTTCAGCATCTTGGAGGCCAGTATTCTCGGCACAATGTTGTAGAATGCTTGTGCCTCAGTTGAGCTATGGAGCCCCCCTGGAAGTGAGCCTACATTGTGTGGTAGGCAGTGTGGGGCTCTATGGCTCAACTGAGGCAACAGCATCCTACGATGCTGTTGAAAACTCATTTGACAATGTCCTACACCTTCTACTTCTTATGAGAGCAATAGCATAGTCTAGAGCAGTAATTCACAAACTCTAGGCCTCCTTGTGTTTTGGATTTGGATTCCCAGAAGTACCAGATTCCTTTTCCAATGATTAGGGATTCTATGAGACAAAGTTCATGAAAATTCTGGGAAACACTAGTCTATACAGCACTTACAACTCATCCCTGGGCAGAAGGTAATTACCCAGGAAAGTCCAGGAGGAATGGCCAGAGAGCTGCTATTCCCATGACCTCTGATACAGTTGCCTCACCTTTGATCATGATTCTACAGCTGCATACCTGCACTACTGTTCAGAGGTGAGTACTGGTGCAGTTTCTGGCTGCACGTTTGAAAGTCTTGTATATATTTTTGGGCAAAGCAGCTGAATTGTGAGATATTCAGAACAATGAGATACATGGCCAGTCAGATCAAAATACATTGCTAACCAGGGCCATGGCTCCATCGATACACTTCAGTGGACAATCATGGGGATTCTTGAGTAAACCAGGTTTAAAAAAAACTGATTTTGGCGGGGGGGGGGAGGGTGAACTTGCCTAACCCCCCCCCCCCCCCCGGCTACAGCCCTGTTGTTAACCATGGCTTCATGTGTGTACTTTGAATGTGTGTACTTTGTACATTAATTCCCTTCAACAGTGTAGTTAGGCTGGAGTGAATTTAGAATTTACATTATAATTTCTAATGTTCCAACCCTACTTCTTTTCCCCCAGCTTCTTGATGTTATACAGTGAAAGATGCACTGGGGATATTATCTCTTCTTCTCCCTCCTCTCTCTCACACATACAGATCAAGAGAGAAATGATTTCAAAAGAAATTGAATCTTGTATAACATTCTTCCCAACAGTTGTGTTTAATTGTACAGGGACTGTATTTATAATTACTTGGCAGTTTAACACATATACACCAATAGAATAAAGATAATGTAGCATTTTCTCTGCAAACAAAACTATTCATTTTAAGATGTAAAATCGGGGAGGAAAATCCTCCAATCTCTCCAGTTGTTATAGTATTAGTATTGGCTTCCTGCTCACTTGGAAGGATAATTAATGAAGAATGTGGCTGAATGGCACATACCAGGCCACTAAGGTAATACTTTGTGTATACGTTTCTGTTCTGTGAACAGCACAATACAGGGCTTGTTTTCTTTTTTCTTTTCCTGACAAGCATCCAGATCACTAGGCAACCCAAATATTGAGCACCAAACTGCAAGTACTTCGCTAAAATTATAGATTTTCACTGAATCAGACACAGTATGTTGTCCATCTGAGAAGGAGTCAAACCTGCATTATATACTTCTAACATAAACATGGCAAATGGCCAGCTCAAAGAAAAAAAGAACAGCTTGAATTCTGAGATTTATTTTTAGTCCATTATAAAATTATACTAACCCTTCTTCTTTCCAAAAAATTAATTAATCAGTGAGTTATTTGCATGACTTTTTAATCAGCCAGTTGCTAAAATAAGATTAAAAATTGAACCATGGGAAACAATAGCTAATTGTTCACATAATATTAAGACTTTCTTGATTCCATTGAGAAGTCTGCCAAAGGGTTTTTGATACTGACATTGCTTATATGTATTTGTAATTCATTTAATGGAATACATGGGTAAAACTCATTTATTGCTAGAGTAGAATGGCTTTTGTAATGTATTTCAGAAGACTATATCTCTTTTTAAGTATTTAAAACATGTATTTACACTAGGGATTACATTTCCTTTTACTAATTTTCTTTTCAAATAAAGTAATTTGCAATTTCAGCCACTGAAATAAATAAAGTAATTTGCAATTTTTCCACTGAAAGTAAGCATTTAACTGTGCAGTTTTCTAAGTCTAATTGCAGTTCAGCATTTATTTTGCACAAAATTTTCATATGGGTGATTTTCATATTATTTTTTCAGCAGAAAACAGCATTTTCTGCACAGAAAATAATGATTTCATCATGCAAAAGAAATGCTATTTTCCATGCAAATCAAGTATGTCAGTATTTGATCCTAAATAAGTCCACAATTACATGATTTTCTGCACACGATTTTCTTTTCAGTATAAAAATATTACCTTTCCTGGAGAAAACACTGGCTCTTGATTGCTTTCTGTGCAAAACAACCACATGAAAATATTGTATAAAAAAGTTCTAAGTTGCAAATACTGTCATCAGCTCAGGATTCTTCTCACCAAGTTTTCCCAACACTTAATTATTTTGTCAATTTATGATTTTTTAAAATTATTTTTCTGTTCCTCTCTACTTTATACATCTATAGTGTCCAGTTTAGTTTCTTAAACATAGATAATGTGAAGCTGGCTAAGCTAATAGGATCTGAAATTCAGATTTTTCAAGGCTTCAGCTTATGTGGAAAATTCCAATACATAGTTGAATCCCTAAAGACCAGTCAACCTATCTGCATTTACACCAATGAACATGATGATAGAACTGTTTGTGGCTAATGTGATGGTTATTCTTATGCCTAATACATCTTTTAAACAACTGAATAGGGCCCAGTTATAGTTTGCGTGCAGTAGAGTTGGACAAATTCCAACAGGAGGCATGTTGATTCCAACACATGTATCTGGAAGCACCTTGACCTAACCTTTACTTCCAGATTTGCTGTGGCACAATAAAAATAGCAATTTTCATTTTAAAAAGATTTATAAGGAATGTTTAGGACGAACTATCATAGTTCCATGTGTGAGCACTTCTTCCAGTGACAGTCATTCTAAGATAGTGTGGAAACCCACACCAGTAGGTAGAAGCAGTTAAGCAGTATCCAGAAAGATGACGGATTTGCCATACACAGAAGTCAAGAGAGATTTGTAAGTTGGTGAGGCATCAGCACTCTTTGGCTGAGAAAGATAAAGACTTTGTCAAAGTGGAGCCAAGGCATTTAAAGTGATCTCTGACTGCATCAATTGTATAATGTAGATGCAGCATCATTTGGCCCATGTAGTTGGGCTCTATGTAGTTACTAGCTAGGCTTCATGAACTGTTGTGCCTTTAGCTACCAAGATTGTATCTGACCAGATGTATTGATGTATTCCATTGAATTAGTCTTAATGTATATTGTGCCAATACTTCGTACACTTCCAGTACTTAAATGGTTGCACGACTCTAATTACATCTACACTATGGAATTAATGCAATTGGACATCATTTTAACTGCCATGACTCTATGGAATCATAGGAGCTGATTATTTGGCAGAGAAGGATGATTTTCTAAGCATAAAAATCCCATGATTTCATAGCATTTTAGCCACAGCAGTTAAAACAGTGTCAAACTACATTGATGGCTCTACTGCTGCTGCTGTTTTAAACCAATGGTTCTCAATCTGGGGTCTCCAGATGTTTTTGGCCTACAACTCCCAGAAATCCAAGCCAGTTTACCACCTGTTAGTATTTCTGGGAGCTGAAGGCTAAAAACATCTGGGGACCCCAGGTTGAGAACACTGTTTTAAACAGTGATAGTGGAACATAGGTCATAGGGCAATGTGTCAACAACAGATTATCTGAAAGTTGCTTGTCTAGACACATCCCATTACCCGAGATGGAGACATTTTGGGCCTCCAGATGTTATTGAACTGCAGCTTCTATCATTCCTTATTGAGGTTATGCTGGCAAAGCCTGATGGGAATTAAAAATCCAACTATGCCAGGAAGCACACATGTTCCCCAGCCTTGCCATATGATTTTATACACCAGTTCTCTGAGCATTCTACTAATCAGGTGTCAGTCAGGGATGTGTTATTGCCCCTACCTTATTTTCTATCTTCATCGCAATGATACTTCACCTTGTTGATGAGAAGCTTCCCACCGGAGTGGAAATCATGTATCGGGCAGATAGCAAGCTATTTAACCTCAGCAGACTGAAAGCCAAAACCGAGGTCACCACAACATCTATTATAGAACTCCAATATGCCGATGACAACGTAGTCTGTGCGCATTCAGAAGAAGACCTACAAGCCACTCTAAACACCTTCGCAGAAGCATACGAGAAGCTCGGGCTCTCACTGAACATCGAGAAAACCAAAGTGCTCTTCCAACAGGCACCATCTAATCCCTCTGCAATGCCAGGAATACAACTTAATGGTGTAACATTAGAAAACGTTGACCATTTCCGCTACCTTGGCAGCCACCTCTCCACAAAAGTCAACATCGACACTGAAATACAACATCGCTTGAGCTCTGCAAGTGCAGCATTTTTCTGAATGAAGCAGAGAGTGTTTGATGATCTGGACATCCGTAGAGATATCAAGGTGCTTGTTTATAAAGCCATTGTCCTCCCAACCCTGCTCTATGCCTGTGAAACGTGGATGGTCTACAGACGTCACACTCTACTCCTGGAGCATTTCCGTCAGCATTGCCTCAGAAAAATCCTACAAATCTCTTGGGAAGACAGGTGGACAAATGTCAGCGTGCTGGAAGAAGCAAAGACCACCAGCATTGAAACGATGCTCCTACGCCATCACCTCCGCTGGACTGGCCACGTTGTCCGAATGCCCGATCACCATCTCCCAAAGCAATTACTCTACTCCTAACTCAAGAATGGAAAACGGAATGTTGGTGGGCAGGAAAAGAGATTTAAAGATGGGCTTAAAGCAACCTTAAAAACTGTGGCATAGACACTGAGAACTGGGAAGCCCTAGCCCTTGAGCGCTCTAACTGGAGGTCAGCTGTGACCAGCAGTGCTGCGGAGTTCGAAGAGGCACGAATTGAGGCCTTAAGGGAGAAACGTGCCAAGAGGAAGGAGCGTCAAGCCAACCTTGACCGGGATGGCCTTCCACCTGGAAACCAATGTCCTCACTGTGGGAGAACATGCGGGTCAAGAATAGGTCTCTTCAGCCACCTACGGACCCACCCCCAAGACCCCACAAATGGAAGACCATTGTCCTCGACCTATGAGGGATCGCCTAAGTAAGTACTAATCAACAGAAAAGAAAACTTTTACTATTAATATATCCCTTTTACATTTGTATTTTATTTGTTTAACCTGGGCGTGTATCAAAATTCATACCCCAATGACATTATCTACTCAAAAAATCAACGTCTTCAAAGCTGTTGCAGTGTGCCTCTAAAGAACATAATCATAAAGTCATTAGTCTGGGGTTTAGCCAAGAATATCTCTAAGTGTCAATGTCTGGCTTTTTGCAATCTCTTTCATAAACAACACAGGATTTTGGCTTGTTTTTTAACTTGCAAGAGGGGAGGCATGGAAATATGCTTATCTTAGATACTGTTTTGTATATATCTACAAAGACTCATGTTATGTATCCAGAAAAGCACATATTAAATATTAAGAAAAATCTTAACACATGCATTACTTTAGACATTTTTTCTCACCAGTAATTGAGGAACTTTGAAGAACTTGCCATGGTATGAAAACTTCTAAAATTATTTATTAGTTTCTTTAGCAAGAACATTAGTGAAGAAATACATCTCTTCTCTGTACTTCTGTCATGTTGCTTCCACTATTTATGTATTTATGTTTTGAATGCTGGAGCCAGTAGGGATGGCTTTGCATGATGTGATATATGTATAGGTGCATGGCAAAGATGGACGGAAGTGATACTTCTCAACCTTTAGGATTGGGACGGAGCTTTCCTGGATATTAAAAGTCTTTTCCTTTAAAAGCCTGGAAGAATTTCTAGCCAATATGAAGAAACCTGCAAAGCTCTTTCATTTCTTTATTTGTAATTCCTCAAATATGGAAGTTCTGTGAACTATATTGTTTGATTGAAATAATTGAAATATGTTTCTCCCTTGTTAAATAATACAGCCAGCTCTCCATTTCCATAGTATCAGCATCCAGGGATTCTACCAAACATGGTTCAAAAATATTCAAAGAACAATTCCAAAAAGCAACCTTTGAATTTTCCATTTTCTATAAGGGATACTATTTTACTACACTACTGCATAGATGAGTATCCACTGATTTTTGTATCCACAGAACATCATGGAATTAAACCCCAGCAGATACTGAGAGCCCACTGTATATTGGTTGGTGTTCTACTAAAAGTTCTCAGGGTAGTGCACCTACGACACAAGATAAGAACGCCATTATAATACTGAGAACACAACCCTAGGCGTATTTGTTCAGTTGTAACTCCCACTCTCTCCATTGGGATTTACTCCCTGGAAAAATACAGAGGATTGAAGTATAAAAACAGCGAGAATCAAAATGTAACAGAACAGCAACAGAATTTGCATAACTGTGCAAATCACAAATCTGTCTGAAAACTGAAACCTGTTTGCTTAAAGCATTTTGAAAATTAGAAAATGTCACTGCTGAGTTTTCTGTTCTCGGCAATAAACAGATAAAAATTCAGCCAATCAATTACATAATGTAAATTGTTTGCTCAATCCCAGCTCTGGTATCTAACTTGCTCTGACTCTAGAAATATAACTTTCAATATTTATAAACCACAAATGTTTAACCTCAAAGAGTACACAGCCTCCAAGGTCACTTGTTGTTCATTTAAACCAAATAATTAAACCTTCTGGGCCTGTGGGTTTATTGGTTAATGTACATTTGTTTTTTAAAATTCTAATCAGCATTAATCTTAATCATTTCTTTGAAATGTACTACATCTAGCTGCTATTACCAATAAATGGAGCACTTTATTTAAAGCAATGCTCATACTTATTTGATACAAC